>NC_050475.1:9468181-9825531 GCF_013373865.1 Monomorium pharaonis | reverse complement strand
TTTCGGGATCTATACGCGCGATGTTTCAGATCGATAATTATTTTATATGAAATAGCTAAACATTTATGGTCATGTTTTTTAAGATGTGTTTGTTTCATTTTCATTATGTGTACCTTTTGTACTTTTGTTCTCTCCTGTTGTATTCATTGTAGTAACAGGAGAGATAACAAATGTTCTTCTTGTGCAAAAAATGCCTTTGTAACTCTTGATACGAAAAAGAATGTCGTTCCTATCTTGATTTAAGGATGTATCGAACTGAAGTTCAAAATAGTACAAAGTTGCTAAAAAATTATGAAATTGTTCTTAGTTTCCTTAATGTACTGCAAAAAATTGAAAACGCATCCACTAAACGGTTGCTGAGTTATAACTATTTTAATTTTCACTGATTTTACATGGTATCCTTTTCTATCTTATAGAAAAAGACGATCTTGACAGATGAAACAGCTAAAAAAATATAGAAGAAATAGTACCAATGTTTTGAATTTTTTTGTACATTTAGTATATGAATAGATAAAAATATCTGCCAAGTTTCAATTGTCTTACATACACCGTTTTAAAGAAATAAAATATAACTTGAGATAATTGTGCATTTTCACTGTCAAAAGTTTAAACTCATAAGTGAAAAAAATTGCAAATACGTGAAAAATATCTTTATAAAAGTAAAAATAAGACTCCAACTATCGTTCAAGTTTCTTACATCTAGATTTACTATGCGTTAGGCGTAGATATTTAAGTATTTCAAATTTCATGTACTTTTGTCTAAGATTGTATGTCCGATACAATCTTAGACCTTAAATATAAATAGAGATTTGTGACCTGAATTCTATCTTTTAGTGATCAGCAAATCTGTCTATATAGAATCAGAACGTGATTTCAATTTATTCCCTATAAAACAATCACTTCTTCACGGCTTCAAATATTTTATCTGCTAAAACGCAGGCTGCTTTGCGAGGCATATTTATTTTTTATGTAAACAAACAAAATTTCTCTAAAAAAAAAGTTAATATGACAATGTACAGCAATTGAGATACACACAACTTATTGTTAGTTGTTTCAACAATATTAATTATTTCATCATGTCGTACATTATGCTATGTGATAGTATAATTTAATTTTAGAAATACTTACTATTCTTACTCAATATAGTTTACTTATTTTTAATAATTTTTTACGATTTATATTTGCATAGAGAATATTCTTAACACACGAGACACGATGTGGCTTCTGTCAAGACTTATTCCAAACTGTGTTCCAGACTATGTCAACAAGAAAAGATAATCGCCAAAAATGTCGCGTGCTCGTGGTTTGCAGTTTGCGGCATTTTCGTAAAAAGACAATCGTGTCCATTGTTTTAGAATTAAATGATTGTCTTTTTACGAAAATGCCGCAAACTGCGAACCACAAGCACGCGACATTTTTGGCGATTGTTTTTTCTTGTTGACATAGTCTGGAACACAGTTTAAAAAATAAATATGTAACGATATCGCATAAGTTCGACTTTATTTCCTACAGCGACTGTTGCCGAAACTTTAATTGTTTATCACTTTTTAACCAAGAGTATGCAAACAAAAATCGAGCTTTTTGGAAATGTGAAAACGAAAATCTAACGATTAAGATTAGTTGGATCAAATTTGCTCGTAGTTGGGGGGCAAGTGTGAAGTTGACCCTTCCCCTCAAAATTGTTTTTCTAATAACTTTTTAACCAGAAGTGTGCAAACGACGAGCAATCGAATAAGCTATAGAAAGTTTTTTTTTTAATGTTGGAAGTCTAACTTCACGCGTCTCGAAAAAGACGCTCAACTTAAAAGTGATATGTGGTCAATCTCTCATTATAAATTATTATTCAGCCCATAAATTGAATCAGAAGTCATGGGTCTCAAACAGACATCTGCAATCACTTCGTATAAAACAAAACTTACCATTATCTTACAATATTCAAAGTATCTTGAGAATTTTTCAGAACGCAAGTACATTTTATAATTTTTATCTATAATTTAATTTATGTAACATTTTGACAGCTATTATAAATTAATTATTTAGAGATAATGATTCATATTCTTAAAATTACGAATACATTTAATCTTTCATATACACACATATTTTTTGACCTTTGTATACATATTGGATCGTAGCCACCCATGGCAATTTTCAAACAACTGTATCTTTAAAATATTCATACTAAATTTTGAAAAATTCATTAACTTTATAAAAAGTATTTACATACTTTGATATTAAAATTTAAGAAATTTATACTTAAAAAAATTATATTTTGTGATAAAAAATTTTTTTGCAGTTTTTGCAGTTTTTAGGTTTTCTTTTATTTATTACGGTACTTAAAAGGTACAAAGAGCTGAATTTTTCGTGGGCACAAAATTACCTAGAAAAGAAAAAAATGGACTTATGCCATAAATGTTCATATAATTGGGCCATATATATATAATATAAAATGGATCCAAAAAATGGCGCCATATGATCTTATATAACTATATACAATTTATATATATTCAAATATAATATTATTATATATAACAGAATTATATATAATTACCCAGTGAACCCATTTTATAGCGGCAATATAACATGGAAGTTACATGTAATTTAACATTGTTATTCTTGTGATATATAGGTGCTATATGACATAGAAATAACCTTTTACGTAATATATATTTGTTATAACGCAAGTGATATAGCTGTTATACATCGTTTTGGCGTTACAGTTATTCAACAAAAATTGTATAATCGTAAAATACACGTTCGTATCAATGTTTTACGGAACGATGCGTCGTAGTTGACTCAGAAATCAGACAACATTATAACATTCTGAATGACAGATCTATTTGATAATAAAAAAATTATTATAGAGATAATGTTTTCAAAAATAACGGTTTGTCTACAATTACTCGCGCATAAAAAATGCACAAAATCTAAATTCATCATGTGTTGAACAAAAACAGAATAATAAATGTATACTATTCAATTTTTCTTAGAATTATGATCTATATAGTTAACCATCTAATTAATCGTTTAAACGCTTCAAAGATTAGTGCTAAATAGATCGCAATTTCCATCAAATTATTAAGGTTATGGAAAAAGATAAATTTAACAATGAAATTTATAAGTAAATAAATTAATGCTATTTATTTTTAATATGTTTTGCAAAATTTAATTGCTTTTATAAAAAAGCAATATAGTTGCGTCAGTTTATAACATAGGTATATGTAGACAATAACAAGTACTCATATCGATGAGTCAAATGGCGTAGCAGGTAGAGTACAAGGTTCGTCATCCTAAGGTCCCGGGTTCAAACTTAGCAGCGGCAAGTAAGAATAAAATAAAAAATAACATAATTTAAATTTAATTAATTAATAAAAATTTATCCTAAATGTAGCATGTGCTGTTGATAAAAATAATTTCAAAAAATGAAATTTTATTTTATTTTATTTTTCTTTGTAATTGTTGTGTAACGGTTAGATAACATGTAATTATAACATGTTGTATTGCTGAGTCGGAAATTGTAACTTACATGTAAGTTACGTGTAATTTCAGAGTAATGTAACCTGTTATATTCGGTTACATTGCTGTTACATTGCTACTATATTACTGTGTTCACTGGGTATACAGTAATATGATCATATGTTATATTATATTGTACAATTATGTATAATCATATTTGAATAAGAAAATGAATTTTTTATCTACATGTAATCATATTCAGTTACATATGATTATATATGGAAACATCTGAACAAATATGATTACAAACAAATAAAATCGGGCCAAAATTTTGATATTATTATGCATAATTATATATAACTGTATATGTTATTAGATCTGTATCTGTTTATCTAGTTATATATATTTTATATATAATCATATTATGTCTATTTTTTTCTCGTGTATGGGTGGTAACAGTGTGTATACGAAGGTTTAATCAAGTTTAAAAAATTTAATCAAATTAATATTTTTTTCTCAGTGTGTTCCAAAAGCTATTTAAAAAGTGTTAAAAATATTAAAAAATAGTAATATTTTTTATAAAGTAGTACATACAATCGATGAAACGAATTTGTAAAATATATTAAAACTTTTCTATTTGTTTTGTTAATTAAAGAGCACCTTATATATTAAAATTAATTATAACCAAAAACAAAAATAAGTTTACACCAAAAACAAAAATATAATTATGTTCATTGTTGATTTCTGAGTTTTACGAGGACTGTCAGAGGTTTATGTAATACACACACAATACGAAACAGAAAATAAACTGTTTATTACAAAATAAGATAATAATGCAAAAAGATTTTAGATACAAGTAAGCTCTGTATGGCGACACGATAACTCAGAGAGAGAGAGAGAGGGAGAGAGAGGGAGAGAGAGAGAGAGAGAGAGAGAGAGAGAGAGAGAGAGAGATTGATTGATTGATTGATTGATTGATTGATCTTTATTAGCTTTCTCAGCTATTTTCAATACATATATATACAATTTTATGCTACATCATTAAAAACAAACTCTTTTAGCATTCGTTTAAACATTTCTAAACGATTACAATGTTTAACTTCGGATGGTAGTGCGTTATACATTAACACACCCTTCATAAAATAAACTTTTTTGCGCGCTTCTTGTTTTTCGAAATTCAATAACAATATCCCCTGTCTGCCTAGTTTCGCGTTTCTCCCTCTACTATTCTAAGTCTATTACTAAATTGCTCCGGCATCATATTATTTAAAATTTTAAAAATAAATATGCACGTGTTGTAATACAGCCTTTGTCTTATGGTCATAAATTGCAACGCTTGGTGCATATATTTAACTTTGGTACGTCTGTCACATTGCAATATGACTCTCATAGCTCTATTTTGCGCTTTTTGGAGCCTACTTAACTGTGATATCTCCCATATCTAATAGTAGCGTCGCACAATACTCAAAGTGAGGTGCTACAATTGTTTTGTATATCGTACATCTAGTGTAAGCCGAGATAAAGTTTCCTATTCTATTTAAAAAACTTATTTTCTTCCCTATTTTCTTAGCATGTAATCACAGTGACCGCTAAATCTAAGTCTATTATCAATAATTATACCCAAGTACTTTATTATTTCTACACGCTCAATCTCATTTCCATCCAAACATCTCACAGTAGTATTGCCTCTCAATTCTTTTCTTATCCCTCTAACTAACATATATTTTGTTTTCCCCGAATTCATCTTCAGTTTATTAATATTCATCCATTCCTCCACTACGTTAAATGCAATATTCAATTTCCTCTCTACTTCCGCACTACTCTCACCTGTTACATATATTAAGGTATCGTCCGCAAACATTTTTATATTACACATATCCGAGCAAACGTTAACAATATCATTCATATATATTATAAACAACAATGGGCTCAATACCGAACCGTGTGGCACTCCGTATTCCGTAGTCATTATCTTAAATCTATCATTAAATTGAACTTGTTTGCATTCTATCTTTTAAGTACGACCTAAACCATTCTAGAACTGTTCCTGTAATACCATACTGATATAATTTCTCTAATAATCTTTCTGTATCAATTGTCTCAAAAGCTCGTTTAAGATCTACAAAAATAACTCCTACTATTTGTCTTTCACTAATAATCAATTTCCATTCATCTATAACTGTTTGAATTGCTGTTTCACACGAATAATTTTTTCTGAAGCCCGACTGATGTTTCGTTATGATATTATTACTTTCTAGGTAGACCTCAATTTGCTTTTTAACTATTATCTCTAATACTTTTTCATATATTGGTAATATATTAATAGGCCTATAATCACTTGCCCTCTTAGGTTTCTCTACTTTTGGAATTGGAATTATCATGGATGTTTTTCACTCTTTTAAAAAACAACCCTCACTCAATGACTTATTTATTATATCACAATATTCCTCTCCAATGACACAAGACACCGTTTTTAATATATCGCTAGTTATTCCTTCTTCGGTGCCTTTCTTTTTTGGTAATTCCCTAATAATTATTTTTACTTGTTCTGTCGTAATTGACTCAAATTTTTCTAGCTCTCCCTTCTTTTCAATACAATAAATAGTTCTCTTATTTGTGCTCGTTGTATAATTCTTATCTATAGATTTTATTATGTCTTTAATACTTTGTATATAATATAAGTTAAATTTATCAGCTATATCACACTCTATGTTGTCTAATATTTCAAAATCTATTTTTCCTACAACTTTCGCGCCTATTGGTCCTCCTCTAATAATTTCTTTTAATGATTTCCACATAGTTATGGGATTGTTACTATTATGATCAATCATGTTTTCATAATATTCTTTTTTCTTTATTCTAATTAAATTAACTACTGCATTTCTTTCTATTTTAAATTGTTGCCAGTTTTGTTCCGTGCTATCGTATAATGCTTTTCTATAAGCCTCATCTCTTCTAGTCGCTAGCTCTTCTATTTCCTTTGAATACCATTTTTTCCCTTCCCATATTTTCGGTATTCTAAAAATTTTCTTAGGTGCTAAGATGTCTAGCGCATCTACAATACTATTAATTAAATTCTTTGCCCTTACATTAATATCTAACTCATTAATATCTAAATCATATCCTTTTTCTAAATTACTCTCCACTAGCTTAATAAACTCATCCGCATTATATCTACTATAATCCCTGCCACTGAATTCTTTATATTTATTTACAGTCTTGTTCGTATTTATCACGACTTTTATCCACGCATGATCCGTTATCTTAAGTTCGTACTTGACTTCTCCATTTATATCTTTATTCGCAAAACTAGATCTATAATTGTTTTACTATTTTCGGTAACTCTCGTTGGTTTATCCACATATTGCTTCATACCTAGATTTTGCATAGTCGTTAGTAGTTTATTTGTATAATAAGAGTCTGTCATACAATCTATATTAAAGTCTCCTAATATTATACACTCTTCTTTTATCGTTAATTCTTCTACTATCTCCTCTAAGAATTCTATAAACTCTCCATGTGACGCACTCGGTGAATGATATATTACCATTAACACTCCTTTAAATAATTTCTCTTTAACTTCTATTGCAACGCACCACACAATCCTTTCTAATTTTTTCAATACTACTATTTCATACTTGATATCATCTCTTACATACAGAGCAACTCCCCCTGTATTTCTATTTTCCGCGTCGCATCTAACCACACTGTATCCCGGTACACTTATTTCACTGTCTTCAATTTCCGCAATTAGTCTTGACTCCGACAATGCAATAACTGCCGGATTTAATTTCTTCATAATCTGATGCTGTATCTCGTCCTTATGTGCCATTAAACTTTGCGCATTTGTATACAGTATATGTTCCTCTTCCTTCTGTGATTGCTATTTTGCATCCTCCGAGCCGGCCCTTCTCTTTTCCTCTTGTAGAACGTCGGACATTCCGGACTCAATGCATCATGGTCATCTTTTATCTTCAAGTTATACGTTTGGTTTTTATACATACAATTTACACATTTCTTCTCATTTGTTGTACACTCATTTGATTTGTGATTACCTGCACATTTATGGCATGCTTCATTTCGCGTACAGTATTTCGCAAGAGAGAGAGAGAGAGAGAGAGAGAGAGAGAGAGAGAGAGAGAGAGAGAGAGAGAGAGAGAGAGAGAGAGAGAGAGTGGAGGAGCGTAAAAAAGAACATAAAAACAAAACGGTAGAAGCGCATTACGCACGCGTATCGATCACAGCGCGGTTTAATTGTTGCACACACATAGCGCACTATTGGCGCCAAATACAAAATAAAAATATCTTAAACAATTATTCTCAACATTCATAACATAGTTATAATAATTGTCAAATTAATAATATCCCCAACAGAACACATACGTTTAAAAAATGGTCTTAGTGGACGTATTTAAAACAGAAATCAAATTAAATTCTTAAATATCTTTAGAACATTTAAAGATGTACCGTGTTACTTTTCTGGGCATCTAAAAAATGTCCATTTTAAACGAGTCAAAATTGGACCTATTTCAATCACTCAAAAAATTTAAAAAATAAGTGCAGGTGGAGTTCTTATTTTTAATGCAAATTGAAGTTAATTTGTTAATAATTTATTACAAAATATATTAACAAATTAATAAAGCTATTCTGTAACTCTTAATAATCTTAATCCCCAATAAAACAGTACGTGAAATTCACGTTGTTTTCACGTGGAATTCACGTTTCTATATAGATTCTATGTAGATTCAACATGGATTTCATGTATTGTTTTATTTGGGTTGTTCTGTTTATTATTATTTATTATTATAATTATTATAATGTCATTGCACAGATATTACTTTTTTATGTTTAACTTATTAAAAAATTAATATCTGCACATATTTGTGAAGTACTGTAGCTATAGTTTAGTATGTTGAATATATCTATAGCGTTGTTACATGTTTGAAGTAAATGGCGGCTATACGAAATGTATAATAAAAATTTCCAGAGATTAACAATTTAGATTAACATTTTAGATTGAAATAATTTAGATGTTTATTCTTATATTTACTTTTTGAACTGTTTAAAGAATACATTGGAAAATATTTATAAAAAATCTTAAGTATAAAAGTTAAAGAACTTTTATCTGTTCGAGAACACAGATGCGTCTCATTTAATGACTATAGTTAATTATATTTTTTATCAAAATATATTTTTGTTTAGTGATAGCACTACTTTAAACAGGTAAACATTCATATTTTTTAATAAAAAATAAAAATGGATTGAAAAGATCGGGGTAGCAATACTAGTGGTTTTTAAATAACATAATACAATTGCAAGACTTCCTTGAGTTTCGGTTTATGAATTTAGACAAGCTTGAATTCAGGTAAAGCTCTAGTGCCTAGGTTTTATTGTTTACTCTGTCTCGCTTTATCAAAGCGACAGAAATGTTTTTTGACCTTGCGAAATCTGGCCTTTACGTCTCTAACAAAAAAATAAAATGAAATTTACAACTTTTAACAAATAGATCATTTTCATTGGATTTTGTAATTTTTTTAGCTAAAATGTTAAAACTACAATAATCTTCAAAAAAATGTTTTATAATTAGAATATTGTGATCTTATTAGCATTTTCACAGCTATGATTATAATTACTGTACAATCGCTGAACAATCACCGATAAATAATTGTGCTTAAAAAAAAAAAAAGTAATAAAACTTCATACTTGCTACCTAATAAATTGAAATTATATAACTGTAATCAAAGGAGTTCTGTAATGTAATACGATAATTGTATTGATTACAGAGCCACGGTGATCAGATGCCATATCGATGCAGTTGGTGCAACAGACTGTTCAAGCACAAACGCAGCCGTGATCGTCATGTGAAGTTGCATACTGGAGATAGGCGATACCGTTGCTCGAAATGTGAGGCCGCCTTCTCCAGGAGGTAAGTGAAAATATAATTTCTAAAGTATTTGCCATTAATCATCATATTATGAAACGATATCGTGTAAACGTTATAAATTATAAACAAATCGCGAACTTTAAATAACTTTTTGTAATTGTTCTTTATTTTTCCGATATTTTGATTGACAAAAAATACTAATTGACATTTATTTAATTACCTAATTAAATAATCATAAAAAAACACACACACATACTCACAACCCGGGAAAACATACCTCTTATATGCTCTTATATGCTCATATAAGAAGTAATCTTAAATGCTCATATATGGATTTTGTTTGCATAAACCCATATATGGTTATGTATAATTACCTAAGGTCATATTCGAGCATATACAGGTTGTCCCAAAACATATGGGTCAACACTCGTAAAAAGGTAAAAAGGATCGAGATGAACATAAAAGTTCAATATTGTCTTTGGTTAGGTCTTGGGTTAGGTCTTGGATTAGGTCTTGGATTAGGTCCACCAATAATCGAGGTATTAATTTTTCCAATTAGGTGAATGAGAGCACGCTGAGGGAACAGCTCAATCCGCTCGAGTCATAACACGAAAGAAAAAATCTATCGTGAATGTATGATAAGCTTTCATTAATTTATTGTTCACAATTACGATAGAAATTAATTAGATTATTTGCAGATTCCATACGTTAATATCTCGGTTATTGGTGAACCTAACCCAAGATTGGACTTTTATGTTCGATCCCTTTTTTTTACGAGCCTTGATCCACATGTTTTAAGACACCTTGTATATTTAAATAAGTTTATATTTGGAGATATAGTATTGTGTAGATCTGATCATATATAACTCTATAAGTTTGTATATAATTATATAAAATTTTATTTGTAATATAAAATATATTTTCTCAATTTTCGGAAGCTCTCTCTAAGTTGCAGAAACCTACGAACTCTCTTCGTATAAAAAAAATAATATATATTACACTTTGCTGCTAGTAAAGTGCTAGATAAGCCGTGGATGATGGTTTTTTTAATAAACTTTTTGGAGTAAATTTTCTCATGACAAGGAGAAGCGCTGCGCCTTTGCCTAATAGTGGCGATCTTACGAATTACTATGTTTGTAAAAAAGAAAATTAATTATTGACAATCGGATTTATTTGTAATTATTAAGATATAAAAGATTTTTAAACATTAAATGTTGCATAGTAAAAATATATTACATAATAAACTATTTATTTTTGTAACACATTTTAATTTTATTATTTAAAAACCTTAAAGTTTAAAAAATTGTAATATGTATATATGAAAGCATATTTATGTATATAGTCATGTATAATCATATATGAACATATATACGCAGATCTACTTATAGTATGGACGACTTATCGATAAATCTAAGTATATATGTTCAAATATGATTATATTTGATGATAAAATATGCTTTCACATAATCACATATGATAATATACAAGAACATTAGACCACATATGGATATACATATAAGGCCATACTTAAACAGGATTTACAAGAATGATATAATCACATATTCTCATATATGGCCGTATAAAATCATTTATAATTGCTTTTATTTCTTATATGACGATATATAAATAGATATAAACATATATTTGTTAATATGAAGAAATAAGGGTATTTTTTCCGGAAAAATCAATAAGAATTAATCGTAAAAGAATCGTTTGGCGCGTTAACATATAAACGCCACAGATGGCTGAACAAGGCACTATCTCGACGGAGTGCTGCCAGTTGCACCGGAGCGCAATGCGCTGGGCCTTAACAAGGACCCAACAAGGCCTCACCAACCGATTCCAGGGGACCCTGATCCAACGGAGTGGCAAATGAGTAATGGTCATACAACGATCGTGGTCCCAGTTGGCATTAATCAAGCTTACTCTCTTACATAGTTGTTTCTCTCTTTTTTCTTCCCTTCTCGTGCTTTCTCTCTCGTTGCTTTAACTGTTTATTTCTCTCTTTCTCACGCGTAACATGTACCCTCTCTCGTCCGCATTCACGCATGCACGCTCAGCATTGAATCGTCTTCCGTGCATTGAAATGCTAAGCTGGGACCCCGCGCGCGAAGTACCTTTTTCTAACTTGACACACGTGTGCATGCACGCGTGGAGCTCGCATATACGCGGACCCCTGCGGGGGACAGGTATAGGGCGCATAGGTGTTACGGGACAACAGGTAGAACATTAGTCAAGAGCCTCGTTTACCGCTCGTCCGCCTCCGCCAGCCGTTAAAGTCGCGCTCACGGCTACTGGAGCTGCACGAATCCTTCACAATTCTGTCCTTGTCAATCTTCCTTCATAAAAAAATTGAATTGCGGAAATCTCCGATTGGATCGGCAGGAATTTTATAAAAATTATTTGAAATCATTAACTTTTGAGCTTTAATTAGCCTATTTTCATATTTTACACATAATTATGCTTTTAATTGAAATTAATGTTACTAGAAACAATTGCTTCCTAGATACTATTTTTCACATCTATTTATAAATTTCTTTTCCTTCCTGAAGCTTTTTAATTGTAAACGTTCTAATGAAGTCCTAACAAGTCTTTACTCCTCACCTGTCAGCCTCTATTATAATCGCGCCGCCAGATCTTTACGCCACGTCTCTATTCATCCTACCACCTTAACAGTTGGTTTGGGTGATCTAACAAAAGGATGAAAATCTCCGTGGTTCTCATATTAGGTGTGCAACGCGAGAGATCTATCACTCAAGTCTTTCGTTTATGGCAGATTACGGCACAACAATGTCACATTGATTATATTGTTACCCAATCAGCAGATAATGCTTTAAAAATATTTTTTAAATATTTTTCTTTATTGAATTATTTTGGAAAAAAAATGTTTATTCAATATTTATTTAATATTTTTTTTATTAAATATTTATTAAAAATAATGATTTCTAAAAAACATTTTTTAACGGTTTTTAAATATTTTTAAAACATAAGTTTTTTATTAATTATTAATTAAAAAAAATGATTTCAATAAACATTTTCTAAACATTTTTTTAATATTTTTTAAATATCTATTTGCCATTATTTATTCATTTTAGAAAATAATTTCACTAAATATTTTTTTAAACATTTCTTTAATATTTTATAAACATTTATTTTTTATTAATTATTTACTTGACAACATAATTTCAGTAAACGTTTTTTAAACATTTATTTAATGTTTTGTAAATATTTATTTTTTATTAATTTTTCACACAGAAGATTGTTTCAGTAAAAATTTGTGTAACGTTTATATAATGTTAATGAAAAATATTTATTTTTCATTAATTATTTATTTAAGAAAATGATTTTTCTAAATTTTTTAAAAATATTTCTTTAATATTTTATAAATATTTATTTTTTATTAATTATTTACTTCAAAAAATAATTTCAGTAAACATTTTTTAAACGTTTATTTAATATTTTGTAAATATCTTTTTTATTAGTTTTCTATTTGAAAAGATTGTTTTAGTAAACATTTGTGTAACGTTTATATAATACTTTTTCAATATGTATTATTTTATTAATTATTCATTTTATAAAATAATTTTAGTAAACATTTTGAAAACGTTTTTTTAATATTTTTTATTAGTTATTTATTTTATATAAGATATGCTATTTAATATCTTATGGTATCCTATTACATCCAAATAATATTCTATCATTTTTTATCTTTACAATTAACGGAGCGTAAATCAAGTGTAAAGGGAAAGTGAATTATAATGTAATAAAAGAGTGACAAAAACGTAAATTAAATCTCTAAGAAACGTAGATTAAAACAGAACATAAAGAATTTAAAGTACACTTATCAAAACAATGTGGCATATTAATAATACTAAAAAATTATAAAAAATAACATTAAAAAATTTTTTATTTTATACGAACAGAGCAAAAACAGACTTTTTAATAAGTTATTCCACATGCTATTTTGCGCGCATATGTAATAATGAGTAAAAAAAACTGTAAAACTTCATATTTATTTATAAAAATATAAGTTAACTATACATGTTTCATCCTTTTGACAACATCTATTGTAATGATCTATAACAAATATGTGTGCATAAACAAGAAATGTTCATTGATCATCACGAGGCGTTAGGATGCGTACGGTCTTCGAAGTCAACGTCGGCGATGGTTGACACTTGGATAGGTGACCGTTTTTTCATATAAAGATATTAAACATGCTTTAACAGGTATGACTCTGGATTGGCTGAAACATGTGTATAGTAGTCTTCTTCCTCTTACAAAATTACCGTAGAAATAAGAATTAGAATTTTTTATTTTTTGTTCAAGTTTTTTTCAATTCTTAGAAACTCTTAAAAACACTTAGAAATATTCAAAAATTTTCAAAGCAAATTTGAATAAAACATTTCTTTAACGTTAAAAAAACATTTTCTTTAAATCTTTAAAAAAATGTCTTTATAACATTTAAAAAACATTAATTTTAATGTTAAAATAAATGTTTTTTTTTACCCAAAAAGAGCGCTTATCCCATTATTTTTAACGTTTTTGAAAACGTTTTTAAAAATGTTTTTCAAAACATTTTAAAATATTTTAAAAACATTTTTTAAACATTTCATTGCTGATTGGGTAGTACGCTTTCTCGATAACCCAAGGTACTCTAATAAAACCAGAGCATTCGAAATCTATATGTGTAATTTGAGGTTATATGTACAATCTAATCGCTACATGTCGTGTAAGAATAGAATTACTAGATTGAGAAATTTTCTTTTAAATGTAAATAGTGTTATCATAACAAAAAATTTTTATAAGAAGAATAAAAAGGTTAGAGAAGTTTTTAAGAGACCAGAATATAAAGATCTAGTATTTTTTAAGAAATTGTGTTCATTTATCTAATACACTAATTTTTTGTTATTATATTTATTATATATAAATATAATACTTATAAATTATTATGCGCAACACTGCAAGAATTATCTATCTTTGTTATTCAACTTTGAAAATTTCCTATTTCCGAAAATTATTAGTATTTACTCTTAGAAATAAAATGTTTGCTTTAAAATAACCTTAAGTTACGTAAGCTCAATGTCTTAACTTGTCGTCGATATCAGATCCGTTTTGACCAAAACTAATTAGAAGATCTTACGTATCTTAAAGAATAACTTCGTTTTTTACGGTGGACGTTTTTATTCTCACGGAATGCAGCAAGAAGATCACGAGATCACGGCAATTTTTCGTAATTTTCATAATTCTTAAACAGCAACCTGAAATCACGATTTGACCTTCTGGTATTGAGAGTGCCATCTGCTTTTTTATCGACGTGTCTTTTCAGCTAACACCACTTGTATGTTATCTTTTTGTATTAATCTAATCTCGATTAACAAAAATAAAATTAAGAATAATAAAAGATAATCTTTTATATAATAGATATAATATAGTATAAAATATCTTTTAAAATAGACTTTTATTATGTCTCTAAATTAATTAGATTGACGAGATCCGTTTTGTATCGAAAATCGTGATTAAATTATCGTGATTAAGTTATTCAACGATACCATAAGTTTGAAGAGACCTTGAATTTTATTGTGACTTAATTAAGAGTTACATTATAAACATATACATACCTATTAACATATACCTATAACGTATACATATACCTATTAAAAATTGTGTACATAAAAGCACTTGTATAACCTATATAAAGTATATAACTATATTATGTTATTCTACGTTTAAACCTGTGTGTAAGTCTTTGACAAAAGAAATTTGTTATAAATTTAGTATTTTCCACAGAAACATTCAGGCTATAATGTTTTTATATTTGCTGCCAGTATTAAAATTCTAGTATATATGGCGTGTTCAACAAATATAGAGTAGATCAGGGACCATTCTATGATTCTTTATTGTAATTAATTCCTATTTCTATATCCAGCAAATAATTAAAGACAAGAACCAATTATATTAAAAAATTATTAAGCACTCATTGATCTTTTTCTGGACCCACTTTCTGGATATTCAAAGTCAAATTATAGTATTCTTTTACATGCCATATGACTTATTTTTTTCCAAAGTCGACGCATCAATCATTATGTTGTCTTCTAAGGTGGTACTGTTGGATGTTCCAATTCTTAAATTGAGTACTTCAAGAATTTTTGATAACATTTTGTTTACTGGGTACGAATCACTGTGATAAAGTAATCCTTTGGATCGAGGGTGGACGAGGGTGAGGAGAGTTTAACGGACCATTAATTTCCATTTCCTTTCAACATCCTAACAACGTTCTTGTATAATGGCTGCTTTTCACTGCGCGCTTGAACTCTTCTGCAAAAATCAGATGGTTAAATCGCCACAAAAGCTCCTTTTTTTCTATCGCTAAACAGTTATTTTGGAATTGTAAGTAATTATTATGTGGTTTATTCTTTTCGAAGTAACAAAAGTCGCAGATAGCTTGGAAGATAAAGTATTTTTCTCGGCAGTTAAACTTTAAAGAAACGAATCTTTATAAAATATTATTTTTAAAATACGACTCCACAATAAACACTACAGAGTCTCTTAAAAAAGAATACTCTAAACACAATTAAATAATTCTTGATATTTTTTCAATCTTGGACAAGTCAAATATAATTATTTCAAATGGAAAATATCTGTCTATTCTAATTGTGCTTCTTTCTAAACTGTATAGTAATCAAATATAGTAATCAATACAGTAATAAAAAATGTAAGATGTACTGAATCAAAGTAATATAATTATTTCGAGCAGAATCTGCAATAAAATTTAAATATTTTTTGTGTACTTTTTATTATCCTTTTGTTATTAAAATGTATCAATACAATAAAATATATCGTCTGATATAACAGAAAAATAATGTGCACAGTGAAAAAGATATTTTGTACTAAAACCAGTTTTTAAAAGTCTACAGTTTGTTATTAAAAATAGTTAAATGTTCAGACAATACTTTTTACTTTCAAATTATTTACTGTATCAATATAATTATTCCATGCACATGTAAGAGGTACATATGCGTGAAAAAGAGAAATATTAACTAAATATCAGTAACTACCCGAGAAAAAATGGACATTAATATGATCGGATGTAAATATGCATAATTAGATATGAAAAGATCTAATAATATATAATCATAAAAATACATAATTAGATATGAAAAGATCTAATATATAATATATGTATTTTATATAATCGTATATAATACCTATTATATAATCATATAAAAAACATATATTATTAGATCTTTTCATATCTAATTATATATTTTTATGATTATATATGATTATATCGCGCCAAATTTTGGATTAGATTATATTTGATTATATATTATTAGACTCTCTCTCTCTCTCTCTCTCTCTCTCTCTCTCTCTCTCTCTCTCTCTCTCTCTCTCTTTCTTTTCGTATCTAATTATACATATTTTTACATCTGATCATACTAATATCCATTTTTTTTCTGAGTAATTCAAATTGTTCCATCATTGTGAAAAATCAGCTGAAAAACATTTGTTATAAGTGCGATGAGTCGATTAATTGCCGTAAGTGCATTCATTCACATGTCAGCCGTAGCCGATCCGCACATATCGCACACAATATTTTTTGTTACTTGTGGATCAAAAGGTTAATCCTTGAGTGTGAATTGACGAATGAAAAAAGTACTACTTTCATTGACTTCACCTATCGCTTGTGCATTCACTTTCCGCACTCGAAGGAAAGAGGTAACTTCTCTCACTTATAACACAAATATCTATTACGGCATTCTATTAAGAAATAAATTTCGAATATATTTGAGTAATTATTATAACATTATGTTGAGAAGTAAATTGTAAATTTATTTGCGTAATTATTATAATATTGTACTAAAAAAATTTTAATTTAAAAATCAATTTTTTAAATAGATGTTGTATTAGTTATTACATAATAATTTGAAGAAATTTTTATTTTTATATATAAATGTTTATTTATTATACAGGTATTATGTAACATAAAGATCATATTGCATTCTTTAATAATACAATTAGCTATAGAAAGACTATTAGATGCAAAACTGTTTAAATCGGAATATCTTCGTAATGCTTATTGTAGATTATAATTAATTGAATATCTTCATAATGCTTATTGTAGATTATAATTAACATTGCAATCATTAACCTTTCCGAGATCGGAAACTTAATCTAATATTAGGCTTATAATTAGATTTAAACACTATTCATTTAACTAAAATTACTCCTTTCATCATAATATGTGCATTTATTTCGAAATAAATTGATGTTACTTTGTATAATGACATTTTACTGCCTCATACCTCACAAAATATGACATAATTATATTTTATACATATTTTTTAATACATTTTTATTGCAAATGACATTAAACAATTATTTTAACAATAAACAGTAATATAAAGTTCAAATACAAATATTAGGCACTGGAGCGATGTGATTTTTTTTTCGTAATTCAACTGACTGACAAGAAAAATGTTCTAATATTAAAACTAAAAAAACTCGTTCAAAAAAGAACCGGTCCTCTAAAGGTTAAATAAAAAATATTATGAAGGATCATATAACTGTAATACGATAATGAGCTATTTTACACCGCGCGACTTGACCTATGTCCTGACCTGACCTATACCCCTAAGGTAAACTAGTAACAAATTGTTTACACCGTGTAGACCATGTAAACCTATACATAAGTTTGGACTAATGTAGGTAAGTAGTTTACATGTGGACGCTATAAAGCAAATACATCTATTAGCATTTGCTGGTACACTTACACAGCTTTATAGTACCTCTGTTTACACGCATTGTATGGCTTAAGATGGGTCAGGGATCGTGAAAAAGTGACCTGACCCAAATAAGTTTGCAAGTTTTTACATCGTTGTGACTTATTGTGTTTGGGTCGAATATAGTATATAGGTCGAGAACTAAACGTACGGAATAAACTAGGTCATTAAAGAGTGAGTTTATAATGTTCAGTTACTGTTTCATCTTAGCTACAGCATTTACAGTTGATCTGTGGATGCAGAGACAAGAACCAATGATCGAATCCAGTAACTAACTATTCCGAACTCACTCACATTGCACCATGCTCTTTCTTTGGTATTCTTTATTCAATGATTGCAATGTAAGACACCAAACACATAAAGAAATCCCAATGTACTACGAGAGTACAGATATTAGGCTAAAAATGACTGGATTGGATGGAATCACAGATGTTAAATTGCGAACTTATGAACTTTAATGTTACAAAAAAAGAAAAAAATTGAAGCAAATAAATAGATCAAAGTAATTGTTACTCGTTTAAAGTAAGACCCGATTGCGCAAATAAACGATCAGACACGATAGTATTTCCCAATTAGACACAGACCCGATTGAATACGGACTCAATTGGACACGGTCCCGAATGCACATTGTCCCGATCGGACACAGACCCTATTGGACACAACAGCGATCGGACACATAACGTTTGAATTGGACATCGAATCAATTGCACATGGACCCGTTTGCACACGGACCCGATTACGCACCGACCCAATTGCACACGACCCGATTGCGCACCGATCGGTTTGCACACGGACCCGATTGCACACGATACGGTTCCACATCGCAGAATAATGCAAAACAACCTAGATAGCACAGCAAATTTATCATAAATTTTTATAAATATTTCACAAAATTATTTTTTTAAATATTTTTTAAAGGTTATATAATTATTTTTCATAAACCATTTAGAAATGATACAAAAATTATTATTAACAACATATAAAATATATTTTTTTAATGTACTGAAAAATTTACGGTATATGAACTCGAAATATTTTTTATATTTTTTAATAATAATAGCATAAATATTTATTTTAAATATTTTCATAAATATTTATCATAATTTTTTTATACCTGGCAAACTCAGACATAAAAATATGTATAAAATATTTATTATAAATGTTTTTCCGTCTTATAAATATTTTATAGTCGCAAACCCATGTGATGCAGAAAATGCTTTGTACACACACACACACACACACGCGCGCGCGCGCGCGCGCACGCACGCACGCACGTACGGGGGGTACAAGGGAGGGCCTTCTGCACCTACCCCGTCCAAGTCGCTAACCCATGTACTATCTGCAATGCGGATTCGTATCGTGTGCAAACGGGTCGGTGCGCAATCAGGTCCGTGTGCAATCGAGTCTGTATGCAATTGATTCGGTGCCCAATTCAAACGTTATATGTATACGATCGCTGTTGTGTCCAATAGGTAATGTGTCCGATCGGGAAGGTGTGCAATCGGGATCGTGTTCAATCATGTCCGTGTCCAATCGGGTCTGTGTCCAATCGGGACTGTGTCCGATTGGGAAATACTACTGTGTCCAATCGCTTATATGCGCAGTCGAGACAGTCCCCTCGTTTAAGAGAACGAACTGAAATAAACATACGCCTATACGCCAATGCCCGATAACAGGTAGAAAAAAAATGAGTGTCGAACAATTTCGGGCGGCTTCAAGAAATAGTCAAACAATAGATTTCGGCAGATGTATGTCGCAATAATTGTAACATCACATTTTATCAATTTATTTACAAATAATATCGAAATAGTATGCATACTTTTTTGTGTGAAATTTTTATTAAAAAATGTATAACTAATTCTACAATTTAAAGCTATAATGGCTACAATAATTAAAAATTAATTTCTGAAATATATTCAATATTTCATACACAATAATTATACAGAAACAATTCTTCTTAATACCTCGAGAAAAAATGGATATTATATGATCAAATGTAACAATATATAATTAGATACGAAAAGATCTAATAACATATAATCATATATAATCTAATCCAAAATTTGGCGCGATATGATCACATATAATCATAAAAATATATAATTAGATATGAAAAGATCTAATAATATATGTTTTTTATATGATTATATAATAGGCATTATATATGATCACATAAAATACGTATATTATATTAGATCTTTTCATATCTAATTATGCATATTTACATCCGATTATATTAATGTCCATTTTTTTCTCGGGACATATTACAATTGTGCAAAAATAGTTTAAGCATTAATTATTTTAAGATTGCTACATGTTACATAAATTAAATTTAGAATCAATGTTTTCAAAAATCAGATTTCAAAAATCAGATTTCAAAAATTTGATACAATTATGACACAATCTATTCTACTATACATTACATTTTGAAATTATATATTAATACATTTAAAATAATGCTACAATGTTTCTGCATGCATTTCTATTTAAGTGCTAGCTCGACCGACGCGGACTCATCATCGTTGATCAATTCTCTTCGTTAAGTCAGCGCGACACTTTTCCCCTTTTTGGGGTTACTGTTTTGCTTATCTTTTTCTCCTAGCGTCGTCGTCATCTTTGTCGTCGTCGGTCGCGCTCTTCGGCCACGATAAGCTCGATAATAGGACAGCCACGGTTTACTCGAGTGATAATCCTAGTGGCGCATGAATAATTCAAGCGCAAAGTGCAAGAGTAAATTTGCCGCCTGTCTTCGTTTTGGCGTGTCGAGACAGCTTGTCCGTCGCGCTTTGCCGTGTTCGTCTCCTCACTTGGTCCGTCTCGCGCGGAACAATCTCACCTTAAACACTCGTTGATTGAGTTTTCCATCGCCACTGCTAACCTGAACAGATGCATGGCATACAATGGCTACCAATGAATTATTCATTGACGGATTCACTGCAAAAATCACCGCATAGTGTGGCTTTTTGGACAAAAATTGCTCGACAATTCAATTTTTAATCAAATTCTAGAATAGGTAAATGTTTAAAATAGGTACCGGTGCGAAAAATCAATTTTTTTTCAATATCAATCAACAGAATTACTATAGAAATGGAATGTAGAAATGTTTTTAGGAAGGGACAATTTGATTTTGAGAGCGAAATGACGTCCACGCTTGTACTATACCATATGGGTTTGCGACTTTAAATTTGAAATTGTGGCTAAATAGCGACTAAAATTGGTTGAGTCAGAGTTTGGAAAAAACGGGGAGAGGGTGCATGGGACGGAGCCTCTCCCCCGCTCACGCGTTCTCTGCATCACATGGATTCGCAAACATGCAAATCACGCATTTCATGTATTATTAAGTGATATAAAATATATATATATATTTTGTATTTCTATATTACACTACTACTACTATTACTACTACTACCACTACTACCACTACTACCACTACTACCACTACTACCACTACTACCACTACTACCACTACTACCATTACTACCAACCACTACCACCACTACCACTACTACCACTACTACCACTACTACCACTACTACCATTACTACCAACCACTACCACCACCACTACCACTACTACCACTACTACCACTACTACCACTACTACCACTACTACCACTACTACCATTACTACCAACCACTACCACCACTACCACCACTACCACCACTACCACTACTACCACTACTACCACTACTATCACTACTACCACTACTACCAACCACTACTACCACTACCACCACTACCACTACTACCACTACTACCACCACTACCACCACTACCACTACTACCATTACTACCAACCACTACCACCACTACCACCACTACCACCACTACCACCACTACCACTACTACCACTACTACTACTACCACTACTACTACTACGCGACACATACTACGCGACACATACTACGCGACACATACTACGCGTAAAAAGTCGCAAATCCTTATGGTATATTACAAGTAAAAAATCTATAATTTTTAAATCTTTATTATTGATGTAGAATGATTATATTGCACAATTACTATTTTCTATCTTAATTTCCAGAATATATATATTTTATATCACTTAATAATACATGAAATACGTGATTTGCAAATCTATGTGGTGCAGAGAACGCATGGGCGGGATAGGGGCTCCGCACCTTCCCCTGCAACCTTCCCCGTTTTTTCCTAACTCTAATTCAACCAGTTTTAGTCGCTATTTAGCCACAATTTTCTAATCTGAAATCGTAAACTCATGTGGTGCAGTACAAGCGTGGACGTCGTTTCGCTTTGTAATCAGGAAGTGGGAGGTATGGGTGAACTTCGCTTCGCATGAAAAGTCGAAAAACACAATAATATAAAAAACGTGTGGACGTTTTGGCGAGGCTTCGCCCCTCCCCCGTACCTCCTTCCATTATTAGCTAATAAAATTAACTAATAAAACTCGAATTGTTTCAAATGAGTTATATAAAGTTTTAAACATTTAACGTCGTTTTTATAAGAAACTATTATTTTCATGGCAAAAATCAATAGGACATAAAATATGTACCTCGATGAGATCTACAACTTTTATTTGAAGTATTTTTCGAAATTCCCATTATTTACGAAAAGAAATAAAAAAACCATGATTTTTATGATTTTTTCATGGTTTTCGCCATGAAAATCAAATTGCCCCTTTCTAAAAACATTTCTACATTTCATTTCTATAGTAGTTTTGTTTATTAGTATTGAAAAAATTGATTTTTCGCACCGGTACTTATTCTAGACATTTACCATAAAATTTATTACCATAAAATTAGATAAAATAATGTTATAGGACTCTTTAAAATTCAAAATCAAAAAACGTAGAAAATGGGCCAAAGAAAGTCACACATAAAAATTAGTACGCTATGTTATAAAAACGTTTTTGAATTTATTTTCACAGCTCCACATAGTGTCACAAATATTTCGACCATGTTTTTGGCCATCCTTAAAGTCAATAAATACACATATACTTGTTGAGTCAATTTGCTGATGATCCATATAAAGTCCAATGAGAAAAAAGATTTTTAATCAGCTACAATTGAGAGACTGCAAAAATTTCCACTGTAATTAGTATGTTGGATATAAATTTTTATTAGTTTTATGCTAAGATCTACTTAATATTCCTCACAGAACTTATCTTACCATAAGATCATCAACAACGGACTTTTCAAAATTACAGATCCAAATATGTGTGTTAAATAGCTCAAATTTTCAAAAAATCACTGTCATAAAATGAACATAAATTATCCGTATAAAAAATCACCGTTGAACAAGTGAATAAAGATAAATTTGTGTACAAAAAAAATTATTTAGTAATTAAATTTTTTGTAAAATACAGTCAATGTAAAAGAGTTACTGTTAAGAGCGTCCATAATTGTGTACTGTTCAAGCTATATCGCTATTGTCTTTATTATAGTCGGATTTTCAAGCGAGTTGTTGTAAACTCGTCATGTTTGTAAGTGCGTTGTACCCATGATTTAAGAATTCTGTGTCTGTTTGAAGATTGAGTTTGTTCTTTTGTGTTTTTATATAAATCATTTCAGACAGTAATCTTTTTGTTAAGGTTTTTCTCCACATCCAAGATATTAATGTTCTCCTACTCAAATTCGTGAATGTGGAGCATCTTATGCTCCATGATGACAGACTGTGCACCAGTGTTCCATCTTATGTGATTTTTGTGTTCTTTTAATCGGGATTTTAATTATCTCCCCGTTTGATCCACATAGGACCCAGACAACACCGGATATCATACGAATATTCTACTCTCATACGGATTGTACTGTGATCGTACCGAATATACGTAAAACATTCATATAACGTCTCAGTAAAAGGTCATTTTGGTATATCCTCAAGATAAATTTAGAATATAGCGACTGAACTTCGCAACTCCTACTGAATGTGCTGAGATTATATCTAATATACTCAAAACATCCGTAGAATATCCTATGATATATCTCATGTATATCTATCACATATTTCCAAAATATCCGTCTAATATCGAAAATGCGAAGCGCATATTAAATCGACACATTCTCGTGACTCTTCAGGAAGATACATTGTACGTATCCCGCTGAAATCGCCACATCTTAGGTAACTAGTATAACACTGCTCATCAGTGCCTCAAGAATCTACTTCGGCGCTTTGCAAGACACCCCGCATATCAGCGTCTCGATCAAGAATTCATGGTCAAATATCAATCACTCAACCACATGACGAAGGTACCATCAGATTCCCATTATCGCTTACATTATTATTTGCCACATCATGGTGTTCAAGCTCAACAACAAAATTGCGCGTTGTATTTAATGGCTCCAGCCTGTCAACATCAGGATATTCCATCAATGATCTCATGTATACCGGAGCAAAGTTACATCTAGACATCACGGATGTTTTATTATGGATTCGTCAACATTATCATCTCTTCTCCACAGATATCACCAAAATGTACAAGCAGATCAAGATTCATAAAGATGATTGAGATTTGCAGCGAATACTCTGGATTGATGACCAACTCAACGAAGTGCCATATCAACTTATAACAGTCACCTACAGAACGAAGGCCGCGCCGTTCTTAACGGTGTGAACTCTGCTTCAACTAGCAGAAGATGAAGGGCATCGATTTCCACTGGCCGTACCATCCATCATTCACGACAGATATGTTGACGATATCTTCGGTGGTACAGACACCGTACAACAGCTCAAAAAAGTCGCATGTAAACTAAGAGATCTGTGCATGGTGGGCGGCTTTCCTTTCGCAAAATGGCGTGCAACTCATATCAATGTAATCAACGCTATCAACAATACTCAAGACTAAGGCTCCAATCACATTTGACGATTGCGCAACCAAAATACTCAGACTACAATAGCTCCCTCAGGAAAATGTATTTTCATTCTCATTGAAGACTCCATTTAAAGTCAACAATCTCACGAAACGCCTCGTATTATCTGAAGTGGCTCAGATCTTTAATCCACTCGGCTTTATTTCACCAGTAGTGATTAAGGATAAAATACTTTTGCAGGAGCTTTGGCTGTACAAGCTCCAATGGAATAAACTACTGCCATCCCAGCTCTCAACCCGGTGGCTCATCATAAGAGAAGATCTCACAAGTTTGGCCAAATTCTCAATATCTGGTTTCATACATGGACCGCCTTGACAGTAGAACTCCGGCTTCTCTAATGCCTCTCAATTGGCAATGTTGCAGTCGTATATCTTTCCGTTCACAACTCAATTGGCGCCATTATTTTATTGGTGTGCTCCAAGACAAAGGTAACACCTCTCAAGCGGCTCTCAATTCCAAGATTCGAACTCACCGCAGTGCTGCTGCTCTCTCGACTCGTTAAGTATGTTCAAGCCACTCTGAAAGTGAACGTAACAGCTACTCATCTATGAACGGATTCTCTCGTCACACTTTCGTGGATCAAATCACACGCATCACACTGGAAAGACTTCGTCAGAAACAGGGTGGCGCAAATGCAGGAACTCACTCCAGACGCTCATTGGAAGCACATTCCTGGTACTTCAAATCCAGCCGATTGCGCGTCACAAGATCTCACAACTACTCAACTTCAAAGCTACTCATTATGGTGGACGGGACCACCTTGGCTACTCAATTTAGATTCTTGACCGTCACAACCTGCACTCGCTGCTAAGTTGAGTGCAATTAAAGCTCGCCCAGGCGTCTCACTAATTGCAGTTGCACTGAAACCTGATTATCATTGGTCATCTACAGGTATTCAACTCTCAATAAGTTATTGAGAATTAACAGCTCTCTGTTTCAGATTTGTCTCGCGGTTAAAGAAAACCCACGACTCCACGCCAATCATACAAATATCAACCGTGGCTTTGGAGAAAGCAAAACTCTTTTCGATCAAGACAACTTAAGCGGCATACTTCTCGTACGAACTCAAGGCTCTACAGTTGAATTCACCGTTACCGAAGACACATGCATTCAGCCGATTGACTGCAAATATCGACACTCAAGGAATTATCCGAGTCGGTGGACGACTCGCTCACTCATCTCTCTCACCATATGGCAAATACCCTGCGATTTTGCCTCGCTACTCACATTTAACGTCTCTGGTCATCGCTCACTCTCATCAAAAGATCCTACATGAAGGTACTCAACTCACGCTTGCACATATCCTACAGAACTTTTGGATCCTTGGCGGGAGAGCTTCTGTAAAATCATACATCTTGCGGTGTGTCGCGTGTGCTCGACAGAGAAGGATCCGTGCATTAATTGCCAACTACCTCTCTCAAGGGTCACGCCATCGCGCCCATTTACTCACACAGGGGTAGATTACACCGGGCCACTCACCATCAAAACCTGGAAAGGTAGAGGCACGAAGAGCCATAAGAGCTGGATCTGCGTTTTTTTGTGCTTCTCAACAACTGCAGTACATCTAGAGGCAGTCAGTGACTATTCGTCTGACGCATTCATGGCTGCCTACCGACGCTTTTCATCCAGACGCGGCATCGCTCACGCTCTCTATTCGGATTGCGGACTACCTTCATCGGAGTAGATGCATCACTTAAGCGACTGTTTGTTCAAAGCTCTCAAGAACATCAACGGGCCATGCTCGCTCAAGACAGCACTCGATGAGAATTCAACCCAGCAGCAACTCCACATATGGGGGAAAGTGGGACGCTGTGGTAAAATCAATTAAATATCACTTGCGACGTACATCGGTGAGACTCTGCTCATCTTTGAAGAGCTCAACACGTTGCTCACTCAAATAGAGGCCATTCTCAACTTACGACCCCTTGAGCCGTTGAGTGATGATCCAGACGTCTCAGTTCTCACCTTAGGTCATTTTTTCATCGGAGGTCCACTCACAACGATACCAGTCCCACTATCAGAATAAGGATCAGCAACAAGCTTGCTGATGGCGGGCGGAATGTTTGGGATTCAGTATGTACTGAGCTCGCGCCGTCACATCAGATGGCAGCAGCTATTGATCATCGTCCGCGTAAATCACGGAGCGCCGCGGCATGCACACTAACGCATCCGTAGCGCCAAAAATCACTTTGATACGTGCGCTCTATGGCGGCGGTTTACGTTATATTTCGTGCGATCGTTTCAACGTAGTTCTGTGCTCAAGTCTATTCGTGGAATCTTCGAATACTTACTCAGAGACGACTCAACGGAAGGACTCATTTAGTAATTAAGAGAGACTCATAATAATCGCTCAGGTACATCACCATCGAGAGACTCACACTCACCACGCTACGCGCACGCGCCGGCGCCACGTGATACTGGCTCACGGGCATTATCATCACAACCGGTAACAGATTAATATAATCTCTCCCGTGTAAGTGATCAAGACATTATTCTCATCCAGATATTTATTCTTGTGCTCATTAAACAATAAATGCGTGTAATGTGTATTAATTAAGAACTGTGATAAATATACGGTACGACTCGGACATCACGATGAGTCCATGTGACACGTAATCGCAGTGCATTTTATTTAACACCTGTTCCACGAATGTCCTCTCATCCTGCTTAACATCCTCAGGGGTTAACTGGCGAACTCTTCGCCGAGTCGCAAACAGTATTTATAATGAATCCGAGTGGGTAGTCATTGTCTAATAAAGTTCTAATAATAAAAACTAAGTTTTTTTTTGTGGAACTTGGAATGTGACAAGAAAAACACTCTGTCTACAAGACCCATTATTAAACTTCTTTTTTGGGAAACAGGGTGCTGTGAAAGGAAGTTAAGAAATCTTCTAGAAAACGTAGGCTTCTGACACTAGTTAAAAATTAATATATTATTCTTGATTAAAATATTAATATCAACGAAATTAATATTTTTTCCTTCTTTTTCTATTGTAAATTGCGAGCGGCCTTCATTTGCGCATAGTACAATTGGACACATTGCAATTGCCCACCGTGCTATTAGACACGAAACATTGCACACCGTTCAATTGCGCACAGTTCGTTTGGACACTGCTCGATTGGACACCGTTCGATTGGATACCGTTCGATTGCACACCGTTCAATTGCGCACCATTTAAGTCGCAAACCCATGTAATGCAGTGAATACTTTACACACACACACACACACACACACACACACACACACACACACACACACACACACACAGACGGGGCGGTGCAAGGAAGGCTTTCGGCCCCCCTCCCGCACCCACCCCGTCCAAGTCGCTAATCCATGTATGTACACATTGCAAACGCAGCCATAATGTATGAATATTTAATATACGTTTGATTGGACGGTGTGCAACTGAACGGTGTGCAACTGAACAGTGTCCAATTGAACGGTGCGCAATCGAACGGTGTCCAATCGAACAGTGTCCAATTGAACGGTGCACAATGTTTCGTGTCTAATAGCACGGTGGACAATTGCAACGTGTTCAATTGTACCGTGCGCCACTGAACCTCTCCCGTAAATTGCAATCTAGGATGGATTAAGTTAAATTTCTCTAAAGTATTACCAATTTCATAGGAAGGTAGTGAAAATGTCATCAATGTATCTATAATTGATTGGTATCTTAAAGCCCTACATTTTCAATACTTTGTTCTTCAAATCCTGCATTACTAGGTCCGCAATTATCAATGACAGTGGAGAGCCCCTGGGAGTTTCAAAGGTTTGATTTTAAATATAATTATCAAATAAAAAATAAGTTGAATCTAAAATAAACTTCACAGCACTCAGAAATTCATCTTTTAAAATATCATAATTTTCTTTGATATATTCCCATCTGTTTGATAGAATTTTTATTACCAATTTCACAGGAATATCAGTGAACAAAGAAATAACGTCTAATAAAATGAGAATGTTACGAACTTAAAACTATTGTTAACATGGCTTTTTGCTGTTGGAACTGTTGTACCTTGCAGTGCAATAATCTTGGGTTCGTTGCCGCCTTAGGAGTAGGAACTCGCGAAAGGAGGCTTTCGTTGGCAGGGTCTTCGAGTCACTGACACACTTGTTTTTAATAATTAAAAAGAGATGTTTATTCTCTATAAGTTACAATGCAATTCTTTTCACTCGCGATCGGCGAAGGTGCCGTGTTGTTTTACTCAGAGGTGATAAGATACGGCGCGCGGCTCTGAGATAGCGCGCTGTATATTCGCTCGCTCGAGATGCGTTGCGACTACGTCCCGAACTCTAAGTTCGTATGCTAATCTCGCGGGCCGTACGTATCGGCTTAATTGACTATGATTAATCCCGCGGCCCGCTGTTCGGCAGCGGCTTAGGTAGTACCGCGGATTTGGCATAATAGTGGAGCAATGGACCTTCCGCATGACCATATTTGGTCATAATCGCGCGCATCCTGCGCGCGGGAAATATTCGCGAGCTTAGTAACAATTGCCAAAACGCAAATATGCATTTCCGGTGGCATGATCGTTGCTAAGCTGAACTTCGCTAAAATTCATGCGATGCCCGGTGCGTTGAACGCGATGCGATGGCCGGCCGGCAGCGCACGAGGCATGTGTCACTTGACACCTCGTGATAACAAGCCTTTTTCGACAAGCTATTTTAATATCTTTTTTAATTTAATTTTAATATTCAATATTATATTATCGGTTGTGAGTGCCTCGCTCAGAACATTTTTCGATATTACTTTGTGAAGAAATGTAGCAAAAGAATATGTGGGACTATCGATGGGTGACACTATTATCCTGAGTGGGCGACCCTCTTTATGTACCTTTGGAAGATCATAGACTCTTGATAAGAGACTATCACTGTTAAATAGTTTTTTTTTTAATTTTCTGAAATGTATCTCAAACCTTTCTATCTTCCAAAAAGATTCTTAATTTTTGTGTTTATGCTACTAATTAGATCTTTTTGAATTTTAGAATAAGTGTCATTGTCATTCAACATGCTGTTAATTTGGGATTTGTATTTCTTTTTGTAAGTGTAACCGTAATATTACCCTTATTAGGTCTTGTTAATATGACATTTGTATTGTTATTTAAAAAATTGTCTAGTTCGTTCTTGTAACTTTTTTATAAATTTTTCAGATTAGTTTGTTACTTTAAAAAAATGTTGCTTTTTTTTATTAAGGACATGAAAAAATTTTTAATATTGGATTGTAATCCTTTGATGTTGTTCTCAACATTTTTAATGAAATGAATGATTAGTTTATTCTTATCATAATATGGAATTGCGAAGTTATCACTTAACTATAAAAAGCAACTTATATTATATGAGATTGTCACGGTGAAGTTACTGACAAACCATCTTTCTTTTTACACAGCTAATAATGACTGATACTGATCTTTAAACTTATTAGTGTTTAAATTAATGGTTATTAGATTGGAATTATTATGTGAAATAGTATTGTGATTATTAATTTGATTATTAAAAAACGTATAACTACCCTTATGCCAACAATAGTTGAGTTCTTGATAGTCTGATTCATTAACCTTGTTATTAATGCTTTTAACGATAAAAGTATTTAAAAATTCTAATTCTTTATTTGTTGGAACCGGGCAGAAGAATAGGCCGTGCGTACTCGTGCGTGCTCAAAAGTCGGAAGGGGCGAAAAACAGCGCGCGGTGTGGTTAACGTAGATAACATAGATAGAAACCAAGAGATGCATAACTGCGATATCGGCGCTCCAGTCCAACAATATAACTAGGCAAGACTAGCATACATAGATCTCCAACACTATTTGATTAATTATTATTCTTTATTTGATATTTTTCCTTTCAATTCATGAAAATTATTGTTGGAAATAATGAATAAACAGAATGAAAACATATTGTTATTTTTTGTGAACCCTAAAACTTTCGACTTTTGTACATTTAAATTTAGCTCTTTTTTTTCAAAATATGATTAAGAAATTTATAATTTCTTTTAATTCCTTAGGTCCTTTTGCTATTAATACTACATGTTGTACCCCTCGTTGTGAGTACGATTTTGGGATCGCTGCCAGAGATCTCGCGAGGAAGGTATTTCGTCACATACACCGTTATTTGTCTTGAACACTTTTATTCTTGTATTCAGTTACAATAGTTAGATCGCGACCCCGCAAGGCAGAGTGTCGCGTCTAGGAACTTGTTGTCCACGACCCCGCAAGGCAGAGTGTCGTGGTTGTATATTTAGTATAAGTTATCTCGGCGATACACGACCCCGCAAAGCAGAGTGTCGTGTGTAGTCTTAGTTTGTCTACTTCGAATTGACCCGATCCTCACCTTCTTTCGCCGGTTTATATATCCGATAATTCGGTAGTTGGATCGAAAGAAGGGGAGGATTGCGTGAGGGCGCAAATCGGTCAGTATTCCAAATTATTGCTTAGACAGCAAGTGCTGTCTAAGGAGCATTGCGCTAATTGTCGAGCGGATTGCGCGAAACCTCGCGCGATGCGCTCGATGCTGACTGCAGCTGACCGACTTACGTCATCGTGTTACTGACACCTTATCGTTATGAGTGTGTCACTCATAACATCCCTCCCCCCTGATAAAAAGAAAATGAGGGTTCTGAATTTTCGCTTTTTCGCTTATAGTTATATCGCGTCGTCAGATTGTTTACAATTTTCGTTTTTTCGACGCTTATAAACTATATATAATTACAATAATAATTACAATAATTACATTACAAGGTGTCGGATGTCGTATATACAATCTTTCGTAAAAAAAAATTTTCTTTTGACTTAAATGACGAATTATGCGCAAAATAGAATGTTTAATTTTGGGTGCCCTATTATAAAATTTGTTTCTGTCTTCTTTTGAGGTATTCTCCTCGTTTCGGTTTTACTTTCTTTCTTTTTCATTATGCTTCTATGAACGGTTTTAGTTTATTTGTGTGTACACGTGTTGACGTCCTGCCCTTTTTTATTGTATAATTTGCGTCTGAGTGTTTCTCAGTGATTACGTAGGGTCCCGTCCATTTTGCGTCTAGTTTTTTAGATCTCCCGCGGCGGAGAGCTTCATCATACAGGAGTACTTTATCTCCTATCTTGTATTTTATTTCTTTAGTAGTTTTATCATAATAATTCTTGGCCTTTTGTTTTTCTTTTTTAACTTTTTCCCTCGCGATCTGGTTCGTTGCCCTTATTTTTTCTCGCAGTTCCTGTGCGTAATCCTCGTAGTTATACGTAGGATTCGGGGGTCTGCTCAGGGCTGTCGGTAGTTCGGCTTGTCTTCCGAAAACTAGTTCAAACGGAGTGAATCCAGTCGCCGTGTGGGGGGTAGTATTATACGTATGCATTGCATACGGGATCCATTCGTCCCAGTCCGTCTGCTCTTTATTTATAAAATGTCGCAGATATTCCGCTAATGTTCGGTGCGATCTCTCAAGGGTGCCGTTGCTCTCAGGGTGGTAAGCAGTGGTTTGGATTTTGTCTATCTTCAGTAGCTTACACGCGTTTTTGAAGATTTCGCTTGTAAAGTTTGTCCCTTGATCTGTCAAGATACATTCAGGTGTACCGTATTCTAGGACAATCTTTGTGACAAATTCCTTGCTTACCGTGTTTGCCTCTTGATTTGGAATCGGCATTGCCTTGCTGAATTTTGTCAGGTGATCTTGGAACGTTAGCAGGTACTTATTTCCATTTGCTGTCTCTGTCAGTGGTCCCACGATGTCCAGAGCGCATTTTTCGAATGGTCGGCTGGGGGTATCCGTAATTACTAACGGTATCTTATTTCTTTTAGATAGTTTGTTTTTCTGGCAGAGTTCGCATTTTTTAATATGTTTTTCTACGTCTGCCGTTATTCCGGGCCAGTTATATTTTAATCGTATCCTTTTTAGGGTTCTTTCGACCCCTTGATGCCCTCCGGTGGGTGCATCATGGTATTCGTATAATATTTTTCGCTTTTCTTCTTCCGTGTAGCTTTGCACGGTCTCATTATTTTTGTTTTCTTCGTTGCTCATGTGTATTTGATTGTGCTCTCCGTCTTCTTTTAACGCGAGCATTTTATCAGCCGTCTCCGTAATGTGAACCTCTGGTTTCACGTTGCGGCTCAACGCATCGGCGTTTGCGTTCGCGCGTCCGGCCTTATGTACGATTTCGTAATCGTATTCTTCCAATTTTAAACGCCACCGGATTAATCTCGATCCAGGGTCGTTTACACTGAATAGCCATACAAGGGGCTTGTGGTCAGTGATAATTTTAAACTTGGTGCCGTATATGTACGGTCTGAAATGCTTGACGGCCCATACTATAGCCAGTAATTCTTTTTCTGTTGTGCTATAGTTTTGTTCTGCACGGTTTAGCACTCGACTCGCATATGCTATGGGGCGGTCTTTGCCTATCGGTCCTTGCGATAGTACGGCTCCCACTGCGTAATCGGAGGCATCCGTTGTTACGTTGAATTCTTTTGAGAAATCCGGATACTGAAGTACCGGTGCGGTCATTAGCTTCTCTTTTAGTATGTCGAAAGCAATCTGTTGCTCTGTGGACCATACGAATTTTTCTGACTTTTTTGTCAGTTTAGTTAGCGGCTTAGCTATCCTCGAAAATTCGTTGATGAACTTTCGGTAATATCCGGCGAGGCCTATGAAAGATTGCACGTCTTTCACCTTCTGGGGTGCCGGGAAATCTTTTATCGCCTGCAATTTGGCGGGATCAGGGGAGATTCCCTCTTCTGAGATTATGTGTCCCAGGTAATTTACTTCTTTCCGCAGGAACTCACATTTGTCCGGCTGCAGTTTTAAATTGGCTTTTCGTAAGCGCTGTAGTACTTCCTTTAGACGTTTATTATGGTCTTCCAGACTTGAGCCATAAATAACTATATCGTCTAAGTATACAAGGCATTTTAGCCCTTGCATTCCCGTGAGTACTGAGTTCATCAGCCTCTGGAATGTTGCAGGTGCATTTTTTAAACCAAATGGCATTCGATTAAATTCGTAATGTCCATATGGAGTGGAGAACGCTGTCTTTTGCCTATCGCGTTCTGCCATGGGTATTTGGTGATACCCTGACGCTAAATCTAGCGTAGTAAAATACTTGGCGTTTCCTAGTTGGTCCAAAATTTCTTCGATATTGGGCAATGGAAACGAGTCGCCGATCGTTAGATCGTTTAATTTTCGGAAGTCGATGACTATCCGTAGTCGCGGTTTTCCGCTTGAGTCAGCTTTTTTGGGAACCACTAATAAGGGTGCATTCCACTGACTTGTACTTGCTCTGATTATTCCATCTGTGAGCATCTGCTTCATTTGATTATTTACTTCCTCCTTGTGCTTGGTGGGGAGGCGATACGGCCGTACGTTTACCGGTGCCGTGTCAGCGCGCGTGTGGATCTCGTGTTGCACGGCGGCCGTGCAAGGCAGGGGTTCTCCGCTCAGATGGAAGACGTCTTGATAATCTTCGCATAAGCGCAGGAGGGCCTGCCGTTCCTCTGAGTTGAGGTGTTGCGTTCGTAGCATTTGTCAAATCCGCTCCTTCCGAGGGAGGTGAGATTTGTTTTTTGGTTCAGCGACCACGGTGTAAATCTCGTGAGGATTTTTCTCGCTTAAATCCTCTACGGTAACGACTGGTGTGTTGATCCGTATTGTCTTATCAGTGGTATTGATTACACTGATCGGACATGAAAAATTTTTTGGTCTTACAAGGCATCTGCCAATGTAAACCCCTGGAGCTGGTTCCTGGGCCCGTACGACTCCAGTTTTGTTTCGATTAGTCACGGCCCTTACAATTGTTTCGCTGCGAGGTTTTAACACGGTTTGTTGATATGACTTGAATTTCAGAGTAACGTCTCTTATCGTTAACTTTTTCTGGTTATAATCGCACGTTACTTGTTGCTTTCGTAGGAAATCTAATCCTAGGATGCCATCGTATTCTAGCGGAAAATCATCCTTTACTACGTATATCGGATGCTTTATCTTATGCTTGCCTAGCTCTATTGTTGCCTGTATTTTTCCTATGGTGTAGACCTTGTGGCCTGTTATCCCGACGAGGGCTATTCTTTCATGGCGAATTTTGGTTTCGCCTTTTAAATTTTTTACTTTTATTAACGAGAGTGTGGCTCCGGAATCGAATAACATGTCGATTTTTCCTGATTTGGTCTCTCGTATTGAAAGTGTGACTAAGTCGAGTCCGCTATCTTTGTGTGCGTCTCGCTTTACATGCGTAACTTGATACGCAGTGGCGGTGCCCGTCGTGCTCGAGTCATCGTCCGAGCTCTCGTCGCTACTTGCCGTATCGGCATGTTTTATCATTTTGACGGCCTTACTTGTACGCTGTTTAGCGTCCTTTTCTATTTTCCTTTTTGGCTTTGCTTCCGGGCGATCCTCGTCTTTCGGTGGAGATCGTCCATGCAGGGTCCAGCAGTCGTTTCGGCTGTGGCCCGTTTTCTTGCAGTAACTGCATTGTTGTACTGCTGTATTTACTCGTGGCCGTCCTTCCGGTCGGGGTAATTCGAACCGGTTGGCGTATCTGCTGCTTCGGCAGTCTCTTCCATCGTGCCCGATTTTTCCGCACTTTCCGCAACGGATGATCGGAGCACGGTTATTGCGTTGGGCATTTGGCATATCTCGCCTATTGCCGTTGAGGCGCGTGCTTGCCCCCTTAACTTTTTCTTCCGCACTAGCTCCTGCGATTGCTTCTTGAAGCGTGTTGTACCGTTGGGCTCGAACTAATAGCTTTATTTCTTCGTGTAGCCCTATCTGGTAGTTGTAAAGGGCTTGTTCCTTGATGCTCTCAAGTATCGCCCGCTGCTGTTCTATTGTATGGTTTTTTCCTTCCTCCATGGACTCGTACAACTCCATGGCCAAGTTGTCTACTCTTCGTCCAAATTCTTGAGCGGTTTCATTTGACTTTTGTTTCAGGGAGTTAAATTCGAGCTGCAAATGGGCGGTGCTGCGCTTGCCCAGATATTCATTTTCTAATTCCCTTTTTAACTGGTCGTAGTTTTCTATATCGCGAGTGTGGAAATCCATCATCGCCTTGCCCTTGAATTTGGTACATAGTATCGCGTCGAGGAGTATGAATTCGTCCGACGGATGTATGTTTTTCATCGCATAGGAGCTGGCGTTTAAAAATTCTCGTACTCGTTCCCTCGAAGTTCCATTAATTTCGGGGATCATATTTCGCGCTTCTTTCAAGCTTAAATTGTAAGTGTTGGTCCCATGCCGATGTCGTACATCTCGGGGTGAGTGCCCATATGACAGATCTAACGCATGGTTAGTCGGTTGTCGCGTATTTCTAGCCGTTTCTCGCGGCGGCGGCTGTGCTTCGTGTCGGTTTCCAAGCTGGAAACGAAGCTCGCGAATTTCGAATAGCAGGTCATGGAGCATCATATTCTCCATGGGATGCATCGGTCGCCTATGAATTTGTGGCGCCGTCGGTGAACTTCCGCTTTGTTCACTTAAATTATTACGGAGCTCTTGTGCTTCCTCTTCGGGTTCTTCCCGGATTACGCGAGGCGACGCATGTGGTAGGGAGCGTGTCGACGGTCCCGCTACGTCTGTCCGCGTTGGTGAACGTGTGTCCATATTGTCGTTTATTAGACTAAAGTCTGGTCCCTGTATCGGGAACGCGCGTTCAGTCGTGATATTTGGCGAATTTGCTCGACTATTCAAAAGTCGAAGCGCGTTATCGAATATTTCTTTTAACGCGTCTTGAACAACGTTAAGCGCTGTATCAGTGTTTTGGTCGGACATTTACGTTCGAGTGTAAGCGCGTGTGCTGAGTTCGCGTTTTATTTCGCGGTATCGTATGTCGCGTTGCGCTAGTGCGTTTGCATTCGTATGCCTTTGAAGTACAGTAGCTATCTTAGCTATGTCTTTTTACGGTAATCGCGGTTACCGGGGGTCAACCGATATTTTGCTCTATTTGTGTTACAGTTTTATGTCGTCCTACGCTCGTTTCGCGTTACAATTTAATGTTTGTCGGACTTACATAAGTACGATGAGCTGCATGGTGCGGCAATCAGCTGAGCCTTGTCGCGGTAGGTCTCGGCGTCGTCTCGAGTTTCTCTCTTGTCGCTGACGCGCTATGTACGCTCCGGCGTGGCTGGCTTCCTGGCCTGTACAGCTGATTGCTCGGTGACGCTTGGTTCCTCTTGGATCTTCCTTTTGGCAGTGCAAATCCTCACCGCTGCCACCACTGTTGTGGTCCTCCTTTTGGCAGTGCAAAATCCCACCGCTGCCACCACTGTTGTACCCCTCGTTGTGAGTACGATTTTGGGATCGCTGCCAGAGATCTCGCGAGGAAGGTATTTCGTCACATACACCGTTATTTGTCTTGAACACTTTTATTCTTGTATTCAGTTACAATAGTTAGATCGCGACCCCGCAAGGCAGAGTGTCGCGTCTAGGAACTTGTTGTCCACGACCCCGCAAGGCAGAGTGTCGTGGTTGTATATTTAGTATAAGTTATCTCGGCGATACACGACCCCGCAAAGCAGAGTGTCGTGTGTAGTCTTAGTTTGTCTACTTCGAATTGACCCGATCCTCACCTTCTTTCGCCGGTTTATATATCCGATAATTCGGTAGTTGGATCGAAAGAAGGGGAGGATTGCGTGAGGGCGCAAATCGGTCAGTATTCCAAATTATTGCTTAGACAGCAAGTGCTGTCTAAGGAGCATTGCGCTAATTGTCGAGCGGATTGCGCGAAACCTCGCGCGATGCGCTCGATGCTGACTGCAGCTGACCGACTTACGTCATCGTGTTACTGACACCTTATCGTTATGAGTGTGTCACTCATAACATACATCATCTGTATAAACTATTGATTAGATTTTCTCCCTACTTATCACAATTCCTCTGCTTGTCCTTTCATTGTTCTTGTTCTTTTAAATTTGCCATGTATAACGTAAATAACTTTGGACTCAGTGGGCATCCTTGTCTATTTTTTTCGTCTAAAATCTTTCTAATATCTTTTTATCTATTTTAATTACATGTACATACAATTCGTTTCTCTGTAAAGTAATTACGTTCCTTGATTGTGTGTTATACCATATTTTTGCATTATCTTCTTCAATTTGTTTTTGTTTATCCTATCCAAACAAAATTACGTTTTAAAAAAAAAGAAAAAGAAGGCGCCAATTGTGTGGTCTTTCTTTAAGGAAAAAAATTATGAACTAATCATAGGTATATATATAACTTAGATTAAATTTTTTTTTTATCAAAAGTTTTATCCCGGATTTTTTATAAAAAAAAAAAAAAATCATTTACATTGAATTTAAATCAAAAATATTATCTTAAATTTTGCAATTTTTTTCCTTAAAGAAAGACCACACAATTGGCGCCTTTTTTTTCTTTTTTTTAAAAACGTATTTTTGTTTGGATAGGATATATATATATATATATATATATATATATATATATATACTAAGTGTGTCAAATTCAACCTAAATAATATATATTTCTGAAATAATTAAAGTTTATACTCACACACACAAATTAACTTCTCTACAAAAATAATATCTAAATATTTTGCGCCAATTATAAGAATAAATATTTTTATAGTAACTAAAACATTATTACTATTCTTTAACCAATTTTTATAATGCAAAGCAATTTAGACTTGACACTATAAAATGAGAGTATTAAGTTTTTTCTCTACAATCCATGAGACGTCTATGTCCATGGTGGAAGTCAGATGGACGTCCATTAGAGGTCTAGTAAACTTCTTTAGCTTCATTGGAAGTTTACCTCCATGGCGGAAGTTAGATAGACGTCCATTAGGGATCCAATAAACTTTCATGGCTCCATTGGAGGTTTACCTCCATGGTGGAAGTTAGATAGACATCCATTAGGGATCCATTAAACATCCATAGCTCCATTGGATGTTTTCTTCTATGGTGGAAGTTAGATAGACTATTAGAGATCCACTAAACTTCCATAGCTCTATGGAACATTTACTTCCACGATGGACGTTAGAGAGACGTCCATTAGGGATCCATTAAACTTCCATAGCTCTATGGAACATTTACTTCCATGGTGGAAGTTACCAAAACAACATGCTTGTCAGAATGAAAACTTTAAGAGAACTTTTTTAAGAAGACATTTAGATATTTTGGAAATGATGTCAAAATAGTAACATTTATCAGAGACTCTATTAAAAGAGGTCTTTGAGATATCTTATTGAAGAGTTTCATTTATGTTTCTTGAAAATGTTATCCTTATGACATCAGCTAAATGATATCAACTTAATGTCTCATAAAAGATATCACAATGTTGCCCGCCCGGGAAAAAAAGTTTATATCTAATTATGTATAATTATATTATATTATATATAATTACATATAATAAGATCAATTTATATATTAATTTATATATAATTATATCAAAATATTTATAACTTTATATCAAATTATGCAACATTATATTTTTTAGTAGGTAATTATATATAATTGTATCAAAATATTTATAACCCCATATTGAATTATACATTTTATTAAAATTACTTTTCGAGTAAATAAATATACATAATTATATCAAGATATTTATAAACCCATATTGAATTATACAGCATTATATTAGAATTCTTTTTTGATTAAATAATTATATATAATTATATCAAAATATTTATAACTCCATATCATAATATTCAAAGTTATATTAGAATTTTTTCAATTTAAATTATATACAAATTTATATATAATTGTATCAAATTAGATATAATTATATATATACTTTTATGTTTGATTAAAATATATATAATAATGTGTTTGCATAAAAATTGCATTAAATTTGCATAAAAATACCATTTTTATATTATAGAATAAGTAATTTTATTTTCATATATGTATGTGCGCGTACACAGAGTTTATTATTTACATAATTGAAGCACAGAGATAGCACAGAGATTCAAAAAGAACTCAATAATATGTCATCAATTGTGAATTCTTTTTGAGATGCAAAAAGAATTATTTTTATAAAAAAGATCTTAAAAAGAATTCATAATTGGTGACATAATTGATGACATACAATTGAATTCTTTTTGAACTCTGTCTGCTATCTGGGAAAATTAATTTCTATTGCATATTATAAATTTTATAATTTATAATATTTTATAATTTCCGACAAATTCCAATTAAAAATTTTTTTTATTAATAATGTTGATTTATTTTATTGCAAAATTTGAGCAATTTTTTAAATATATGTTGTAACCGTGTTCACGAGCGACAGCCAACTTCGCCTCCGTCCCTGGTCGCGGCCTGAGCCGGGTGTCGGGGCGACTGCCTTCGCGAAATTTTCCACTGCAATGCTTAGTTGGGCACCAGGTACGTTAAGCGTACCACTCTATGTGCACCAAATCGCTAATGAACGTTACGGCAACAGAATCGCGGGAAAGACGGGCGCACGCTAGGTGATCGGGGCGTTAGCGACTCCGATATCCAGCTGCTCAGCCCTAAAATGGCAGAGGGGGAGGTTCGGCGCGGGCGGATTGAATCGAGAAGGCGAGAGAATTATTGAAGCGACATAAATTTAACAATAAAATTAACAAATATATTTAACAGTAAGTAGTACAGGATTAGACGGCTCTATGTGGCGGCAATGGTGACCTGCGCGCGTTACAAGCTGACGATCGCTTGACATTACCTGTCGCGAATACGGGATAATCAATGAACAGATGATTTGACGTACGCGGGAATTCTCTACGCTTTTTATCCGGCGCTGTTGGTAGACGCCAAACTCCCGATGGAATAACAGTGTCGCCAAGGGCGATCGGGACGAACAGTAGCTCCGAGTTCACGCGACACGCGGCGGCTCGTGCTCCTCCGCACGTTACAATATCCCACAAGTAATATGCGCGATAATTATTCTGAGCTCGCCAACGAAGTAGTACAAGACAAGAATATGAAATCGGACAAAAGCGCAATTAACAATGATTCGCGATATCGATGCGATAGATTAAACCAAATTCTTTGAACAATAAATCATAAATGCGCGACAATTCACAGCGCGATTAATAGCTCGCGACACAATTATAGGACGAAATCACAGTTGACTCGGCTGCGGATCGGGACGCACACGCAATGTAATCAGAATACGAAACGAACAGCACGGAACGAACTCACGCGGGCGGGCGCGATCGGGCAAAGCAGCGATACACTAATAAATTCGCGACTCTAATCTAAGGACCACAAGATCGTAATAAATCCGTAACTCTTTCGTGAATCGCCCAATCGCGAAATCGGTGGCTTTACAATATACGACGCTCGTCTCACCAAGCCGGCTCCTTCGTCTCGGCCTCGTCCGGATCGGGAGGTCTCCGGCTCCTGCGTCCTCTTACATGGTGCCTCAGCTCGGGATCGGGATCGCACGCACAAGACAATATAACGTCCACAGCTCGAGTGCGGAATCCTGGATCTTGCGGGGGCCGCTCGGCGACACGCCCCATCTTGCCTCCGATACTCCGGGCCCTTATTGGTCGATTTTCCAAAAATCGATTTTCGCGCAGCGCGCGGCGTGCACGCCGTCGCCGGCTGATCGATCCAGACACGGTGGTCGATACTGTTGGGCCCCGTGCGCGGGAATTTCTGGCGCTTTCCTCTGGCAGGTTCCTTTCTCCTGGCCGGGCGCCTTTTCCGCTACCGGAACGTTATTTCTTCCTCGACGAGGGCGTTCGTTGATGTCCAATTGTCATGATCTCCGCCGGGACTAGCGCGGGATCGGATTCGTAGGTGCCCCGTCGGAACATCGGCCTTCGCTGGATCCTGAAAGCGTGATTTGGCGGCAGTATCGGAATTCTCGAACGACACGAATTGTAGGCAAGATAAGGGCGGTATTACCTGCAGACCCCCGCTCGAAAAGGGTCTCCGTTATTCCCTCGTTATCCGCTCACCTGGTGACCTCCGGGAATGTTCTCCATCGAGACGAGACGTCAAAAAATTACAAGAACGATCGCTGTGGCCACCGATTTCCGCCGCACTCGCGATGCAGCGCTCGCAAAAATCTTGATAATTATTCGAATGGACAGCACGTGGGACATCACACACACAAAAACACGAGATAACACGCTTTTGCGTCCGCTCCCGAGCGGGAGGACGCAGGACCCGCGTGATGTTAACGCGTAAGGGCTCTCAGGGCCTTGTGACGGACAGCAGCCTGCGGCTGTCACGTCACAACGTATAAAATATTTTACATAAAAATGTTTATGTAAATGAATACAAGTATAAATAAATAATCTTCTATTCATAAAAATATATTTTATTTTACCATATTTACCACAAAAATGTGATCCATTAAATGAGACCCATTAAAAATTTGATTTAATTGTATTTAAAAACATATAATTATATCTAATTATGTGTGCATATACACTGAGAGAAAAGTAATATTTGCAATTATAATTGCATAGTAAAATAATTATAGTTGCAAATATCATTTTTATAGTTATTATTGCTATAATGTTAGTGTAAATAACCATATATGTATAGTTGTGGCAAACAGGGTAAAAATTTTACTATAAATTATAATAATTTAAAATAATAATATAGTAAAATATCAAATAGAAATAGTCAATCGAATTAACCATTTATATAATAAATGCAATCACAATTATGGTAAATATAATTAAATTTCTAGCATTCTATATTATATAAATTTAAAAAGTATGTAGTTCGCGAATTGTCGCTAGGCGACGCACGCGGCACCTTTCTCCTAATGCAATTTACACTTCAAAGGCTACATAAGCAGACCACGGTGACAGAAACGGGATCAACTTATGCTGTCATAGTGAGCTTTCGGATATATGTATTTTTTATTACGTCTTAAAGACACATCTTAGCTGTCGTGGCTAAATTTTAGCTTCGGTAACGAATTCTTTTTAAGAAAACTTAATAAATCCGAAAAAACTTTTCTCTCCGCCCGAGAAAAAAAGTATATATCTAATTATATATAATTTTGTATAACTTTGTAGATCTAATTAGATCTAATTAGATCAGGGCAAAATCCATACATAATTAGATCTACAAAGTTATAGAAAATTATATATAATTAGATATATACATTTTTTCCCGGGCGCTTTTTGAGCCGTCCATGCGCGTCGTAGTTGACTCACAAGGGAACCTCGCAAACTCGAAAATTCTGATTTTAATGAAACTTGGCATAAATGTAGAGGGGGTAAATACATGAATTTAGAAATTTATCGTAGCTGCCCATAAACGGTTTAAAGGGGTGAAACCACCCTTCAAAGACTGAGACATTTTTTGTTTTCCGGATATATCTCGTAAACTAAACAAAATATTAAAAAATGTTTTATACAAAAGTTTTACAATAAAAGTACTTCTATCTAACTACAGTAATTAAATTAAAAAAAAAATTTTAACAATTGTTTTTAATTTTTGAAAAAAAAATTTTTTTTTTTAATTTTATTAATGTAGTTAGATAGAGATATTGTTACCATAAAACTTTTGTATAAAACATTTTTTGACGTCTCCAATACTTTTCGAGATATATCGGAAAAAGCAAAAATCTGCTCTACGCTATGCACTGAAAAAAGCATGAGAGAATGCACCGCGACGGAGAGCGTTAAAAACTATTTTAAAGAAATTTTTTATTAAGGTTTATTTATGATATTGAATATAATATAAGATACTAAAAATATAATAAAATAAAGTAATATAAAATAATAATATTTTGTATAATATAATAAAATGTAATAATGTAATATAATATTGTCGCACGTGAATGCATGCTGATGTGAGTGAGAGAGAAAGAGTAAATAATATTAATATAATATAGTAATATAATAATATAATATAATATAAAATATTTATATCCAGACTTCTTTGTTCAGATCCATTAAAGAAGATTTCTGGGACATTCCTAAAAGCCTATTAAAGAAGCTTAAAAAACTTCGATTTCTACTCCTATCAAATTGTCAAGTAAAAAAGAAACGATCTTCGATCTAGATCAAAATTAATGTAATCTATGATCTAGATCAAATGTATGGAAAATGATCTGTGATCTGATCTAGATTTAATATTTTGATAAAGATCTTTATCTGATCTAGATTATTTATTTAATGATCTATTACAACACTGGAAATAAGTAATGTGATATTTTTCATTACGCATTACTTTTGAAATAAGTAATGCGATTTTTTTCATTACGCATTACTTTTGTAATAAGTAATGCGTTTTTTTTTATTACGCATTACTTTTGAAATAATTAATGCGAGTTTTTTCATTACGCATTATTGTTTTAATAATTAATGAGTAAAGAAATAATTACTTATTAAAAAATTAATAAGTAATGCATTATTTTTTAATTTGCATTTTCATTACCCTGATTTAAAGTATATTGTTGTTCAATGTATAATGCCATACTAAAATATGTTAATTTTGTATCTAGACATGGATATATCTCTATAACATCCACATACATGGATTTATCAATATAAGAAAAAGATTTTGGACGCGATACTTTTACAAGATCGACAGAGAGCGAAATAATGCTTTAATTGACAAATCATATGGCCGATTTGGATTGGCAGATGTCGTCGATCTGCGTCGACTCTCTGGCATGTCACCGCTAATGGATCCGGACCAAGAAGTCTGGATATAAATATTTTATATTATTTTAGTTTATTATATTATTATATTACTATATTATATTAATATTATTTACTCTTTCTCTCTCACTCACATCAGCATGCATTCACGTGCGACATTATTATATTATATTATTACATATTATTATATTATACAAAATATTATTATTTTATATTACTTTATTTTATTATATTTTTAGTATCTTATATTATATTCAATATCATAAATAAATCTTAATAAAAAATTTCTTTAAAATATTTTTTAACGCTCTTCGTTGCGGTGCTATCGCATTCTGTCATGCTTTTTTCAGTGCACAGTGTAGAGCAGATTTTTGCTTTTTCCGATATATCTCGAAAAGTATTGGAGACATCAAAAAATGTTTTATACAAAAGTTTTATGGTAACAATATCTCTATCTAACTACATTAATAAAATTTTGAAAAAAATTTTTTTTTCAAAAATTAAAAACAATTGTTAAAATTTTTTTTTTTAATTTAATTACTGTAGTTAGATAGAAGTACTTTTATTGTAAAACTTTTGTATAAAACATTTTTTAATATTTTGTTTAGTTTACGAGATATATCGAGAAAACGAAAAATGTCTCAATCTTTAAAGGGTGGTTTCACCTCTTTGAACCGTTTATGGGCAGCTACGATAAATTTCTAAATTCATGTATTTACCCCCTCTACATTTATGCCAAGTTTCATTAAAATCAGAATTTTCGAGTTCGCGAGGTTCCCTTGTCAGAAATCAGACACTATAACCAGACAACACTAAACATCCTGAACGAGAGATCCATTTGATATTTAAGGAAATTATCATAAAGATAATGTTCTCAAAAATAACGGTTTGTCTACAATTACTGCGCACAAAAAAATGCACAAAATCTAAATTCATCATGTACTGAACAAAAACAGGATAATAAATGTACTATTCAATTTTTCTGATTATATATGATCTATATAGTTAACCATCTAATTAATTAATTATTTGAATAATTATTTGAATGCTTCAAAGTATTAGTGCTAAATATATCGCAATTTCAATCAAATTATTAAGGTTATGGAAAAAGATAAATTTAACAATGAAATTAATAAGTAAATAAATTAATGCTATTTATTTTTAATGTTTTGCAAAATTTAATTGCTTTTATAAAAAATAATATAATTGCGTCAGTTTATAACATATGGGTATATGACAATAACAAGTAACCATATCGATGAGTCAAATTGGCATAGCAGATAGAGTACAAGGTTTGTCATCTTAAGGTCCCGGGTTCAAACTACCAGCGGCAAGTAAAAATAAAATAAAATAATAGAATTTAAATTTAATTAATAAAAATTTGTCCTAGTATGTACTGTTGATAAAAATAATTAAAAAAAAAGAAACTTTTATTTTAAATTTTTATTTCGTTAATCATCTATCGAGGCTCCATGAAGCATCTACTAATGATCCACAAAACATCCGTCAGTCATCCATAGAGGTTTCATGAAGCCTCTATTAAAAATCCTCAGAACGTCTAGTAGACATCTTTGACGACGTCTAATAGAGGTCTAATAGACGTACGCAATGCGGAACTGTGAATTTCTAATGGCTTTATATTGGACGTCTAATGGACGTCCACTGGAAGTTCAAACTTCCATGACAGACGTCTAATGGACGTCTATTGGAGGTTTCATTTCTATATGGATAAAAATCGCTTCCTTATGAACTAAGGTTAAAAATACCAAACACACACACACACACACACACACCATATACATATACATACATATTCAGATGCACACAAGAGAAAAAGAAACAGCTCAAATTATTCGGATTAACAGCGCTAAGTTTTTGTAGTAATATATTTATTTTTATTAAAATATTTATTTGTAATATTTGTAAGTTATTTGTATTAAAACTTATTTGCCAATAGCAGCCAATAATTTAATACGAAAGACTAATATTTAAAGCTTCATTTTATATTTAAGAATCCTTTTAAGTTTATTGTTAATATATCATTACTTTTGCAGAGAAAAAATTTAATACTCCCATTTTATAGTGTCAAGTCTAAATTGTTTTATATTATAAAAACTAGCTAAAGAATAGTAATAATGTTCCTATAAAAATATTTATTCTTATAATTGGCGCAAAATATTTAGATATCATTATTTTTATAAAGAAGATAATTTGTGTATGTGAATATAAACTTTAACCATTTCTAGAAATATATATTACTTAGGTTGAATTTGACACACTTAATATATATTACTTAGATTGAATCATCCAAAGGTATATATTACTTAGGTTAAATTTGATCAAAAGTTTTATCCCGAATTTTTTATTTTTTTTTAAATTAAAATATCACTTAAGTTGAATTTAAATCACAAATATCTTGAATTTTGTAATTTTTTTTCTTAAAGAAAAACTATACACTTGACGCCTTCTATTACCTTTATCTAAAAAAGTAATTTTGTTTGGGTATCATGCATTTTGTAGTGTTTATAGACTACTTAAGTTAAATTTTTCTCCTAAACCGCAAAAATAAAAATCCTACAAAAAAGGAAAAACAAAAAATTGCACAAAATAGAAATAAAACAACCTAACCTAACCTAACATAGCATAATCCCTAAAGCAAATTGCTTTGTAACAATCTACATTGTAACAATCTTCTATCGTAATGGTGCAATATTTCGCAATTATTCTGCAAAATAATACATCATTGTTCCTAGATTGTAACAATAAAATGTTCACTTTTTCAAAAACTGCAATGGTATATTATAGCAACATTGCAATACAATAAACTTTAGAATAATAGTTTGCTGTATTTATCAAACAATGTAAAAATAAATAACACAGGCACACACAAAAAAAGTGGTTGGTCCGGCAGACTAGACTAGTCAATCCTTATGTATTTCGACCCGCTGAATCCGAATCTAAGGTCAGAATTGCAAAGTTAACTCGCATTTTCTAACCTCAAAAGAATTTTTTTTTTTAATGTTGGTCCGGCGGACCAGAATAGTCAATCCTTGTGTATTTTGACCCGCTGAATTCAAATTGAATGTCAGAATTGCTGCATTAGCTCATTTCTTCCTAACCTCAAAAAAATTTTTTTTAAATCTTGGTCCGGCGGACCAGATTAGTCTATTTTTGTGTATTTTGACCCGCTGAATCCAAATTCAAGGTCAGAATTGCAGAACTGGTTAATGAACCAGAAAAAAATCTTTTTCTAACCTCAAAAAATACCTTGTAAAAGCAGTTTGGGTCACAAATGAATAATCCAGAGTATGCAGGCTTGCGTCATTATCCGAGGAAAATTCAATACGTATGACAAGTCTGAGTTTCTGTGAGTAAATAGCGTAGAAAATTCACTCTCTTTTTCTATTATATATAACTCTTTTATTCTCGAAGGTTCTGTGCAATGGCTTTCTTTTACGTTCCTTCCCTTTTACAGAGACATCACGTTTGAGCGTCCAGCAGAAATCAGCCATCATATTCGCATCCCACTTGCCTTGATATCGATACTCCATCTCCTTGATGTCCTGATGAAATCTTTCTCTCTGTTCTTCACTATAATCACCTAGACTTCTGGGAAGTAGTCGATATGAGAATCTAAGAAATGCAACTTAAGATTCATTAGGCAACTTAGTTTTTTATAGTTCTCCATCATTTCCGCCACCCTTTCTCTGTAATCTTGACTTTTGTGGTTTCCTAGAAAATTTTCTGTGATCCATTTGAAACTCAGTCATGCTGCTCTCTCGTCTTTATTCATTTTGGTGACAAAATTGTTGTCTCTCAATATTTTACGTATTTGAGGTCCATCGAAAATTCCTTCCTACAGTTTTGCATCAGAGATGTTAGAAAATTTTTCTTGTAAATACTGGTAGCATTCACCATTCTTATTCAGAGCTTTCACCCATTGTTTTATGAGTCCTAATTTGATATGAAGAGGTGAAAGAAGAACTTTTGAAGGCTCAACTAACGGTTTACTTATGATATTTTTAGACCCAGTTTGCAGAGACGTTCTTGTCGGCCATTTTTTTCTTATGTAACGGTTTGTTCGATCTCTACTATCCCATTCACATAGAAAGCATGAATTTTATATGTAACCAGATTGTTGACCCAATAATATGGTGAAAATTTTTAGATTCCCACACATTTGCCACATATGTTCTGTGTATTTAATTTTTTCAGGAACTGTTTTCAGATTCTCTGTGTACTCTTCTTTTATCACTATCGAATGCGCCACAGGAATGGCGCATATACATTAGTATTGTGCAGCAACACTGCTTTCAAGCTTCTCTTAAAAGAATCGATGACTAATCCCCACCATCACACTTCTAACATCCAGATTTCAGTTTGTTCATTAATCCAACCCTTCGACAACAAATGAGTTGTATAGAATAGAAAAAGGGAGTGAATTTTCTACGCTATTTACTCACAGAAACTCAGACTTGTCATACATATTGAATTTTCCTCGGATAATGTACTTACGCAAGTCTGCACACTCTGGATTATACATTTGTGACCCAAATTGCTTTTACAAAGTGTTTTTTGGGGTTAGAAAAAATAAGCCAATTCAGCAATTCTGACCTTGAATTTAGATTCTGCGGGTCAAAATACATAAAAATAAATTAGTCTGGTACGCCGGACCAAGATTTAAAAAAAATTTTTTTTTAAGTTAGAAAAAAATGAGCTAATGCAGCAATTCTGACATTGAATTTGGATTCAGTAGATCAAAATACATAAGGATAGACTATTCTAGTCCGCCGGACCAACAGTTAAAAAAAAAATTTTTTTAGGTTAGGAAAAAATTCTGCAATTCTGACCTTGGATTTGGATTGAGCGGGTCAAAATACATAAGGGTAGACTTATTCCAGTAAAATTAGCTTCAAAAAGAACCGTTTTGTAAAAAAATTGATAACTCAGGTTTGACTGTAAGTAAAGCACAATTAATATGTGTAGATTAAGATAGATACGTTTGTAACTCGCAAAAAGCTGGGGGTTATTGCAAAATTACGGGTTGAAGTGAGAAAGAAGTAGTTTTTTGCTTGCGCCTCGTAAACTAAAAACGGAATCGAAAAAAGTTTCAAACAAAAATTGTAGGTATTAAGTAGACCTACAATGATAAATTTGGTTCATTAAGATCTATTGATTAGTTTGGTTGTAAAGTAGAAAAAAACCATGAAAAATGGCTATTTCTTAAATTGTTAATAACTTTCTCAAAAATTAACTCAAGCATTTGAAATTGTAAGAAAATATAGCTTTTATGACGATAAAAATGTGTACCAAATTTCATCAAAAAATATATAAATTAAATTATAATAACAAAGAGCATATGCACACGCCGCATAGGTAAATAAATTATTTATACGTATTTCATGCGTGAAATAAATAATTAAAAAAAGAAGAAAATTAGAATGTTTATTTGAGGAGATATAAGAAAATAGTTTAGCTCTTTAATCTTGTCTCGTCGAGATAGCTCAGTTTAAAAAAAAATCGTCTTTCCAGGACGCTTAGTTTCCGAGATATTGACGATTAAAGTAATTTGAACGTGCCAGATCAATTTTGTATGCGCTCGCCTGGCCACGCGCTAGCACATGTATTTTTTTTAATTTAAAGAAAAATCGCACCTTTCAAATGCATTTTACCCCAATTTGATAGCGTTAATATTTTAATATTTAATATTTTAATAGTTATTTAATTATTAATTAGGCTTATTCTTTACACATTTATTTGAGGCACTTAATTGCATTGCACACATTTCGCAATGCCGATACTGCAACTTTTTAAGAAGAGAAAAAACTTTAGTTCCGGTTCGTGCATGGTCTCAAAAATGTAGAAATTAAATTTTAGTATAGCGCGTTTTGGATAAACAATTGACATTACTCAAAAAGTTGTTAATATTTTTCATGAAATTTGGTACACTTTTCATCGCCATAAAAACTATATTTTCTTACAATTTCAAATGCTTGAGTTAATTTTTAAGAAAGTTATTAACAATTTAAAAAATGGCCATTTTTCATAATTTTTTCTACTTTACAACCAAACTAATCAACCGATCTTGATGAACCAAATTTATCATTGTAGGTCTACTTAATACCTACAACTTTTATTTGAAACTTTTTTCGATTCCGTTTTTAGTTTACGAGGCGCAAGCAAAAAACTACTTTTTTTCACTTCAACTCGTAATTTTGCAATAACCCCCAGCTTTTTGCGAGTTGCAAACGTACCTATCTTAATCTACACATATTAATTGTGCTTTACGCACAGTCAAACCTGAGTTATCAATTTTATTCTGAAAAAATGCTATTTCTACTAGACTACAAGAACATTTGGTCCAAGAGTGCAAAAAACTATTTTTCGTCCAGTTAATATTTACATCCAAACTTCAAAATCAAGAAAACTTACATCTGAACATTTTAAAACTTGGTTCACTGAAGTGTGTTTATCAAATACTGGTCGTAAAAGCATGCTACTACCGATTTATGGACTGGACACTGCCTGAGTGAGCTACAGCAGTTCCATAAGACAAAGAGGTACAATTTTTAACCATTCCAAAAAAGACGACGGGACTCATTCAGCCTTTAGATGTGTTTGAATTTCGTATTTTGTTAAACAAAAGCAAATAATTTTTTTTTCTTCCTATTTTTAAAGTATTCTTAAAACCGTTCGACTTTTGTTAAAAAAATTTTTTTCTATCTTTTATAGCTTTGAAGATATTTGCCTGAAAAAAAAAAAAAAAAAAAAAAAACGATTTTTTTCGAAGGGATGTTCAACCCTCAAAGTGGAAGTTAGCAGAAATAAAAAATAATGCCCTATATATATATATATATATTAGGAACGAACTGTTCTACTTGCACATAATTTTTCAGAATTTTCTGAATTTCCGGATTCGCTAACTTTCCTGAGAAAGTGTTTTACTGAGAAAGTTGACGTAGTAAAAACAGAGTATCTACATCTTTGCCAATTTCTGGCATTACCGTTTCTAACACACCAAGAGACTATTTATTAAATAATGACTCCTCGTTATTGTCTCCTTCAGCAAAATTTCTAAAAGACTTATTGCAATTATTAAATTTCTAAAAATAATAAAAACTAAGGCTGTGTTCCGAAATTTACTGTCAATACTAAAAATCTGTAAATTGTGTTATGTATACTATAGATTTTTAGTGCAGGCAGTAAATTTTGAAACGTAGTCTAACTTCGCCATGTTAACCTCGTGCACGTCATCACGTCTTAACCCCGACCAGTCACATTGTCACATCATCGCCGTGATCGCCATTAACCTGGCGCACGTCGTCATGTCTTAACCCCGAACTGTCACATTCACATCATTGCCGTGAAATGCGCCGCGAACACAAACACGCACTTCTCGTGTCCACGTCAACTCGTAAACTTCTCGTGCAACAACGTCTAATACAATTCTGATGCAATTATTGTTGCAATTTATCTTTAAAGAATAAAAAAAATAAAAAATTAAATAGCGCAAAGCGCGCGTTTGTGGTATTTCTATTAGAGTATAAATAAATGCTGCATATTTAACATTTCTGTAATCATCCTGAATTATTTTGGTAAAATGTGTTACAAATGTACATCTCTGTAAAATTTCTGAAATATTACGCTGCAACTTGTAATGTTGCAACGTTTCTAAAAACTTTTGTGCCGCATAAGTGAGCTCCGAAGACAAGTCAAATATCGAGATGAGCCCGACACTAACTTACGGGAAACAGGTGTTTTCCTCCGCGCTCATTCTTTTATATCCATCACGAGCGGCGGCCAAAACTGTTTGGAGTGGAGGGAGGATAGAGCAGAGGAAAAGTTCTGTATAATTTCGACAAATTACGTATTGTTTTATGGCAATGTCTTTTCCCGTCGAAGTTCGGTATTTTTCGGTGCGCGGTTCTCGCGTGGAGCTTGGCACGTGATAGTGCGTGTACGTGGCCTGTTACCCGTTGCGCGAATTCGTTCCTACGCTCGCTTGCGCGAGCGTGTATAATCTACCGTGTATGTGCAATTACGGATGCACCGTTACAAATGTCATCATTTAACGTGATCGTCCTGACTTCGCTGTCTCTCCATAATCTAAGTAATACATTTAGGATTTTATTAGCGAGGCACTTTATTAATATTCAAGGAGGAAAATATTTTCAAGCAAGTTGAAATGAGCTTTAGCCGTCCGTCTTTATTATGTTTCCCGTGATGTGCGCTCTTAATCGAGTTGTCATTATTTAATTTTTTCTTTTGGATTTGTCGATCATATCACCGATACATCCAATCCAATATTAAACGCGAATACCTTACTTTGAATTGGTTAAAATTATCGAATCGTCAATAAATTAACATCATCGATCACACCTCCGGTATTATTAAAGGTTACTGCATTATTCGATAGTTTTATGTTCGACATCCGCGCTGAAAATCAAAATATCTTCACGAGGTGAATCTATTTTCAAGTGATTGATATTGCGTGCTCCTAATGAGCTATCTGTACAACGAAAAGCAATTTAACGTTTTAAAGGTAAGTCAGTCTGTAACATTGGTCATCTGTTACGAGAACAATATATATTGCTCGTGCATACGTCAGGATTAAAAAAAATGGTTAATTTAATTTAAAAATAAAAAAACTATTTGCAGCCGTTGTTTTGTTTTTAAAATTGATAAATTAATAAACAAATTACTTGAAACTATTATTTTATAGAATTATCATTTTATTGAATAACATATCATCTTTAAGTAAAAACGTTAAATTTTCATTGCGCAATTAATAAATTTCCAACGTTTAAATGTTTTTTAATACGTATAAATGAACATAAAAAATATCATTTAACATAGTATATCTTATCAAAAACCATTTTCGCTTTTATCTTTTATCGGTCCTTATATTTAGCGCTTATATTTATTTATACATGTGACGTTAACACAAAAAATACCGACGTTTTTTTACCGATTAAAAAACCTATATAAATATTGTAAATTACTATAAAAATAAAGACTGCAATTAGGAACTAAATATTTTATCAGTAAAAGGACATAATTATTGATAAGTTAAAGACGTTCAAAATCAACAAAAAATACAAGATTTAAATAATTAAAGAAATAGAGCAGTCTATAATGACCGCTTGATGCTTTTAGTGTTAATAATATAATTATTATATACAATTTTATCGTATTATGTATTTTAATTTAAGGAGGAATACTATGATGATGGTTAAAAAAATAGAGTTGTCTAGTTTATATATAATTGTGGCACATTTGTGTTAACAATTTACTTCAAAAATTTAACGTGGTAAGAGTTAAAAGTTTATTTTAAACAATAAATTAAAAAAAATGTTAAGAAGTATCAAACAATAATGATGGCATTAAAAAATGTTAATCAAAAAAATAGTATTGATATAATGTCAATGAGAGCCAGCAGCGTGGTACAGTTCGTGTACATGCTCTGCGCAAGTAGTAGGAAAAACGGAAAAGTTCGAGTTATAGTTTGTAAGCCAAATTTTGTCTAGGCGTAGTTCCTAAAATACTAACTTTAAAAAAAATTTTTTTTAACAGTATATATCTAAGGAATAATTTAATGTTTTTTAAATAAATCTTTAAATAATTCAATTTCAATTTTTAATTTTTTAAATAAGTAGGTTTTAAATAAATTTTTTGTTACATATGCGTGATCACCTTTCGTATTATTTTTTACGTGTAAAGCGAATTTCAGAATTTTAACATTCTTGCACAGTTCTTGTCCTCCAATAGATGGTATGAACCGTGACGAAAAACTTTTCAGTACGACTGTTTCGGCATTACTTTATTTACATTTTAGCACGCACGTCATCTCGTGATACACATATAGTAAAATCTCATAGATACCAACATCCATAATAAGATCTTGTAAATCCAACATGTATCGATATTTACCGCTTCATCGCTTTCGCGAAACTAAACTTGGCCTGTCAATTTAAAAACCCAAGACACTCGAGGGATCAAACATTGACGCATGGGTGACAAAAAGTTCGATGTAACGGTCTTTCGTAAACGCACTCTCCGCAATCGTGCACAAAAAGTTGACTTTATATTCTTATCACATAATTTAACATTTTAAAATATATGTGCTTGGTTTTGTAAAATAGAAAAATAAATTAAGAACAGTAGAAAAAATAAATATTAAAAGAATTTTTATTAGTGAATTCAAAACAAGAAAAAATTTTGGAACTTTTCAGTCTATTAATACCTAAATGTTATATACGAGTATTATTTTTATAATTAGTCTCTATTTTCATATAAAATTTCCCAACTCTTTAAGAAAAAGATACAAATCTAGATTCTCTTTCGTCACATAAATAATTTTGGTATTATTTTAATTTTAAATAATGTCACTCACTTTATGTATTCACGATTATGACATTTTTTAAACAATTTTTAAATAAAAAGGCGCCTAAATTTAAAATTACAATTTTTCAATAAAAATTTTATCTCATTCTTGACCATAAATAGATAAAAACTTAAAATAATTTGAAAAATCAGTATAAAAAGTACAATACATTTTACAATATATTATTAAAAATTGAAAGCAATCACTTCAATGATTTTTAAAAAATCATTAAACAATTAAAAAATGTATATAGTTTAAAAAAAAACACATTTAAAGTTTGAATATCTATTTGATGATGAGTAATTTTGTACCCTGCTATTCTAGGTCAATAAATATAAATATTCTGCCAATATAACAGCTTTCTCAATTACATTACTTATTTGATTTCAACAAATTCATGCGTGGCATGCTGTACTTCTTTAAATGTTTTTTTTTTAATTCTTTGCTTTAATTTTTTGCTTTAATTTAATTACAATTCTTGCTATTTAATTTAATTACATTTAATTCAATATTTTAATATTTAAAGTGTTCCTAATCTTTAACAAACATGAAAATCTATCGTTGAATATACAAACGATTTCAACGTTTCAACAACGAGTAAAATTAAGTTAAAGTTTTTAAAACAATTTTCCAAACAAGAGCATGAAAACTTTCATTATTGTTTTGGATGAAATCTTTAACATAGACAGTTTAAAAAAAATATAAATACATAAAAATTTAGCAAGATTCGCATAAAAATAAACGCAGACTTGATGTAAAAATTTTTTTATCATGAACGCAGATAAGAATTTTATTTTAATAAATTTTGTTGTATTTCCTATTGAGCGACACACTTAAGCAGCTTGACACATTGTTTAAAATGTTCAATAACTTCATTCCTTAATCAAATCAGAACTTTAAAAATATATTTTTTAAGAAAGAATTGAACTTTTAAATAAAATAAAAATCTTACAAATCAATTTTTTATTCAGTATCCTAGTGTGTGTTTTTTTTAAGAGGATGCTGGAATGACAGTCAAACTTGATCGAAGTCAATAATGTAGAATCATTAATGCAACACGTCATTAATAAGATTTTATACACATATACTTTTTATAAATTTGGAAATTTTTCTAGAATTAAAGCATAATATCAGTTTGTAGATTAAACTTTATACTAAGAACGAAAAAAACATTTCAAAATTTATAAAAAAGATACATACAAAACTCGTTACAAAAGTTATTGCTTAATCGATAAAACGAACTGTCTCTACCATCCCCTTAAATACAGCGTTTTGACCACATTTGCCGTCACGAATTTTCAAATATGAGTATTCTATTTTCTCAGTGATCACCTGAAGATCCACTTGAAAACGCACGACACTCAAAGGCCTTACCAATGCACGGCTTGTACGAGAGGCTACAGCTCGGCCGCAGCCTTAACGTCACATATGCAGTCTCACAAAAAACATCACCAATCATCGTCCTCTCATTCGGTCAACAAGCTCCAGGATGTTGATTACGGTAGAAGAAGCGTCTCCTCGCATAGCACATCATCGCCGCCGGTGCCGTCATCGCCATCGCCGTCGTTAAACCTTAGTATGAACCCAAGAAACGTCTTGAAAACATCGCAAGGCACCGGTAGCACCTCTACCACACCAGTTCTCAACTCGTCCTTAAAGCTTACCTGTATGTATTGCACTCGGGACTCGTTTAGTTGCATGCAGCAGTTACAGATCCACGTGCGCACAATGCATCAGGCAATACTTAGCGGCGCAGAAGGTTTAGCACGACCACCATCGCCAAATAAAACATTGAATGAACAACAAATGATGTTCTGCTCGCGCGATAAGCTGCCCGAGCGCCAGGACGATTTGAAGGACTCGTGCTCGAACCAGAAATATCCACCTGAGGAAAGAGTCGACAGGCCTGCCAGCGAACGAGATCACTATGAGAATGCGTTCACTTGCAACCAATGCACCATGAAATTTTCCACTCTGGCTTGCTTGCGCGATCACTCGCTGTCGATTCATCGAGTGGACGGTGGTTTCAGCGCAACAATGGTAATATGTCCACTATGTGGTATTCCGTGCACCTCGACAGCAGCTTATGCCGAGCATTACGTTCTCCAGCACTGCGAGAATCATCGACCGGTATTAACAACCGGTTTAGATTACAATGAGAAACTAAACGGTATTTATGACAGTACTTCAGCGAGAGACTCCAAAACAAGAAACAGGGATGTTCCGGAGGCTACCGATCTCACGAACAAACATTCGATCTTGTCATCCGCGAACGCCGCTAGTGGTTATACCGCCGACACTCTGCTGTGTGGTCAATGCGATGCCGCGCTGAAGGATTTTGAATCCTTTCGCGAACACGTGGCCCGGCACTTGCAGGCCGATCACTGCAACCAAGAGATATCTAATAGACAACACCCGTGTCCTAAATGCGAAACCGTCTTCCCGACACGTGAAGATATGCTGGCTCACCTAACCAAACATTATCAGGGCCAGATCAATAAGGAATTCGTGTGCGACGCCTGCAAGAAGTTCTATCCGCATCCCGATCAACTTCAGAAACACTTGCTAGACACTCATGCCCATCATCTATACCGTTGCGCTCTATGCCGAGACACGTTCGACTCCAAGGTAGCAATTCAGGTGCATTTTGCGGTCAAACACAGCCAGGAATGTCGGATCTATCGATGTAGCGTATGCACGCTGTCCAACAACAAAAATTCGCCATCGGGAGCTAACGGAATGCCCGGCAACATCTTCAGGAGTGAGGCCGAAATGGCGGCTCATGTGCGTAATGTACACGCGCCTGCTGCCATCGCTCCATCCTTGATGAACAACAGTCCCGCCACAACGAGGAGTCCCGTCTCTACGCCCGGCGTAGTTGCGACGCGCTGCGTCTTCTGCGGTACCTGTTACAGTTCAGAACTCGAGCTTCAACTTCATTTAGCCAGCCACTCGGCCAATCTCTACAGATGTCCCATCTGTAGAGAAGGTTTTGCGGTGGAATTTTTATTGGATAGACACGTCACCCAAGTTCACCATCAAACACAAGATCATCAAGCGCCATCAACCAGAAACAGAGAAAACGGACGTATTCATCGACCGGCTAGAAGTCAAGAAGAAGTAAGTTTTATTACAATAAAAAAAAGCAAAAGTTAATGATTACGTAAATGTAGAATAATAAATCTTAGAAACTCTAGATAAATTTTATTTAACACAATTTTTTGAAAAAGAGAAAGTTTAAATTGTTGCTTGTATGTATAGAAAACACAAAAAAATTAATAATCCTAATTTAAATTTTAGAAATAGAAAAAGATTATGTAAATCAGCGCAAGAAGTTAGTACGCATTAATTTAATTAATATTTTATATATTTAATATCATAATTTCGCATGTGTAGTATTATGATTATCATATGCGGAATCACCGCAATCAAAAACGAAATAGAATTTATAATGGTCCAAAAAAAGTGCGCAAAAATTCCGGCCGTCGCCGTCTTACTAAATGCAAAAAGTAGGTCACCAGACAGCGTAGTGACACAAAAAAAGGCACAAAAAAAGTGGTTGGTCCAGCGGATCAGATTAGTCAATCTTTATCTATTTTGACCCGCTGAATTCAAATTCAAGGTTAGAATTGCAAAGTTAGGTCATATTACCTAACCTCAAAAAAAATTTTTTTTAAATGTTGGTTCGGCGGACCAGACTAGTCAATCCTTATGTATTTTGATCCGCTGAATCGAAATTCAAGGTCAGAATTGCTGAATTGGCTCATTTTTTCTAACCTCAAAAAAAAACCCTGTAAAAGCAGTTTGGGTCACAAATGTATAATCCAGAGCGTGCAAGCTTGCGTAATTACATTACACGGGGAAAATTCAATAGGTATGACAAGTCTGAGCTTCTGTGAATAAATAGCGTAGAAAATGTACTCCCTTCTTCAAGAATAAAAGAGTTATATTACATATAACTCTTTTATTCTTGAAGGTTTGGATTAATGAATAAAACAAACCTAGATGTTATAAGTCTGATGAGTAGAGACTATTCATCGATTCTTCTAAGAGAGCTTGAAAGCAGTTTTGCTGCACAATACTAATGTATATGCCTCCATTTCTGTAGCGCACTCGGTAGTGATAAAAGAAGAGTACACAAACCTGAAAACAGTTCTTGAAAAAATTAAATACAGAAAATGGCAAATTTGGGGATCTGAAAATGTTCATCATATTATTGGGTCAACAATTAAATTACACAAAAAATCCGTGCTTCCTATGTGAATGGGATAATACAGATCGAACGAACCATTACATAAGAAAAGAATGGCTAACAAAGGAGTCTTTGCAACCTGGGTCTAAAAACATCATAAATGAACCGTTAAGCCTTCGAATGTTCTTCTTTCACCTCTTTATCTCAAATTAGGACTCATGAAACAATGAGTGAAAACTCTGAATAAAAAAGGTGAATGTTACCAGTATTTACAAGAAAAATTTTCCGACATCTTTGATGCAAAATTACGGAAAAAAATTTTCGATGGACCTCAAATACGTAAAATGTTAAGAGACGATAATTTCGTCACAAAAATGAATAAAGACGAAGAAACAGCATAGCTGAGTTTCAAAGGTGTCACAGAAAATTTTCTAAGATACCACAAAAGTCAAGATTACAGAGGAAGGATAGCGAAAATTTTTACATTAAAACATTAAAAAAATTTTTTTTTAGATTAAAAAAAATGAGCCAACTCGGCAATTCTGACCTTGAATTTGGATTCAGCTGGTCAAAACACATAAGACTAGACTAGTCTGGTCCGCCGGACAAACATTTAAAACAATTTATTTGAGGTTAGGAAATGTAAGCTATCTTTGTAGCAAAGTCTACAATACGTGGAGTAAGCATGGAGTAAGGCGTAAGAGTAGGTTTCAGTAGGCGTAAGAACGTCAATTCCGGCGTACAAGAGCTGGCGTAACGGCGTAGGCGAAATAAATTTATTTTATTTCTTACTCTTACTCTTACTCTTACGCTTACGCTGTTACGCTCAGCCAATCAGAGCAGTTTGTCTCCTATCTTTAACATTGCTACTTGGCCGTATTTCTTACGCTTACTTTATCGTTCTAGACAAGACTGTTGTAAGCATCTTACGGCAAAATCGTTACTCCTATTCTTACGCCTTACTCCATTCTTACTCCATGTATTGTAGACCTCGCTTGCAATTCTAACCTTGGATTCGGATTAAGCGGGTCAAAATACATAAGGATTGATTAGTCTGGTTCACCGGACCAACCACTTTTTTTGTGTGCCTGTGCAATTAATGACTTATTCAGAGTATAAAAAAAGAAAATAAAACATACGTTCAACACTATTAGTAGCAGTCCAGCGCTATTCCATCGCGACACAAAAACTGCACGCACTCACATCAGAACGACCATTCTACGTACGTAAGATCTAATTATACCAATTATACAGTCCCTTACGGAAAGAAACTACAGCGGATTACAGAAAATTATATTACAGGAACTACATAAAAGTATTACACAAAATTACAGGCTGAAGTATTGTAATATTCTGTAGTATTTTTGCACTACATGCTCAGATTACAGGAAAATAACCTGTAATATTTACCCTCTAATATATTGCCTTTAATATATTCCCAATGAGCACAATAATGTTTGAAAAATATTTTTTTTAATGTTTGAGAAATATTTTTAAAAACATTTTAAAAAACATTTAAATAATGGGATAAGTCCCCTTTTTCTCATGAAAAAAATGTTTATTTTACATTAAAAAAATATTCTGTTATTTAATAAACGTTAATTTAACGTTCAAACATTTTTTAAATATTTACTGAACATTTGCTTAATGTTTTAAGAGCAAAAAATTGTTTACGTTATTCAATCATTTTAATAAATTCAACGTAACCTCACCAGTCAAGCATTGCTTAATTTCTATGATAACTTAGGGGAAAAGACTACATGTTTCAGCCAATCCACAGTCGTACCTGTTAGAACATGTTTAATTTATACGCCTGAAAAAACGGTCAACCTATCCAACTGTTAGCTACCGTCGACGTCGCTTGACTTCGAAGATCGTACGCAACCTAACACTTTGTGATGATCCATGAGTATTTCATGTTTATTCATACATATTTGTTATAGATCATTTCAACAGCTGTTGTCAAAAGGATGAAACATGTATAGTTAACTCGTGTTTTTCTAATTAAACATAAAGTTTTACAGTTTTTTACTAATTTTTACATATGCGAAATAGCTACATGAGGAATTACTTATGAAAAGATCTATTTTTGCTGTGTTTGTTAAAAAATGAAGATGTCATTTTTTATAATTTTTGAGTATTGTTAATATGCCATATTGTTTCAATAATATATATTGTCTTAATCTTCACTTTCTTTATGTTTCGATGTTTCAATTTGTGTCTCTTAGAGGTTTCATTTGTACGCTTTTAGCACTCTCATTATACAGATTCACTGTTCCTTTACACTTGATTTATGCTCCATAATTAGTAACGCTTCCTAACCAGGAGTCAAATAAAAAAGAAAATATTTTAAACTTTTTAAATGTAAAATAATTACTACATAAACATTAAATAAATGTTACGTAAATATTATTTTAAACAATTTATTAAAACGTTAAGTTAATATTATAAAAACATCAATTAAATATTATATAAATATTTGTCGTAAATCATTATTTTTAATAATTAATTATTGTAACATAAATATTAAATCACTATTAAATCAATATTTTTAAAAATATTATTTTAAACAATTTTTTGAATGTAAAATAAAAATTACATAAATATTAAATAAATATTACTTAAATAATTTTCTTAAATTATTATTTTTAATGAAAAATTAATAATTTATAAATATTAAATAAACGTCAAATAAACGTTTTATAAATATTTTTTCCAATTCATTATTTGAAATAAATAATTAATGTAAAACAAATGTTTAATAAATATTAAATAAATATTATTTATACAATAAACGCTAATAATGTAAAAATAATAAAAAATAAATATTTAAAAACATTTAAAAAATATTGTGTGCTCCTTGGGTTGCCGAGGTTACAAGATAATAGCCTGTAATATCACAGTGGAAAAATAATCTGTAAAGTATAATTACATAGAAAAAATATGTATAATGTAAAACAATGGAAAAAATCACTTATTTAAAAATTACGTGCATGTAATTTGTACATTGTTCATGGCTGGTACATCCAATGTGATTAAAAAGTGATACAATAAATCTAATAAGTTTCAAACAATATTTGTGGAAATAATTTATATGATAAAACTTGCTATCTCAAATTTCATGGTCGCATTACACGTTTAATGCAAAAAATACAAAATCCAAGATAATACTTTTGATCATATCAAATTCAACCTAACCTAATCTACTCAGATAACAAAGCGTGATGTAGCATTTTGACCAAACTAATGCATTGCATGTGTTGTTATAGATTTGTTAAACATTTGTTGACATCGAAATAAAACACATTACGAATTCAGCAACATGATTACTTATACATGCAATCAGTTGAGGACATTTAAAAAAGAAAACGGTCACCAATATTGACACATTATACTGTTTGTGATATAACAGTAACATGGCAACAACAAATGATTGATAACAAATTAATGCTGACATGTTGCTATCAATTTGCCATTGTTAAAAATAGAGTTTATAAGAGTTCAACCTAAGAGACATAATGCTGTCTCACCTCATTCCGAGTTCGTCCAAATTAGTTACTGCGCGATTGTTGGCAATATAACTGCAAGATCAAGATTTGGCTATCTGGGTAAGTGATATATAAAACATCCAAGAATATTTTTGCACCTAAGTGATATTTTTTTATAACAAAAAAATCACAAATCCAAGATAAAACTTTTGATCAAATTCAACCAAAATAATATACATTCCTAAAATGGTATAACTTTGATTATTAAAGTGACAATTATTTTAAATAAAAAATTATTATATTCACACACACAAATTAATTTTTCCACAAAAATAATGATATGTAAATATTTTGCACCAATTAAGAATAAACACTACAAAATGAGAGTATTAAGTTTTTTCTCTACAAAAATAATGATATGAAGAGATATGCCAATCTATAAAAATAGATGTTTATTCGGTAATTATTCACTTATACGAAAAGTCACCCCGATTTCAAGATCTTTCATATGTGTTATCAGGGACATGATCCTGAGTAACTTTTCCTTATAACTTAATCGTCGATCATTGTTCGTTAAAGAGTTATTAACAAAAGAAGTTTGAAAAATATCCATGTAAAATAGAACACACACACACACACACACACACACAGGGAGGGAGTGCAAGTGGAGGGGGAGGGCCTTCGACCTCCTCCTTCTGCATCCACTCCGTTGATAAGGGTGCTTTGTACAGAAATACGCAGAAGTACGGTACTTTATTAAGAAATAACTATGTAACACAAAATTTCCACACAAAATTTAGTGTGGAAAGGGAATGTATTCTCAGAAAACGTGTGGGCGGGGAAGGGACTCTGTAATTTTTTCCCCTCTCTCTCCCCGTAATTTTGTCTAACTCTAACCTACCAATTTTACGTTGCTATTTGGTTAATGTGAAAACAGTGAAAACGAACAGCGTGGAAAGTCGCAAACCCATGTGGTGCAGTATGAGCGTGGATATCGTTTACTTTACGTTCAAGTTTATTAATATTACAGTAAAAGTGCCGAATGGTTTGTTTCGCGTAGAAAGTTAATGAAAGGACAAAAACCAAGAAAAATTCTGAGCTCAAATATTCAATTTTTCAATTGTATTTGATTAAACGACGTCCACGATTGTATTGTATCACATGGGTTTTGCGACTTTCTACGCTATTCGTTTCCAATGTTTTCACATTAACCAAATAGAGACGTAAAATTGGTGAGTTAGAGTTAGGAAAAAATACAGGGAGGGCTGCAGGAGGAGGGCGGAGCCCCTCCCACGTGTTTTCTGAGAATATATTCTCTCCACACAAAATTTTGCGTCGAAATTTTGTGTGATAGTTATTTCTCAACAAAATACCGTACTTTTGAACATTTCTGTACAGGTTACCAACCGAATGGGTGCGGGAGGAAGAGACCGAAAGCGCCTCCACTTGCACCTCCCTCTTTGTGTGTGTGTGTTGTTCTATGTTACATGGATATTTTTCAAACTTTTTTTGTTAATAACTTTTTAACGAACAATGACCGACGATTAAGGTATAAGAAAAAGTTACTCAGGGTCATGTCCCTGATAACATATGTGAAAGACATTAAAATCGAAGCTCTGTATAAATGAACAATTATCATTTATTCTTTGGCTGATATTCATAGTTTGATTTTTCATTAAGCTTGTTTTAGACAAGAGGTATTGGGATTGAATTGAAACCAATGAAATGTAACCAATTAGGAACAAAACCAATATTTTTTAACTTTGCTTTAGTTTAAACAGTCAAATTCCAATTCAATTTCAATCTCAATTTCTAGTCTGATATGGCTTTAAGATTGTCTTAAGTTTGTCTTTAGATACAATTTTGTAAAACAAAGGTTATTTAATTATAAATTTAAGAAAATCTTAAATACAAGATTAAACTATAAATATCAGCCTTTTCTATAAAATTATTGACTGCTGTGCGCCGATGTGAGAATGCTGCGCGCCTGTAAAAAACAATTGTCAGGAAGCATATTAGCAAGAAATAAAGGACATAATATTGAGCCAACAAATAAGTATCTTAATACAAACAAATTTCAAATATTACAAATAAGTATTTTAATACAAATAAATATTTTACTACAAAAACTTGGCGTCGCTAAACCGAATAATTTGCCAGCTCTTTTTCTTTTTCTTTTGTGCGTGCATCTAAATATGTGGATATCATACATTTCGTAGTATTTACAGATTATATATCACTTAGGTTGAATTCGATAGGATCAAAAGTATTATCTTGAATTTTGTAATTTCTTTGCTTAAAGAAACACTACACATTTGGCGCGCTTTTTTTATCTTTTTTAAAAAAGTAATTTTGTTTTTAATTTTTTCTTGTATTGGTGATTAAATAAATGAGGTATAATGTATAGAGTTGTGCATTGGTTAAATATTGATAATGTAAGAATAAGGACCATCTTTTGTCACCAAGATACCAGCCAATATATATGTCACTAGTAAATCAAAAAATAAAAATTAGTGTTATTAAAAACATTTATTTACAATTTTATTCAAACTAATTAATAGTTAATATTGATTGACAATTACAGCAACATTTAACTGATCACAATTCCATATCACACAACAGCTTATTTATCTCATCGAAACCAGTGTAAAATCTGAGTTTATATTATACTCTGATTAATTAATTTTACATTGTGTCGATGATTAAATAGATAAAGTGCGACATAGAGATGTGCATTTGTTAAATATTGATAACGCTGTAAAGATAAGAACTATCTTTTGTCACCAAGGTAGTAGCAATTATATACGTTACTAGTAAACCAAAGAATAAGAATTAATATTATTAAAAACATTTAAAGTTTTATTCAAGCTAATTAATAGTTGTTAATATTAATTGTCAATTACAACAACATTTAACTGATCCACAATTTTATGTCATACAACATCTCATCTATCTCATCGACACCAGTGTAAAACCTGAGCTTGTTACTCACTGATTAATTAATTTTATTATATTATATTATAATTAATTGGTGTTGATAATTAAATAGATAAAGTGTGACGTAGAGTTGTGCATCTGTTAAATATTGATAACGCTGTAAGGATAAGAATCATTTTTTGTCACTGTGGCGACAGAAGGCGGATGACGCCTAGTCGCCAAGCAACCCGGCAAACAGTGAAACACTAAGGAGTAAGAGCACGAGATATTATAAAAATGTAGCTACGCGCTGCCGCCACGAGAGGACCCCAATTCTCCCAAGTAAAAGTACACCATCCAGGGGATATAAAGAGCGGCCAGAAAGCTTCGAGTCACTCTTTGCGCTATAGCAGTCGAGTCTGACTTTTCGATATAATACAGCAGCCCGATGACTAGCAACCTAGCGACTAGCAACGGCGAGGGGCGACTCTGTTCCATACCACCCGGCTTGATATCGCTGAAGCGACTACCGAAAGTATACCTGACAACCGACGATCCACGAGCGTGGAGGTACACCTCCCCGAGGTATTGCTTCCCGGACTTATTGGAAGTCTTGGCCAAGGAGACTGCAGCAGTTGGAACTCAGGAACACTAGTACGAGAACAGACACGGCGGACGAGTAGGCACAGATCAGAGAACCAGCCCTGCGGAAGGAAGCCGAGACACAGACCGGCGAGGAGATAAGAGTGCTAATTCTAGGAGGCTCCGCTCCAGCGGAAGACTACATCACCAATAAACGTACGCCGACCAACGAAAGTCAGCGAATCTAAGAGACGGAAACACCGACACGAAAGGCAAGAGAAGCATCGAGGGAAAAAGAAGAAAGGCGAGAAGAAATCTGTGGGGTACCAAGACCCTAAGATTACGTCTACCGTACTCCTCGACTGCAATAATAATTCCGTCAACTACCGGGTGACCAAGACCGAACCCCCACTAGTGTCAAAGCTTAAGGACCAGGCGTAGTTTACCACCTTTTTTTACGGCCTCCTCTGGAGGCCACCTATACTAAATCTAAAAATAATCTGTATATAGTGTATATAGGTTTAAATAAAGATAGACATATCAAGTGTTCCTTGTCTCCAGTTATTTCAAGAGCGAGCCAACCAGCGATCCAAAGTCACCTAAGGTCACCAAGGTAGCGGCAATTATACATTATTAGTAAACCAAAGAATAAAAATTAGTATTATTGAAAACATTGAAAGTTTTATTCAAGATAATTAATAATTAATATTACAGCAACATTTAACTGATTCACAATTCTATATTACGCAACATTTTATCTATCTTAAATTCTGAGCTTGTTACTCAGTGATTAATTAATTTTACATTGTTGATGATTAAATAAATAAAGTATAACGTAGAGTTGTGCATCTACAGTTAAGTATTGATCATAGAGATATAAGAATAGAGTACGTAAGAGAGCCGAAAAAGCGATAGAGTAATAAAAAAGAGAATCGAATAAAGGCTCCTTCCATTCTTGTTCAATCGTGCATTTGCTAGTGTACTGTTTTTAAGTAAGACAAAGACAGGGAGAGCCTTTAAAGTCTAGCTTTCTCTTCCTATCTCTCTATCGGCAGCCATTTATATGCTAGTATACAACTCACGCGTTCTATTCTTATACCTCTATTGATAACGTTATAAAGACACTGATCACTTTCGCTGTTTCTCTCTCTCTCTCTCTCTCTCTCTCTCTCTCTCTCTCTCTCTCACTCTTTCTCTGCCTCCTTCTCTCTCTCGAAGTTCTTCCATCGATGATCTCACGAGTACCTCAAACAATTATCAATAAAAAACAATTCGCGAAACTGTCTCCAGAGAAAAAAACCTGAGGAGAGGTTTCTCTCTAGTCTCCAACTGTCTCACGTTGCGTATATCACTTACAGTGAATCAGTATCATGCCTCTCGAAACTTTGACCTTTTTTAAAACATAACAAATTATTGTTTCAATTAAAAACACATCAGTCATTGTTATAGACATAACGGTATAATAACTACTTCACGAAACTGTCATAACATAACCTTACACTGCACGTCACTTTGTGCGAACCCCTGGCGACCCACATAACTCATTATATATGATGCAAACGCTGTAATGACGCGAATGGCTGTGTTCCGTTTTATTACGCACCGATATGAGATCCGATAATCTTGAGTGCCCGCAAGTCGCGTACTCGGGTATTATACTACAGTATATTACACATGTAGTGAATTACACGTGTAGTCTATTACACACTTTATGGGCTAGATGTGTTTTCCGTATTACAGAAATTTCATGCACGTCAAATTTTGTCGGACAGTATTATCAACAAAAAGACTAGAGTTGTACGCAGAGTCCTGATAGAAGATGTCGGCAAATTACCATCGACAAAGCTTCCGAATAGTGCAATGCTTATAGATTGGCGGTAATATTCGAACAAGATTTTTGCTCTATTATTGCCACCAATCTGCTGTCAGATTCTATAAGCAGGCTGTGCTAACAAATCTTAAGCATATTGCTAAAATAACGAATTCCAAATTTGTTATCAACTTTTGAGAAAATATGTTGCCAATCTACTAACATATTGCGCGCATTTTGCTTACAGGGTAATTTTCTATTAAAAATTATATGTATCTAGAATTTTTTTAATAAATGAGTATTAGTATTTGACTATGTATTTAATAAATAGTTGAATATTAATTCTTATTAATTAAAAAATTCCTGAAGATGATTAAGTACAAAAACGTCTTTGATGATGGTCAATAAACTATATTTCAAATTTACATATATATTGAAATTATTTTTGAGCTTGTTTTATTTGACACTTTTATTACTTATTAATTTTTTTTAATTAGTGACATGATTATTAATTTTTCTTCATTATTGACGTAGGGCAATGTCCTGCAAGTAACTCTAACTATTTAATTAGTAATTAATAATAATTTATTTATTAATATACAAAAATTATTATTGCACAGTGTCTTCTACAAAAGCTTATTTGTACATTCAAAATAAAAAATCCGTTTATTATTATCAATTTTATATTATATTTATTATATTTATTTTATATTATATTATATTTTACTAATTTTCTAATATTATAACTTTACAGATACTGCTTACATACATAAGTCAAAAAAAATTTTTATAAGATAAATAACGTAGTTAAATATTTACTCTAAAATTTTGATATAAAACACATTTGTTGATATTTCGCTCAGTTTATGAAATATATAGAAAAAAACTAATTTCTTTACCTTTGAGAGATAGTTTCACCCCTTCAAACCGTTTGTTAGCCGTACATGATATGTACACTATAGATATTTTCTAAATTCATTTATTTCTATATCCTATATGTACACAAAAAACTTCATCAAAATTAGACTTTTTTTAATTTAACACTTTACGAAGTGTCCTTGCTAATTGCATCGTCTATTGTCTATTTTGTGCTTTTCTGTAGTTTATGTTTATTCTTGTGCGCTTTATAAACTTTTTCTTCTTATTCTTTTTTCTTTTGTATATATGTGTATGTTCTGCACTGTCATTACAAGTTTCCTTTTTGTGTTCGAATATCAGTATAATCCACCTGTACTATAATTTTACTATATGTAAAACTCTGAATAAACGCAATAATCAAGAATTTTCGCAACAGTATTATAATTAGAAATATGCACATCTTCCAGAAAAACTTACATTGGCGATATTGGTAGTGACATATATGGTGAACGTCGTGCATGTTTAAAGTACTAATATAATAGTACGTGATGTGTAAACAATCTACTACACGATGTCCGATCTTAGAACCACAATAATTATCTAATGGAAGAAATATCAATGAGTAGTATATGGGAAGCCATGGGGCGTCAAAACAAACCCCCACTCCTCCCCCGTCTGGCGCCAGGTGTGCGTGTCTAGACGGTGTGACGTCACGGGGAGAGGGATGGAATGGAGCGTTCTGATTGACTGGCGCGTGGACGCTGCTGAATTTGAACGGAGCATTTTGATTGGCACCCCGTGGCTGCCCAGAACCTTAATTGGCTACGCTGAGTATGCTACTAGATTTTGAATATATAGGAATTTTATGGCTAGGAACCTTCTCGTGAAACTAGCGGAGGTGAAAAAGTGGTGGAAGTCAGATTCTGGTGCCGAGCGTCTTGCACGGCGGGGGTGCGAAACTAGCAGGTACGAGTTTTTGTAAACGGGATAATAGTTCTATAGATAAAGGGTACTTTGTAAGAAAGAGATTTTCTTGCTATTATGCAGTGTATGTTTTGACTCTGATATAGGAATAAGTTATATATTATGGAAGGGAGCGAGAAAAAAATAGACAATGGTTAAAATTACAAATAAAACAATATTTATTTGTATATCTTATTTTCTAGAAATACAAAATTGCAAATTACGCTTGAGGCTATATACATTTTTTAATTTTATTACAAGTAAAAATTTTACTAAACATTTTCACTATTTTTTTATTGTTGTGTTCACAATCGGAAGAAAATAGATCGAGAAACCGATTAAGATTATAACCATTAGACATAAAATATAGAACACAGCAATATTGTCTGCAAGTTTGTGAAAGCAGTTCTAGTAGAGGTTCGGTGTTCCATTGATACTGCACTGAGATCCGTCGTAGTCGTAGGAGGAATTGGGAATCCAAGGGCGGTAATCCATAACTATTGAAATATGTTCTTGTTCCGCGTTCATTGAGGTAGAACGCGACACAGTGTTCGCCAGGTTAATTATCGGTGTTAGCAATGACAGCTGTCGACCTCGTCCACACTCTTGGTAGTCTGTCTGGATAGACTCCGACATACTTGGCATTCAGTTGTCCCAACGCACATAAAATTTCCAGTGAATTCATACGAGTGGTGACCGGGAGAGAGGAATCATTTGTGTAATTGTAGCGCTCTCTTTACTCGAGCTGACGTTTTTGTGAGATGTTGCCGATAGTTCAGAAATGGTAAGATTGTGAGATGTCAGCACAGCGTTAATTTTGCCTTTGTCAGACATTGTTTCGAAAAGATAATTTTCTTTCTCTGCGTCTGATGTCGTATCCTCGACTTTTATTTCGGCGTTTTGAGTGATTTCTTCTTCCTCTTCTTTGTCTTCTTCCTCTTTGTTCATATGATCACTAGAGAAACTGATGTGGTTCGAACTTCGGTTATTTCGTTTAACCAGCGTTTCAATTTATAAGCGTTGCGTAACGCAAAAAGAAATTTTACGCTAGTGCGAAATCCGTGATAACTACAGCGATGTCCAAGTTCGTCGGCATCAGGTAAATTTTCGAATGTCGGTGAATCTACTTCCAGATTATATATGTTTTTTGAGAGCAGATTACGCAAGTAACTTGCTTTTTCTTGTCCCCTGGAATAGATGTGGCGGGTTCTACGCGTAATTTCCTGTAGTCGTCCCGCCAAATACTTGGGATTGGCTTCACCGTCATTGAACTTCATCAACTTACCGTCATCAACTTACCACGTCAAAATTACCACTCGATATCGTGGTAATTTCGCAAAAGCTAGTTGTTTTCTCGTCTCGATCTCTCGGGTAATTCGTCAAACGAACAAGGTGGCAGCGAAATTCAGTGTCCGAAGATCGGAGCGTTAACCACAATAACAGCAGTTTCTTTTGGAATAAATTTTTTTTCGGCATTCCAAAACCATTGAATCTCGATGACTATGTCCATGGTAGCGAGTAATTTTGTTTCACTCCTTTTTAAAGCTCAAGCGAGGTAATTGTCTTCATGTCTCGTACAAAACTGATTTCTCTTCTTTGTATGGTTTTGAAAATATTGTCACAAAGAATTGCAAAGTGGTGGTGATAGTTGGTGTTGGTGGTAATGATGACGGGTGGCACTCACTTGGACACGGTTCAAATGGACACAGTCCATTTGGACACGGTGCTTTTGGACATAATATCTTGCGCACGGTTCAAATGACCACGGTGCATTTGCACACTGTGCATTTGGACACAAAAGAAATTTTATTAAAAATGTGCGCCAGTTTTATGCATACGTAAAATTTGACCACCGGATATTTGCAGACAAAAAAATGTCCACCGTTCACTTGGAAACGTAAAAGTTGCACACCATTCATTTGCACACCGCTCACTTGTACACCATTCACTTGCACACGGTTCACTTGCCCACCACTCATTTGCACACCAAGAAATGCGCACCGATCATTTGTACACGGAAAGATGCGCACTGATCATTTGCACACGGAACGATGCGCACTGATCATTTGCACACGGAAAGATGCGCACCGATCATTTGCACACGGAAAGATGCGCACTGATTCTTTGCACACGGAAAGATGCGCACCGATCGGGTCGTATTCATTTGACCGACAATCACTTGACCGACAATTCACTTGATCGACACCACTTGGCCGACAATACACTTGACCGACAATCACTTACAAGGGAACCTCGCGAACTCGAAAATTCTGATTTTAATGAAACTTGGCATAAATGTAGAGGGGGTAAATACATGAATTTAGAAATTTATCGTAGCTGCCCATAAACGGTTTAAAGGGGTGAAACCACTCTTCAAAGACTGAGACATTTTTTGTTTTCCGGATATATCTCGTAACTAAACAAAATATTAAAAAATGTTTTATACAAAAGTTTTACAATAAAAGTACTTCTATCTAACTACAATAATTAAATTAAAAAAAAATTTTTTTAACAATTGTTTTTAATTTAAAAAAAATTTTTTTTTTAAATTTTATTAAAGTAGTTAGATAGAGATATTATTACCATAAAACTTTTGTATAAAACATTTTTTGATATTTCCAATACTTTTCGAGATATATCGGAAAAAACAAAAATCTGCTCTACGCTATGCACTGAAAAAAGCATGAGAGAATGCATCGCGACGGAGAGCGTTAAAAAATATTTTAAAGAAATTTTTTATTAAGGTTTATTTATGATATTGAATATAATCTAAGATACTAAAAATATAATAAAATAAAGTAATATAAAATAATAATATTTTGTATAATATAATAATATGTAATAATGTAATATAATATTGTCGCACGTGAATGCATGCTGATGTGAGTGAGAGAGAAAGAGTAAATAATATTAATATAATATAGTAATATAGTAATATAATATAATATAAAATATTTATATCCAGACTTCTTTGTCCAGATCCATTAAAGAAGATTTGTGAGACATTCCTAAAAGCCTATTAAAGAAACTTAAAAAACTTCGATTTCTACTCCTACCAAATTGTCAAATAAAAAAAAGAAACGATCTTCGATCTAGATCAAAATTAATGTAATCTATGATCTAGATCAAATGTATGAAAAATGATCTGTGATCTGATCTAGATTTAATATTTTGATAAAGATCTTGATCTGATCTAGATTATTTATTTAATGATCTATTACAACACTGGAAATAAGTAATGCGATATTTTTCATTGCGCATTACTTTTGAAATAAGTAATGCGATATTTTTCATTACGCATTACTTTTGAAATAAGTAATGCGATTTTTTTCATTACGCATTACTTTTGTAATAAGTAATGCGTTTTTTTTTATTACGCATTACTTTTGAAATAATTAATGCGAGTTTTTTCATTACCCATTATTGTTTTAATAATTAATAAGTAAAGAAATAATTACTTATTAAAAAATTAATAAGTAATGCATTATTTTTTAATTTGCATTTTCATTACCCTGATTTAAAGTATATTGTTGTTCAATGTATAATGCCACACTAAAATATGTTAATTCTGTATCTAGACATGGATATATCTCTATAACATCCACATACATGGATTTATCAATATAAGAAAAAGATTTTGGACGCGATACTTTTGCAAGATCGACAGAGAGCGAAATAATGCCTTAATTGACAAATCATATGACCGATTTGGATTGGCAGATGTCGTCGATCTGCGTCGACTCTCTGGCATGTCACCGCTAATGGATCCGGACCAACAAGTCTGGATATAAATACTTTATATTATATTATATTATTATATTACTATATTATATTAATATTATTTACTCTTTCTCTCTCACTCACATCAGCATGCATTCACGTGCGACATTATTATATTATATTATTACATATTATTATATTATACAAAATATTATTATTTTATATTACTTTATTTTATTATATTTTTAGTATCTCATATTATATTCAATATCATAAATAAATCTTAATAAAAAATTTCTTTAAAATATTTTTTAACGCTCTTCGTTGCGGTGCTATCGCATTCTGTCATGCTTTTTTCAGTGCACAGTGTAGAGCAGATTTTTGCTTTTTCCGATATATCTCGAAAAGTATTGGAGACATCAAAAAATGTTTTATGCAAAAGTTTTATGGTAACAATATTTCTATCTAACTACATTAATAAAATTTTGAAAAAAAAATTTTTTTAAATTAAAAAACAATTGTTAAAAAAATTTTTTTTTTTTAATTTAATTACTGTAATTAGATAGAAGTACTTTTATTGTAAAACTTTTGTATAAAACATTTTTTAATATTTTGTTTAGTTTACGAGATATATCGAGAAAACGAAAAATGTCTCAATCTTTAAAGGGTGGTTTCACCCCTTTAAACCGTTTATGGGCAGCAACGATAAATTTCTAAATTTATGTATTTACCCCCTCTACATTTATGCCAAGTTTCATTAAAATCAGAATTTTCGAGTTCGCGAGGTTCCCTTGTTAGTCGACAATTACATGACCGACAAGTACACCTAACCGACACTATTATTTGACCGACAGTTCATTTGACCGACACCGTTTGGCCGACACACTTGCTCTGAGTGAGTCACAGATGCGCACAGTAACAAACAGACACAGACCAAACGGACACAATAACAAATGCGCACAGACCAAATGTGCACGAATCAAATGCGCACAGACCAAATGCGCACAGATCAAACGGACACAGTAATCAACAGACTTACCACATGGGTTGCGACTTCTCAGGGCACCCCTACCGACGGGGTGGGTGCGGGAAGGCTGGCGAAGCCCCTTTTGCAACCGCGCGCGCGCGCGCGCGCGCGTGTGTGTGTGTTTGTGCAAAGCATTCTCTGCACCACATGGGTTTGCGACTGTGCGCATTTGGTCCGTGCGTATGTATAAAATTTCATTAAAATCAGAGTGGGGCCGGATACGTAAGTCTTACCGAATTGTTTTTTATAAGTATAACAATTATTAAATAAAGTTTTGTGATTTGACGGAAAATATGGCCTAGTACATTTGTTATGTACAAACGCTACTGAGGCGCAACGTCACGAGCGCAATTGGCGTTCCAACCGAGTCTCGAGTGGGGAAACAGTAGATGTCACTTCAGAAATATTTTTGGCTGAAAAGGGCAACTAACTCCGAGCACTATTTTAAATGCTTTGTTTTGTTTACAAACGCATATTACCAATTTGCCGTCAATGGTTGTACATTTTTATATGGATTCCTGCTTTCACGTAAGGTGAGGAGTAATATTATTCGAAATCAGAATTAACGTTATTCGTTTTTTTTTTAATTTTTGAATTTCAAAAGTGTTTTTTGTTTTGTACTATTAATTTTAGTGATTTTCTTGAAAATGGCTTCATCTCAAAAATATGTTGTTGGAGCAGCAGAAATAATTCTGTCAACCAAAAGCAGGCCAAAAATTAATATTGATGGTTTCAAATTTGTTAAGGATAAAAATCGTGGTGATGTATATTATTGGATTTGTGAACGTAAAAGTAGAAAAAAGGACAATGGACAATGTATTGCAAGAGCAATAACAATTTTGATCAATGGACAGCACATTGTTCGTAAATTTGATGCTTTGAAACACAATCATGCGGGTCAAGCTGACAAACCAGAAATTGAAAAAACATGCAATAAGATGAAACAACTAGCTAAAAACAGCAATGATCAACCAGCTCAAATCGTCAACAATGTAGTAGCATCAACATCACAGAATACTAAGCCCTGTTTACCATCAAAAGATGCATTGAGGCACCAAATCAAAAGAATCCGGAGAAGTGATACTCCTACAGAATCAAAAATATTAGATGAGTTTTCAATTCTTAATGAATTCTTATTGACAATTTCGGGTAAGCACTTTTGCAAGGATATAAAAGATGGAAGTGAAAAAATTTTGGTTTTTACTACGAGTGAAAATTTGAAACATTTGCAAGAGGCAAAATACTGGATAATGGATGGTACATTTAAGACCGTTCCAACTGTCTTTAGACAAATGTACACGATTCATGCAGATGTTGGCAGTGATTCTAATTCTCGCGTTGTGCCATTAGTTTATGCTCTCATAAGTTCAAAGAGTGAAGAAATATACAAAAGATTGTTTCAAGAATTAAATGATTGGGCTGATGAATTTTCATTTCATTTACAACCCGTTTTTGTACTTACAGATTTTGAAAAAGCTGTAATTAATGCGGTTAACTCCGAATTTTTGTCAGCACAAAGTAAAGGTTGCTTTACTTTCACTTGGATCAATCAGTTTATAAACAAATTCAGAAAAATAATTTAACATCAAAGTATGGTAACGATCAAAATTTTAGTCTTCTCATTAAGCACATTCCTGGTTTGGCGTTTTTGAGTCCTCTTGAAATACCTGCAGCTTTTGATGAACTAAAGAAGATTCTGCCTGAAGAGGCAAAACTAATTATAAAATGGTTTGACGACAATTATGTTCGCGGAAGATATCGAAGAAATTTAAGAAATGGACAGATTCAAAGATAGCCACCGGCATATCCACCAGAAATGTGATCTGTATTTGAAAATAGACATTTCGCTTTACTATGTACTCAAAATAAAGTGGAAGCATGGCATCGATGGGAAACTCTTGTTGGCCGTGCTCATATGGGAATTTTTGTTATTATTAAAGAGATACAGAAAGAACAAAATATTGTTGAAAATGAAATTGAACAAGCTTTAAGCGGAGAGCCACCTCAAAAAAGGCGGCGTGATGATGATAAAAGAGAGATTCGCATTCAAAATGTAATCCGTGATAGTGCTAATAAAATAGTTCTTGAATTTTTAAGAGGAATTGCTCATAACATTTCAATTTAATTTTTCTTTAATTAGAATTAATGTAGAGGTTGTGTATGTCGTAATAAAATATAAAAATTTTGAAAAACAAAATTTAAAAACAGATAAATTTGTAAAAATATTAAATAAAAAAAATTAAAAATTCAAAAAAGTATGATTTAATGAAGTATGATTTAATAAAATTAAAATTCCATACACTTTTTGTTTATTTCTTCTTTTTTTCCTTGTGGATGGTAGGAGGGCAAGTGTGCCAGCCAAGTGGTGTCGGTTAAGTGAACTGTCGATCAAATGAACTGTCGGTCAAACAATCGTGTTGGTTGAGTATACTTGTCGGTCATGTAATTGTCGACTAAATGATACTGTCGGTCAAGTGTACTGTCGGCCAAACGGTGTCGGTCAAATGAACTGTCAGTCAAGTGATTGTCGGCCAAGTGTACTAGACCCGCACCGATCATTTGCACACGGAAAGATGCGCACTGATCATTTGCACACGAAAAGATGCGCACTGATCATTTGCACACGGAAAGATGCACACCGTTTATTTGCACACCGTTCAGTTGCACACCGTTCACAGTACTATCGTGGATGCGATAGTTGTGCATTCCTCAACACAACACACGTCACCACGTTCCAAAAAGATTTTTCGAAATTTCATGTACGCGCGCCGAAGAATGACGTCTTTACGACAGTAACGAACAATTTCTCGCTAGAAATAAAAAATGTAACCTTCATTCGACATCTTTGAGTGCCAAGCTAAAAATTGCTCGCGTTCCTTCAATTTCATTTGATCGGCACAGTAATAACGAGTGTCGGGTAGCGGACCGACATACGACTGATTTCTGGCTGTATTAAATAGATATGGAAATACACCTTCATCCGACGTATCCCTCAGCCCGAAAGCTTTGGGTAAATCGAATAAATGGGCATGTAATTTATGCTGTCTAAATTTTATATGCCTAAGTGTTATCGCGATTATTTTTGTCTCGCTCAAAATCAATCGGGTTTTTCCATCGTTTTTGTCCTTTCTATTAAGTGCTTTAATATGAATTGTGCGTCAATGCTTTCGCGTTATATGCGATACAGATGATGTTTTTGAAGCATTTTGTCGTGTTACGAAATCGACAAATTGTTTCACAGGATCATCTCGAAACACGAATTTGCGTATTCCGCACCATCGACATCGCGTCGCGTCTTCCTCTATTGCGGAACATGCTTCGCAGACTTGATAAGTGACGCAAAGAGTTGGAACATGAAAATAGGTGTTTTCACTACCTTCCATCAGTTCGTTTTGTCGCGTTTCAAAATTATAAAATAGAAACGCGACGCGGCCTTTGGTACGACTGTTCGCACATTCGGCATTATCGTTGTTACTCGCAATCTCTAACCGTTCATCCGTACTTGTACCCTCGCCATGATTTTCGACTACGATTTTCGACGACGAAGAGGTTGCACGTAACAAAGATGATTCGTCAACTACAACAAATGGCACACTTTACAATACGCCGCATCACATTTATGTTCCGACCCCGATCTTACAAATCGTCCGCAATCGTCACAAATTTTAACAGAATTGCAGACGAAAGCGCACGATTTGTCGACATACGAACCGATTTCGTAATGCCGATCGTAACACGCTTGCCCGAAAAAGTTGCGCTTGCATCTTCCGCATCTAACAAGCGCCACATCAAGATTTTCGCAATGCGACGCTGCGTAACACCGTGGACATTTTTTGCGTAACACCGTGGACATTAAACGCGACGCAATACCCTCCCCGCGAACCGGCTGTAGCTTTTAAACTCAATATCGGGTTATAGTGACGCAAACGCTCGTAATACATGATGTTAAGGCGATACGAGGGTTCGCGTTCCAACTCGAGTAGCTCAGAACCGTCGTACAACGATTTCCCGCCACGACCAAAAGTATTAAAATTATAAATCACAATAGCAATATCTTCCGCAGCGCGAAACCGTTGGAAGCGCTCAATTTCAGGAATTCCGCAGCCCTTTTCCGGGATTACGACACCGACGTTTCGCGTTAATTCTTGCTGTAACGCCGATGTCCGACATCTAACGGAATTCCACGTTCTATGCACATTTCCCTCGCGCGCATTTCTCCACTGACAATAAATATGTGATAACACCGAAGCGCGAGGAGACACAGATTGTCAATGTTATTAATCTACGAAATTGAACGCTTCGCGACGTCTTCCCATGCTAATTTGTTCGATGAACGTCCGCGTCCTACAGGCATCGCGATGTTAAAGACGCTCACCGTAAAATTTTTAGCTACGTCCATGCTGTCGACCACTTTGTGCTACCGAATTCACAAGACGCCATATGTCATCGAGAGTTAAGTCGCGTGCCGGACGGAATGATAACCCAACCGGTCCGTGCGTTAGCCGAATAAAACGTTAAACTAACATAATCGGACGGCGCGCTCGAGCGTAAGACGTACGCGTGTATTTCACGGAATGCGTTTTCTAACAATTATATCGCATTTGCTCCGTCGGGAATCGGTCGTGTTTTGAAAGACGCTTCCCTCCCAAGCGTCCGAAAATTTCTAAAATTTTCGCCGTGAATTTTCCGTCCTTAATTCTATGTACCTAAATTCCTGCGATTGTCGCTGATGTTGTTATTACAGTTCATATTATCAATGTTGCGTCGGTCGCTCGACGATATCGACGGAATTTTCATCCTCGTTTCCGCTTAATGTAGTCTCATCGTCGTCGATAGAATCACCGCCGGTTTAGACTAGTTGATTGAAAATCTTGTTAATTTTCTGTACAAATTTTATTTTTTTCGAATTTAACTTTGCTACTACAACTACGACAAAAAAATACCACACCAAGGTAACGTACCTGTTTTATCCTTATTTTACTTTCACTGGAACTTTACGTTAGACGAAAACACATTAAAGTAACTAACCTAATATATGCACTTGGCACAGATGGATAACGTAAACGAAGAGAAAACAATTCACTCGCTTGGTTAATTAACACGTTTGCTTTTGTAACATGTTACGTCATGTTCGTGAATTAAGGGATTGAATTCTATTCAATTAATTTTAGTACAAGAAATTTTTTTCTCAATTTTTAACGTATTCAAGAACTATTATTTTATAAGTTCTAATATAGTCTAACATTATATTATATAACTATTATTTTATAAGTTCTACATTTTTTAATCTTTTTGACCCCTTTTTTTACACTTCTCCCTGCTTACAGAGCAAAGCAGAGGGACGAAGCCTCTCCCCTTGCACCCCTCCCACGCGTTTTCTGCACCCTACTCTCCTCTCTGTTTCAAAACTAATGAAATTAAAGCAAGAAATTTAAAAAAAATTTTTGTGTATGATTCGGAAACTAAAGCCGAGCGACGGTAACATGTATACGGAAAAGTTGTTCAAAATAGTATAATAGTATAATATAGTGTTAGACTATATTAAAACTTATAAAATAATAATTCTTAAATATAATATTAAAAATTGTAAAAAAAATTTCTTGCACCCCCCTCCCTGTAATTTTTCTTTTAACCCACCAATTTTATGTCGCTGTTTGGTTAATGCGAAAATTTTGAAAACAAACAGCGTAGAAAGTCGCAAACCTATGTGATACTGTACAAGCGTGGACGTCGTTTACTTTACGTTTCATAAATACGATACATGATATCAGTGCTTTCGGTAAAGTAAATCACATCCACGTTTGTACAGTATCACATAAGTTTGCGACTTTCCATGTTGTTCGTTTCCAATGTTTTCGCATTAACCAAATAGCGACATAAAATTGGTAGGTTAGAGTTAGGAAAAATTACAGAGAGGGGCTGCAGGGGGAAGGAAGAAGCCCCTCTCCCATCCATGCGTTCTCTGCACAACCCTTTGTGAATTTCCACGCAAAACAAAATTCTTATTATTATCAAATATCCGTGTTATAATTTTTGAACTTTAATCGCTAATAACTTTTTAACGAGTCGCGACCGACAATTGATCGAAGGTGAAGGTAACTCAGAGTCATGACCTTGACAACATATGTCAAGGTCAAGGTGATCGATGAGGTTGCCCTCTATTAAAAATAGCACATGGTATAGATCCCTGAAGCAAATGTTAACCTGGAGTTCCGGTGTTATTATTCCCCACTTCCTCGCTCACAACAAAATTAGTGAATTTGAGCGTAAGTAATTTCTATCAAATAATTAAAATTATATTTAAAATTTTTTTAAAAATCATATTTAAATTATATTTTAAAACAATATATTACGCCATTTTATTACCTAGACCTACATCGGCGTCATCCCCTTTCTCTTCTCTCTTTACTATTCCTTCCGTTTCTTCCTCTACTATACTTTATCCCTCCCCTTCATTCTCCCTTTTTTCTTCTTCTTTTTCTTGTTCAACACTTGACACATTTATAGTCTCGATCTCCCCTACTAACAAATAACATAATATCAGTTTTATCTGAAATGATCTGAATTGTAAAAAATCACATTATAAAAACTTACTCTTAGAAAATAACACTTCCGAGTCGAACGTATTGGGTATCTCTATCTCCTCCTCGCCCACTTCTTCATTTTCTTCAGTAATGCTTTCATCATCTCTCTCTTCCTCTTCTTTGTTTTCTCCTTTTTTCGTCTCTTTATTTTCCTCCTCCTCTTTCTCTTCCTCCTCCTCTCTCTCCTCTTCCTCCTCTTCCTCATTGACTTCTTCCTTTTTTGTTTTCCCGCCGCTCTTCAGCTATCCTTTTCCGCTCTGTTATCATCCTCTTTATCGCATTCTCTTGCTGCTTCATCGCGACATTTTCTTGTATTTGTTCTTTTTGTAATAAAAAATAACATATTATTATTCTTTCGAATTATTCTGAATTAAGAAGAAAACTTTTTTAAAAATACTTACCAAGAGAAAATAACGCCGCCGGGTCAAACAATGAATATTTAATGGCATAACATTGAATATAAGTATAATATTAATTAAGAAAAAAATGTTCCAAAAATAACCGACCTGTGTACACACACACACACAGACACACACACACACACACACACACACACACACACACATACACCAATATAATAGTATATAAAATCTTATAATTCTCGACAATAATGATAATACTTACGAGATAATCAACTTAACTGCAAAGTTGTATATTTTTAATTTGTTAAAAAAGTAGTATCACGCTTTGGGGTCACTGAGACCCCAAGCAAAAGTTTATATTTGTTTGTTTTCGTTGCCGAAGGACAAATGACGCCGGCAACCGTTCAAGATTATAGTATAATTAACAAACATCCCCCTCCCCCCCAGTCCGAGATCTGGGGCGGCGCTGTAGATGAAGCAGCAAAAAGAAGAAATTGCTCCGGGATCCCAGAGACCACAGTATAACGAGTAGTGGCACTCAGCGAAAAAATGTGTGGTCGTGCAGATCACGCTGCGCAGCTTTTGTTTTGGGTAGCACCCAATCACATTCAAGGCATCAGGAACGTATATACATACCTGTACTATTATTATGATGAGGCACTATCATTACTTTCTCTATTCGGTCCTGAATTTTAATGGCAAATGATCACGTGGACCTTCACGCGGAGATCAAAGATGCCGAAACGGAGTGCCACTACTGATTTTACTGTACAAAAACCCCTGTGCGTGTTCTAAGAGCCATTTTGAGAATATTTACAGCTAAGCAATGATTTCAACGAGACACATTCAGATAAAACAAAACTTTATAATTATTTACTTTGACAGACACAGCATCGATCAGTTTAATCTTTTACATATACAAGGTGTCCCATTTTAATCTGTTATCCCTTGTAACCTTGTAAGAAGCGATCGTATAAAAAAACGTTTCAGACACAAGTTGTATGACTTTAAGGGGGACATAAGATGGTGACCTTGGCCTTAACCTTGGAATCAAATTTAAAGAACATTTGTATGTCAACTTAATTTTTTTAAATGAAACCCTCTACTTTTCATTACATATTCTTGTAGTTCATCTCGAGAGCTTTCCAAAACACTACAATTAAAAGTGTTTTGTTTAATTACTTTTTGAGTTATAGGACTTGAAAGTTACAATACCGCCGGCATTAGCATTACCCAAAGTATACCACGTGGAGGTTGCTCAGTCGGATTTACGGGAGCGTCCCAGATGCGCACAGTAATAAACGGACACCACCAATCAGATTGCTGGGTTGGTTAGGGTTAGGATGAATTTATAGAATTTGGTGGTGTCCGTTTGTTACTTTGCGCATCTGGGTCACTCGGATTTACACCACTTGTGTGTGTAAATCCGACTGTGTGATTAGACAGTTTTTATGCAATTAACGTTAAAATTTGCATACAAAAGTTTTAAAGATCGCTAATTTTAAATCTGATGTCGAAAATGCAAAATTCAAATCGACAAACCTAAAATATCTATATATAAACGTAGAATCTAAATATACAAATTTTACACAAAAACATTCTTCTAAAGGTTTTTGCGGTTGCTAATTACGAATTTGATGTTAAAAATGCAAAATTCAAAATAACGGACCTAAAGTATTCATATAAACATAGAATTACAAAATGTAAAAATTTTACACAAAAACATTTTTCTAAGAATTTCTATGTTTATATATAGATATTTTAGGTACGTCATTATGGATCAAATTTATAATTAGCAACTCTAAAAATCCTTATTATAAAATAACGTTTTTGTGTAATATTTGTACATTTTGATTTTATGTTTATGTACGGATATTTTAGGTCCGCTATTTTGGAACAACCCCCAAAATCCTTAAAAGAATATTTTTGTGTAAAATTTATACATTTTGATTCTACATTTATACAGGGTGTTTGTAAAAATTTATTCAATTTTTATAAACAGGTAGAGCGCATTAAATTGAACAAAAAATTCTTTTACCGTTTTTCCATTTTCGTAATAGTTAACGAGTTATTGATTATACAGGTACACAAAAAAGTGGTATTTCTTTTTGAAATGAAAAAAAATAAGCCAATTCAGCAATTCTGATCTTGGATTTGAATTCAGCGAGTCAAAATACATAAGGATTAATTAGTTTGGTCCACCAAACCAACCACTTTTTTGTGTGCCTGTGTAATCAACAACTTATTAACTATTGCGAAAATTGCAAAATGGTAAAAGATTTTTTTGTTCAATTTAATGCGCTCTACCTGTTTATAAAGATTGCATAAATCTTTACCAAACACCCTGTGTATAGATATTTTAAGTCCGCCACTTTGAATTTTGCATTTTCTACATTAGATTTGAAATCAGCAATCCTTAAAACCCTTGTATGAAAATTTTCACGTTAATTGCATAAAAGCTGTCCAATTTATAGACGTTTATCGTTGAGGTCCTAAAAGGATCCCATTCCGTCAACGACGTGACAAAATAGGTCTTCATCAAGCGAGAATTAAATAAATTATTTACTACATATCAAAACTATTTTTCGCTACCAGTGCATTGAAAATGGTCCCTTTTTCATGTGTCACTTCACACAAAAAGACTACTATTTCGCCGCACAATAAAATTTCGACGATAACAAAAAATATTGTATGCGACATATGCGGATCGGCTATTGCCCGTGCGAATTAGTTGGTTCACTGCACTAATTGCATAAATATCTATTCTGTGCGTCGAAAGTGGTTCCTTTCGTGTCACTTTTCTGTGGGTGAACATTATTGCACAGTTCTTGTCCTCTAATAAATAAAAATTGAAGATAAAACATTTTCAATTTTGAAGAGATGTCAAAATAGGGAAAAGAAGGATCAAAATGCTCTTTAAAGTAGAGACTTCAAGATTTAAAATAAAACAAATATTTCTAATAGGATAAGTTAAGTTTTCACGAAGTTACGATTATTTGAAGTTGAGTGAAATTTTGGTATAAATTTTTATTGCGTTAATTTTATTGCTTAATATATTATCTAATTATTTTATTTACAATTAAACGTTTTTTTTTCAAATTTAATATTTTCTTTTTTCAGATATAGTGTTTAGTTATTTCTTATAAGTAATCTATTTATTACTTTTGTAACTTTGAAAAAGTAAATTTAAACGAATATTTACTAAAACGTTTTCTTATTAATTAAGAGGTTAGATTCTACTTATTTTTGGAAAAGTCTTTAAACTTTCCTGGAAAAACAGTTTTTTCCATGATTGAACATTTATATTCAATAATTATTTGTATAAGTTTTTAAGATATCCGTTCAATATCAAACTTGGTAATTACATGGGACTTTGTCCTTTGTTGATTGCTATAAAAAAAATTTGTGTTTTCGAGGGAATAGCATTTTTAGATATGATTTAAATAAAAAAAGTAATAAAAAATATCCTTTTCTTTTCCAGCTGTATTATATATAGAATTCTATATACATAATATGTATGTAATATATACATATATATGTTTAATTAAAATAATTATAAAATAATATTAAAATAATAATAAAATACGTATAAGATTACTTGCATGACTTTTTTCCCAAATTCTAGACAAAATCTCTGAAGAGAGGCCGTTCGCCAGCTTCAAGCAACAACAATTCCCTGAATCAACGTGACAACAACAACAAACGTTCAAATTACAGCACGAATTCTGGTCAGCAATGCGATCTCTGTGAACGTGGTGAATTTGCGAATGAAGCTGAGTTGCAAGCACATAAGAAACTCGCCCATACACCTTCCAAGTTGTCCAACAAGGCTTTATCTACCTTGAGCATGACATGTGGCTATTGTGGCGAAGTCTGTCGTTCACGAAGCGAACTGGAATCTCACACAAGAGTCCAACACGCATCTAATGAACCGGGTGGACGCCATAAGTGCAACATCTGTGATGAAGTGTGCCCGTCTGGCGTAAGCCTGGCTGAGCACAAGCTTCAGAAGCATTGTAAGATTCAACTAAGTGACACATGCGTCGTATGTCGCGGCTGTCTCACATCAGAAAATCAGTTTTTAGACCATGTGCAAAGACACAGTCTAGAGAACGTAGATCCACAGCAACGATTAGACAACACACTGCCTCATCTACCTGCACCGTGCGTTGTCTGCCGACAGACGCTGATCAGCGACCTGGAATGTCGTCTGCACGCACGACATCACCTACGAACATCCTCAGGATCGCGTAGCGCCGGTTCCAGCCCAATCAGTCTTGGCAACAAAATTCAGAGTCAAGGTTGTTGCCTGTGCATGCGCGACTTCGCGGCCGAAGACTTTGTCAATCTACCACCTAATCCTGCTAGTACCAGCGGACAACTGCTAAGAGTTTGCAAACCATGCTACATGCGCCATTCTCAGGGACTGCCTATTCTGAATTCGACTACCTACGAGCATCGGGCCAAATACGAGGCAACTTGGCTTGCGAGGAAAGACGATCAATGGGATGAATCTAAGGATAAGTGGCAACAGGAGAAAGGATTCAAGATAGAGGATCGATCGAGAAACGAAGGAATTTCGAATAAAAAACGGTGCAAAGAATGTGGAGTAAAGTTCGAAGATCCAGAAGAGGCGGAAAAACATAGGATCACTGAGCATGAAAAGTCTACCAGTGGTAGCTCAAATACTTACACCTGTATACAGTGTCAAGTTAGTATGAAATAGTTTGTGTAATTTTAGTTTAGGAATTTTTAAAGAGTTAAAGTAATATAATAAAGTATTTTAAAGAGTTAGAGTAATATAGTAATATGTATACACACACACACACATATATATACACATATGTACAGGGTGAAACCGGAATACCGTCCACTTAATTGTGACAAAATATAACGGACCCAGATAGCACACGGACGTCCTTAGGACGTCCTCAGGACGTCCAGGACGGACTTCGTGGATATCCTGAGGACGTCCTGATTTTATCCCGGGACGTCCTCAGGACATCCTAAGGAATAGCAAACGAGCGCCACTTTTTAGTCCTCAGGACATCCTGAGGACAGTCTATCGGACATCCTGAGGACAGTCTATCGGACGTCCTGAGGATACCATAGGATTTCCTCAGGACATCCTCAGGAATAGCAAACAATGACCACTTTTTATCAGATTTTTTAGATTTTTTTTTTTAGGATTTTTGATAAATGTATCGATTTTTTATAAGAAACTTATAAGAAATTTTTTGAAACGTTTTTCAGAAAAATTTAAAAAATAAAAAATTCCGATTAATTTAGAAAATTTTTTAAATATTTTTAAGTATTTTTAACAGTTTTTGAGAATTGAAAAAAAACTTTAACAAAAAATTAAAAGTTCTAATTATTTCTACGATAATTTTGTAAGAGGAAGAAGACTATACATGTTTTAGCGACAGTTGTACCTGTTAAAGCATGTTTAATCTCTGTACCCGAGAAAACGGTCACCCATCCAAGTATCAACCATCGCCAACGATGCTTGACTTCGAAGACCATACGCATCCTAACGCTTCGTGATGATCCATGAGTACTTCTTGTTTATGCATACATATTTGTTATAGATCATTACAATAGATGTTGTCAGAAGGATGAAACATATATAGTTAACTTATGTTTTTATAAATAAATATAAAGTTTTACAGTTTTTTAAAGTCATTTTTACATATGCGCGCGAAATAGCATGTGGAATAACTTATTAAAAAACTGTTTTTGCGCCGTTTGTATAAAATAAAATTAAAAAATTATTTAATGTCATCTTTTATAATTTTTTAGTATTGTTAATATGCCATATTGTTTCAATAAGTGTAGACATTCAATCTGACTTTAAAGTCAACATTTTTACACATTTGATTTTGCAATACATTCTAGAAATACGTACGATATTCAAAGATTTCTCACTTGCTATATTAATTTACGTTTTTTTCAAAAATTACTATACGTCCAGGATGTCCTGAATACTATTTTGGGATGTCCTGAGGACTTTCGTAGGATGTCCTGAGGACTCTCTTAGGACGTCCTAAGGACTGTCTTGGGATGTCCTGAGGATTGTTTTAGAATGTCCTGAGGACTGTTTTAGGATGTCCTGAGGACTTTCAGGATATCATTCTTAGAACATTCTGTGCTATCTAAAATGTCTGGTATTTATACAGTCATTATATTTAAGTTTATCTTCAGACATTTTGTAGCTAATGAAACTCTTTATACAATATTTTAAGAATAACGTTTTCAGCTAGAATACATATATCCTCAGGACATCCCAAGGATGTCCTCAAGACATAAGTAAAATTTCAATTTATATTAATACTATTACAGAATTTAACATTCTAAACTTACTTTAGAAGTCAAATTTATACATAAAATATTTACAATAATACAACTATTATATCCTGACAAGATCCCAAGACATCCCGGGACATATTCAGGATGATCCTGAGGACGTCCTGTGCTATCTGGGGATTGAGGTGAACGTAAAAGTTTATCATAGTTTTGCGATATCCACAATAATAACCAAGATATTAACTTTTTTAATTATATGAATGAGAGTACGCCGAGGAAAACGCTCAAACCGATTGAACTATAACACGGCCCACAGTATCAGGCATTGGTTGTCGGCGATGCGGGGAAGGAGAAGAAGTGCGTCATTGCACGTGCTTTGCCACTTACACGTCTTGCTGCATTGCACCAATACTTGCCGTGTTATAACTTGAGCTGCTCGAGCGCTTTCCTCGGCGTGCTCTCACTTGTACAATTCAGAAAATTAAGGTATTATGTACCCTCCAGTCATCCTGAAAGACAGTCCGCGGAAAAGAGAGAGAACGCAAATAACCTTAACAATTTGACCGCCTGAAAGTCAATATTGACGCTACAATGATACATTGTATCTAAGATATAATGAATTATATCTAAGATATAAGTATGACATTTTAAGACTTTCTAAGAGAATTAACAAGTTTTCAATGCCAACGATCAAAAGGTTAAAATAAGCGAAAGATAATACACTTTTGAACACTACTGGGCAATACACGCGTGATGCTTCGTGTCCGTGTGCACACACACACATAACATACACAATTTCACAACAAAGTGAACGAGGAGCTGGCAACATCGCACGAGAGTAGCGAGAGAAATAAAGTGGAAATGAGACTCATACGCAAATACTTGCTTTATCTTCTCTCTCACACTCACGTTCATGCAGCACAATGTTGCCACTACGCTGTGAGTAAGTCGCTCACTACTTGTAGGCGGGACCCAAATAATAAACTTTCGATTAGATTACGTAAAAACGGCACGGGCAATCATCGTAAACTTTGTTTTAATTTAATTTAAATAATATATCCTAATAAATTAGCCTTTAAAAAATATATTGATAGAATTTTTGTTTATAAGTCATAACATTCGATTTTTTTACGTTTGCCCTATCTTCCCGGGAACGGTGCATTTGCACACGGTTCAATCGGATACGGTGCATTTGCACACAGTGCTTTTGAACACGATATTTTGCGCACCGTTTATTTGCACACCGTTCAGTTGCACACCGTTCACTTGGATACAGTGAGAAATAACTATGCCAAGGGCACCCTACCGATGGGGTGGGTGCAAGAAGGAAGCCAATGACCCCCTCCCCTTGCACCCTGCACGCGCGCGCGCGCGTGTGTGTGTGTTCGTTTCTTTTTGTGTCCAACTGAACGGTATGCAAGTGAGCGGTATGCAACTGAACAATATGCAACTGAACGGTGTGCAAATGAACGGCGCGCAAGATATCATGTCCAAAAACATCGTGTGCAAATGCACCGTGTCCATTTGAACCGTGTCCAAGTGAGTGCCACCCTATATTAAAAGACTCAAGGCTTTGAGGCTTCATAACAAGTTCGGCACGTTAAATTATTTTAAAATTTCAACCAGTTATGCGAAATAGCTTGATCTATCTGTATAACAAATTTTTTCAAAATATGTTCAAGATCGATTTTGACACATAATATCTTAATATCTCGATTATTATTGCGATATTTCAAGTATATAGTATAAAATGTTGTATAAAATGTTATACAGGTCAATAAAAGAGTTTAATTTTCATTTTGTTAAAATTATGATGAAGAAATTAAAGGCCAAAAAAGATAATTTATGATTAATTAATTAGTATTAAAATGATAAAAATAAAGAATATTAACATTTTAAAGGTTTCGACAAAATTTATAAAATTTTTTCTTTTTTAAAACACTTTTAAAGTTTATTTTTATATTTAAATACGTGTGAATAGTTCCAAAATAATTGAAATTTTTAGCCGTTTCCTAATTGAACAACACGTGAGAAAAAAACATTTAATACTTAATAAAATCTGAAACCTGTAATAAAAGAATTCAACTTTTTACCTTGCTAAAGTAATGGTAAAGAAATTAAAGATTGTAGAAATAAAATTTTATGATTAATTTGTGTAAAAATATAAAAAAAATGTAAGAAATTAAAATTTTGAAAATTTCGGTTAAAAATTTATAGAATTTTCGTTTCCTTTATAATGACCATACTCTTTTTAAATATACTAGAACATTACAAGCGCGCGCTATTTGACTTTTTACTTTAAAAATAATAATAATTGCAATTTGATTTTCTCTATCTTTTGTTTACATTAATCAAACGTCTTCTGCAATTTTAAATAAAAAAATGTAAAGTTTAATTATACATACATACCTACATACTTACCTACATACATACATACCAACATACATACCTACTTGCATACTTACTGCTATCTAGCTATCTAGCTACCTAGCTACCTAGCTACCTAGCTACATATTTATCTAGTTACGCTCGCTCGTTTGCTCCCTCTCTTCCACCTTTTTTCACTTACTCACTCACACACTCAGTCACTCACTGGCTCACTCCTCGCTCACTCCTCGCTCACTCGCTCACTCCTCGTTCACTCGTCGCTCACTCGCCAGCTCGCTCACGCGCTCACTCGCCGCTCACTCGCCAGCTCGCTCACGCGCTCACTCCTCGCTCACTCGCCAGCTCGCTCATTCGCTCACTCCTCGCTTACTTCTCGCTCACTCACTTGCTCACTCCTGGCTCACTCCTGGCTCACTCCTAAATCACTCCCGACTCACTCCCGGCTCACTCCCGGCTCACTCCCGGCTCACTCCCGGCTCATTCTTGGCTTACTCCCGGCTCACTTCTCGCTCACTCCCGGCTCACTCCTCGCTCACTCCTCGCTCACTCCCGGCTTACTCCTCGCTCACTCCCGGCTCACTCCCGGCTCACTCCCGGCTCACTCCCGGCTCACTCCTCGCTCACTCCTCGCTCACTCCCGGCTCACTCCTCGCTCACTCCTCGCTCACTCCTTGCTCACTTTTCACACACTCCTCGCTCACTCCTCGCTCACTCCTTGCTCACTCACTGGCTCACTCCTCGCTTACTCCTCGCTCACTCTTCGCTCACTCCTCACTCACTCACTCACTCACTCACTTACTCCTCACTCACTCTCATTCACTCACTCACTCACTCCTCACTCACTCCTCACTCACTCCTTACTCACTCCTCACTCACTCACTCACTTACTTACTCACTTACTCCTCACTCACTTCTCACTTACTTTCACTCACTCACTCACTTACTTACTCACTTACTCCTCACTCACTCTCACTCACTCACTCCTCACTTACTCTCATTCAGTCACTCACTCACTCCTCACTCACTCCTCAATCACTTCTCACTCACTCCTCACTCACTCACTCACTCACTCTCACTCACTCTCACTCACGTAAGCACGCCATCCAAGTCGCTAACCCATGTGCACACTGCAAACAAAGTAAAGTTCACTTATGTTTGCAGGTTTTCAATACAATGTCTGGTAACGGAATTAACACTTACTCATTTTACAAGTACACCCATAAAAAAAGTAAACAAAAACATTGCTTCGCTGTGCTCACACACAAACACACACACACACACACACATTTAAATTTTTGTCTACAAATTATGGATTTCCTATTTACCGACATTAAAAAAAAATTTTTTTGAGTTGCCAAAAATCCTTGCATATGTTTTTTTTCACTAAATGAAATTTTCAAAATTTGAACTAAATTGGAGATTGGTCCGTTTCGGAAGCTAAATTATTTGTACATATTTTTATGTCTGAGTTTGTCAGGTATTAAAAAAATTATGATAAACATTTATAAAAATGTTTAAAATAAATATTTATACCATTATTATCAAAGAATATAAAAAATATTTCATGTTTATATACCACTAGACACCACAGACGCGTGCTTTGCGCGCGCTACTTAACTTTTTATTTTTTACCTTTTAAAAATAAATTACAACAATAAATGTATAGATAATATTTATACAAATTTGAGAGCTGTCAAAATTCAATTGCAATGACAGCTACTCTTGCAACACGAAGTAAGCGCAGCGAGAGAACCAATTGGCATCGCGGAAAAGCGACAACAATGATCTTCGAGAAATGCGAGCAATCGACTTTACATGCCTTTTTTTAGATAGGAGACTAGAACACAACATTGCGCGCGCTTCGCGCGCGCCACTTAGCATTTTTATATTGAACATTGCACTTTTTTTTCTTCTGTAATATTACTCTCACACACTTTATCATATTTAATGCCCTTCTCTATCTCACGCGCCTTCTCCCCCTCTCTAAATTATTAATTATATTATTAATGATATTAATTATATTATTTTCATATTGTTCAATATTACTCTTACACTTTACTTTCGTATCTAATCCTCTTCTTTATCTCTCACGCTCTCCCACTCTCTCCACTCCCCCCCTCTCTCTCTCTCTAAACACAAATTAGTAATTATATTATATTTTCATGTTTCTTAATCCCCTTTAAATAAATTAAAAATTATAATATATTATATGTAATGTTACCATTTTCAATTAATTTTCAAAACTTTCACTTTCTGGCTTTCTTGTTTAATCTCTCTCAATAACAATTTCCTTTTATCTAATCTCTTTCCTTTTCTAATCTCTTTCGACAAAATTCACTGTCTCTCTCTGACCATTTCAACAACTTCTAATAATAAGCATTCAATAACTTTAAAATTAAATTTTTTTAACTTTATGCCTTAATAATACATCATTAAAATTAAATTTTTTAATAAATTAAAATTTATAATATTACATGTATTGTTACCTGATAATTTTCAATCAAATTTCAACACTTTCACTTTCTGGATTTCCTTTTAAACTCTCTGGATCCCAATTCTTTCTCTCTAATCTCATTCCTTTTCTTCTATTAAAATACACAAAATGTCAAAATAATTAAAACGCAAATGATACTGAATGAAAATAATAATTAATAAAAAATTATAATTATTAAGAATGATAATTAATAAGAAATGAGAAATAAGAGTTTAAGATTCCTTTTTTTCAAAATATTTAAAACGCAAATGTTACCTTCCCGAAATCTCTCTTTCTCTCTCTCTCTCTCTCTCTCTCTCTCTCTCTCTCTCTCTCTCTCTCTCTCCTTCTCTCTCTCTCTCTCTCTCTCTCTCTCTCTCTCTCTCTCTCTCTCTCTCTATTTCCTTCTACCTATCACTTAATTCTTGCAATTTTTTTAAACTTTTTATTTTTTATAGATATTTATGTATATATACACTGGCGCAAAATAAAACGAGCCAAAAATTTTGACCGAATTTTAGGCAATCTTCAAAGTGATGCAACTTTGCGAAAAATCATCTAAATTACATGTACGTTTTTTTTAATTAAAGGGCAAAGACTCTACTTCGAGAATCCCTAGGCGAAAGTTTGATTTGTTAAGTGCGAATACAATGCTCTGTGTATTGTAAAAATTCGATATTTTCTGCAATTGTCAGCCTATTGCAGAAACTTAGTTTTTACAATGCTCTGTGTATTGTAAAAACTCGATAGTTTCTGCAATTGTCAGCCTATTGCAGAAACTTAGTTTTTACAATGCTCTGTGTATCGTAAAAACTCGATAGTTTCTGCAATTGTCAGCCTATTGCAGAAAATAATTTTTACAATGCTCTGTGTATTGCAAAAACTTGATAGTTTCTGCAATTGTCAGCCTAAAGCAGAAATTATTTTTTACAATGCTCTGTGTATTGTAAAAACTCGATATTTTCTGCAATTGTCAGCCTAATGCAGAAATTATTTTTTACAATGCTCTGTGTATTGTAAAAACTCGATATTTTCTGCAATTGTCAGCCTAATGCAGAAATTATTTTTTACAATGCTCTGTGTATTGTAAAAACTCGATATTTTCTGCAATTGTCAGCCTAATGCAGAAATTATTTTTTACAATGCTCTGTGTATTGTAAAAACTCGATATTTTCTGTAATTGTCAGCCTATTGCAGAAACTTAGTTTTTACAATGCTCTATGTATTGTAAAAACTCGATATTTTCTGCAATTGTCAGCCTAATGCAGAAATTATTTTTTACAATGCTCTGTGTATTGTAAAAACTCGATATTTTCTGCAATTGTCAGCCTAATGCAGAAATTATTTTTTACAATGCTCTGTGTATTGTAAAAACTCGATATTTTCTGCAATTGTCAGCCTAATGCAGAAATTATTTTTTACAATGCTCTGTGTATTGTAAAAACTCGATATTTTCTGCAATTGTCAGCCTAATGCAGAAATTATTTTTTACAATGCTCTGTGTATTGTAAAAACTCGATATTTTCTGCAATTGTCAGCCTAATGCAGAAATTATTTTTTACAATGCTCTGTGTATTGTAAAAATTCGATATTTTCTGCAATTGTCAGCCTATTGCAGAAATTTTTTTTTACAATGCTCTGTGTATTGTAAAAATTCGATATTTTAAAGATAAACATAAATATATATACATGCATATGTATATGTACATTTATATATATATATATATATATATATATATATATATATATATATATATATACGGGGAGTTTGGTAAAAATATATGCAATTTTTATAAACAGGTAGAGCGCATTAAATTGAACAGAAAAGTTCTTTAACATTTTGCGTTTTTCGCAATAGTTAATAGTTGTTGATTACACAGGCACACAAAAAAGCAATTGGTTCGGCGGACCAAATTAATTAATCCTTATGTATTTTGACTCGCTGAATTCAAATCCAAGATCATAATTGCTGAATTGGCCTATTTTTTCCTAATTTCAAAAGGAAACACCACTTTTTTGTGTACCTGTGTAATCAATAACTCGTTAACTATTGCGAAAATGGAAAATGGTAAAGGACTTTTCTGTTCAGTTTAATGCGCTCTACCTGTTTATAAAGATTGCATAAATCTTTACAAACATCCTGTATATAGATATTTATAAAAAATAAAAATTTAAAAGCATTTAAATAAATAATATTTATTTTCTAATAAAATCTATTCTTATATAATATTATAAAAAGGTACATAATATTAATAATCATTAAGTTGAGTCAGGTATAAAAAATCAATATATCGTTCGGTTGTAATTAACGTTGACTCAAACGGATAGATATATCGATTTTTTTATAGCTGTCTCAAAATCCGATGGAATGTACTTCATGATTTTTTGTTTCTATGTTCTTTTGTCTTCTATTTTACCATGTCTTCTATAAATAATAATATATTGGACTTTATTTTTATTTTTTAAATTGATTTTAATACCTAAAATATCCAGATTATTTAAAATGTTTTTTTCATTAGTAATATGTAATGTATCCTTTTTATAAAAAATTGTAACTCCTCCTGCACAACCATCACCTAATCTATAATTATTATATACCTTTCTTGTCTTTCTTTTTCTCCCTCCGTTTTTATAAGAAAATGTCTTAATCTTTACTAATTTAAAAGAATTATGTTTTCTTGAATCTTCTCTCTCTTTTCCTATTCTTCTTTCTTTTCTTCATCTCTTTCTCTTTCTTTAATCTATCCTTTATCTTCTGCAATTTTGAATAAAAAAGTGTAAGTGTAATTTTATAAATAACTACATAATATTATATAAAAACATATTTTATTAAAAATTATTATTTACTTAATTATTTAACTTTTTGTGAATAAATACATACACACATATATGTGTGTGTATTATATAAAAACATGTTTTTATATAATATTATGTACAATAATTATTTATAAATTTACATAATTTTACACACATACACACACAAGCGCGTGCGCATGCACACATAAAAAAATACACACACAGAAAAAAAAATATAACCAATAACATTTGTAATTGCGGGCTGCCAACTACATAAAATACTTAATACAATATTTACCGTTAACGCAAGTACAATACTGCAATAACATATGGTATTGCATTGAGTAGGCAGTTTTCAATTACATATCTTATTAGATACATTACATTTTTTGCAGTGTATATATAATTTTAGATCCGCATCAGCTATATTAATTGATTTTGAAACAGCTATAAAAAAATCAATATATCTACCAGTTTGGCGTCAATATTAACTACAAACCGAATAATATATTGATTTTCTACACCTGACTCATTAATATTATGTATCTTTTTTATTTCTGTTCTCTGTTTATACCTTTTTAATGTTTCTTTTCTTACTCTCTACTCCTTCTACTTCTTTCTTTCTTTTTTTAATATAATGCTTATTTTCTTTAACCTTAAATAAAAAACATTTAAATATATTAATAATAAAAACGCAGCTAAATTAAATTAAAAATTCTAATTTTGACAAAACAAACTTTATGTTGTAAAAGGAAAGAAGAAAAGCAAAAAACATTCAAAGGAAAAAATTATTTTCAAAAATTATACATATATATATTAAAATACTTAATGTGTTATAAAAAATTAAACTTTTTCTTACTTCTCCTCCCCCTTCTCTCTCTCTCTCTCTCTCTCTCTCTCTCTCTCTCTTTCTCTTCCTCTCGTATATTTTTTATTTGGCTCTTTTTTCTTTTTCCCTGATTTTTTGTAATTATTTCAATCAACTATCAAAAGTGACAGTTTGACAGCTGAAAATGACACGAAGTAGTTTGACAGCTGGAAATGACACAAAGTGAAGAAAGTCACAACGCACTTAACAACAAGATAGCGAGACAGCCAATCAGCATCTCGGAAAAGCGGCAACAATAAATTCGATTCGATTTAACATCTCCTTTTTTAGATACTAGAACATGCGCGCGCTTCGCGCACGCCAAATGTTATTTTTTTATTTGTTATTACACCCTGCATAAAATTACTATTGCATATAACATATACACAACTCGTTTATTTTCCCTTACTTCTCAAACTTTGGAAGGGGGTTACATGGCATGATTAAATATTTACATAGAATTTTTTATAACTATTTACGCTCATTTCTCGTCTCTAATACATTTTTACATTCCGGTCTTTAAGCATTTTTAAACAATTTTTTTATTAGATGGCTGGCACCGCACTACAATAGTAAACTACTATTTTATAGCAAGTTCCAGACGAGTACATAGCATTTTTCAATAGTTACCTATATCTACCTCTGATAACATTTTCCTAACAAAGAAATTTTGTCTTCGCAATTTTGTAAATTCTTCTAATAAGTGTTCTAAAGTCTCTACTTTTAAATTGTGTAGCAATTTAAAATTACACTTTTTCTTTTTTTCAATATCTATTCCCTAATGCCTCGTTTTCGCACTTAAATCTTGCTATCATTGACTGACTCTCTACTTTTATACCCCATTAAAATATACAAAGGCTTCTCATGTATTTTTATTGCTTTATACACTCTATTATATTTTGCCCATATTATTTTTTCATATCTTTCTTGTTTTTGTTTGTCACTGTTTATCTTTCTAACTCTTCCAGTGAGAAATAACTATCAAATTGATATCAATTTGATTTGATCAATGCAATTTATATCAATTCTCTCTTAATTTGATATCAATTCAATGAGTTATTTTTCACTAAGTGTTATGTGTATATACATAAAGTTTTTTCATGTAAAATATTAAATTGTAATTTATCATTTTAAAATTTTGCAAAATTTGTTTAACTTTTTGTTATTATAAAAAATAATTGTTTTTATTTTTCACAACAAATGATTTTATTGCAGATAGTACATCCTCAGAGTCGTGTTTAATATGTAATATGCACATAACCGATTTGTTACGTGCACATCAATATGTATATTCACATGATAGCTGTCAAAATTCAATGACAGCTACTCTCGACTAAACTGTCAAACCACGACTCTCGCACACGAAGCGAGTCAAGCGCGAGACAGCCAATCGCGATCGGAATAAAGAGGCAACAATGCAATCGCGATTAGCAGGCAACTTTAGGGTTACATGGCTATTTTATAAGAGGATAAGAGGATATATTCAAGTGTTAATATAGTTTTTATGTATTAAAATTGCTAGGTATCGTTTTCAACTGAAGCCAAAATTCAACAACACGTGAGAAAGGAACATTTGGAGGTATCTGGGAAAGCATCTTCAGAGGCTTTACGGTGCCACTTGTGCTTATTCGAGGCTGCTAGTCCTATGCAGCTGCAAATTCACTTAATAGAACACACTTTCGCCGGTTGTGCCGCTCTTAGCTGTTATATCTGCCAATCACTCTTTACAACTCCCATTGGACTTCAGGTAATTTTAGCTTTTACATTTCAAACGTATATAAATAACAATCATTTGTTCGTTCTTATGATAATGATCATAAATTATTTAAGAAAAAAATGGTCACACAGACAATTTTGAAAACAGGTGCATAACTGCTAATTTTTAAACAAATTTTTACTACTCATTGTATGATAAGATTATAGTGCAAAAATAGCCAATTTTTGAACAGACATTTTGAAACCTATACCGATATTAATTTTGAAAGTATTAATTTACACAAAATTGTAGAAACAAATTTCTTCGGTAAAAATTTATATTTAGAATATCATATATATATATATATATATATATATATATATATATATGATATTCTAAATATAAATTTTTACCGAAGAAATTTGTTTCTACAATTTTGTGTGAATTAATACTTTCAAAATTAATATCGGTATAGGTTTCAAAATGTCTGTTCAAAAATTGGCTATTTTTGCACTATAATCTTATCATACAATGAGTAGTAAAAATTTGTTTAAAAATTAGCAGTTATGCACCTGTTTTCAAAATGTGTATATGTATATATATATATATATATATATATATATATATATATATATACATATACACACACATATATATATATTACTAAAAAAAAATGGAGAACACTTTTTGTATACCAAAAATTTATGCTATTTTCAAACTGCTGGAACTCAGCGAAAAATCATCGTAAAAACAAAACCCAAAAAGCGTTTTAAAGCTTGAAACTTCTTTCAAACGCTTTTTAGCGATATTAGTTATCTTTTTTTTCACCAACGTGGCACAATGATGAAGCTTAACCCGTTAAAATGAAAATTTTTAATGCAAATTTGCTGCGTTGCATCTCGCATGAAAAAATCAGAGAGCATTTTCGTTACTTACATCTTAAAGCGGGATCTTTTCCCTTTATTTTGAGTGGTTGTTTATTGCTGTACGATTTTTTTTGACCGAGTTATTGAGATTTAAAAAAAAAAGGTCATTTTGACTTTTATCGCTTGTTACTCGTGAACAATTGGAAAGCTGAAAGTTTGCACTTTTGAATGCTGTTATTAATTTTTTCACAGATTTATTTTTTCTAACAACAAATTGCGTTCAAAAATTACGTAAAAAATCGCATATTTTACGATTTTCATTTAGTTCAATGTACTGTTGTGAAGAAAGATTCAATCACATCGCTAAAGCAGAGTTTTATAATACGATTACTCTCCAGTAATAAACGCTAACGTTCATAGAATAAAACATTTCTATTCTACGTGTTCATCATTCTTGGAATTGCTGAAATTGCTTACAATGTTTTTTCAATAATTTTTTTAACCTTTTGACCAAGTTATAAAGTCAACCATATATTTCTTTTTAAATAACGCTTACCGCCGGCATTAGCGTTATCCAATGTACACCACGTGGGAGATGCCGGTCGGATTGTGCATATCGCGCGCGCGCCTGTGTGCGTGTGTGTGTATGTGTTTCACAGCAAAGATAAGGACCCCGCAGTTCGTCACGTGCGCGCTCGCTGTTTCTTGCGACTTCTTAAATGTCGTTTTATGTTGTTTCAAATGCGTTCAAATGTCTACGCGGCATTTTGAAAATTTCGTATACAAGCTCAATACTCTACAAGAATCGTCTGTGTGTTAATCATTTGTTTTATAGCCTCTATACATAAACATTACGAGTACCTACTCACATACATACCGTAATGTTTACAAGTAATGTTTACGTACAAAGGGACTTTGAAATAAATGTTCAGTACACAGACGCGACTCTCGTAGTGTATTGAGCTCGTATACGAAATTTCCAAAATACCGCGTAGACATTTGCCTGCACCAGAAGTTGTACAAATAATCGCACTTTTTGAAGGTTTTCGCGTGCGTCATGTAGCGCATTATGTTGGTGTGTCTATCTCTGTAGTGAGTAGAGTTTGGTCACGATATCAAGAAACAAGACGTTATACGAAACGTGAAGGCAGTAGTCGTGATCTGAATAACTACTGTCAGACAAGATCGAGAAAGCGTCTAGTTAAATTTGCCGTATGAGGACGACCCTTACGGAAAAAACACTCTAATTTTTAGAGTTTACACTCAAAATTGAGTGTTAATACTCGATTTTGGAAGTTTACTCCCAAATTTAGATGTATACGCTCAAATCTTGAGTATTTACACTAAAGATTGAGTGTTTATACTCAAACACTGAGTATGTACACCCAATGATTGAGTGTTCATACCAAAGTTTGGATTTAAATACTGAATATTTGAAAGTATACTCTCAACATTTGGATATGACACTCAATAAACGAGTATACTTCCAATATAAAGTGTGAACACTGAAACGTGGATGTACACTCAACATCTATCGGTTTAAGGTATGCACTTAATATTGAGTGTGCACTCTCAAACATTGGATTAGAAAATGTTAAATAAAAACAAAAGCAAGAAAAGCAAGTTCAACCGAGATTAAAATTAATCTGCATTGGTAGAAATGGATATAAAACGGATATCTAAAATAAACATTAAATTATAGAGTATTCAGCTGGCTTTAAGTATTAATTTGAGTATTGCTTTCAACTTGGATGTTTGCCATCTAATTGAGTGTTAATTTCAGTGTTATTCTTAAATTTAGGATTAACATTGAAATTAACACTCAATTAGATGGCAAACATTCAAGTTGAGAGTAATAACACTCTAATTAAAAATAAATTAAAGAGCGAATACTCAAGTTGAGTGTTTACACTGAATTGAGTGTTTACTCCTTGTCTCAAATTATACTCAACTTGTGTATTTTTTTAAGTGTTACTTTTAGTGTTTTTTCCGTAAGGGAAGCGTTGTCCTGCATAAACACAAAATTCGGATGCGATAAACGTAGAGGCAATATGTAAGGTCGAAGAATTTCATTTGTGTATGAAACACTTGTGATTGCAGGAGGTGGGAGGATCACTAATTCAGTTCGTTCTGCTTTAAAATACACCCCCACACCATCACAGAACCACCGTTATGATCTAGTATTAGCATAACGCAGCGCCGATCATAGCGTTCATTTCGACGCCAAGTATTATAGATATACAAGCATCATTGCTGTAAAGACAGAAACGCGATTCATCAGAAGAGTACACATTTTTCTATTTTCTCGCGGTCCAATTTATGTGATTGCGCGCAAATTGAAGACGAATCTGACAATGTCTAAGGGTAAGACTTGGCATTCGCGTACGAGAACAAGAACGAAGGTCGGCTTTTCTTAAACGATTACGAATCGTTTGTTCAGATATGTTTTGTAAATAAAATTTCTTGCGAATATTTCTTGCAGTTATTGTCCATCTTCGCAAAACGTGGCGAATAATTTCTCGATCTTGTTTACAGTAGTTAATTGACCAGGATCACTGTCTTTCCGTTTCGTATAACTTTCTGTCTCTTGATATCGTGACCAAACTACTCACTACAGAGATAGATACACCAACATGATACGCCACATGACGCACTTCTTCAAGAAGTGCAATTATTTGTGCAACTTCTGTTGCAGCAAATGTCTACGCGGCATTTTGAAAATTTCGTATACGAGCTCAATACACTATGAGAGTCCTCTGTGTACTGAACATTTATTTTAAAGTCTTTTTGTACGTAAACATTACTTGTAAACATTACGGTATGTATGTGAGTAGGTGCGTACTCGTAATGTTTACATGTAATATTTATGTATAGAGGCTTTAAATCAAATGTTTAACACATAGATGATTCTCATAGAGTATTAAGCTTGTATACAAAATTTTTAAAATGCCGCGTAAACATTTGAACGCATTTAAAACGACATTTAAGAAGTCGCAAGGAACAGCCGCGAGCGCGCGCGTGACAAACGGCGGGGTTCTTATCTTTGCTGTGAAACACATACACACACACACGCACAGGCGCGCGCGCGCGATGTGCACAATCCGGCCGGCATCTTCCACGTGGTGCACATTGGATAATGCTAATGCCGGCGGTAAGCGTTATTTAAAAAGAAATGTAAGGTTGACTTTGTAATTTGGTCAATAAATTAAAAAAATTGTTGAAAAAATGTCGTAAGCAATTTCAGGAATTCCAAGAATGATAAACACGTGGAATAGAAATGTTTTATTCCATGAACGTTAGCGATTCTTACTGGGGAGTAATCGTACTATAAAACTTTGCTTTAGCGATGTGATTGAATCTTTCTTTATAACAATACATTGAACTAAACAAAAACCGTAAAATATGCGATTTTTGACGTAATTTTTAAACGCAATTTGTTGTTAGAAAAAATAAATCTGTGAAAAAATTAATAACAGCATTCAAAAGTGCAAGTTTTCCAATGCTTTTTTTCTGAAAGCTGTATGTCGATTTGTTCACGAGTAACAAGTGATGAAAGTAAAAATGACCATTTTTTCTTAAAATCTCAATAACTCGGTCAAAAAAAATCATACAGCAATAAATAACCACACAAAATAAAGGGAAAAGATACCGCTTTAAGATGTAAGTAACAAAAATGCTCTCTAATTTTTTTCACGCGAGATGCAGCGCAGCAAATTCGCATTAAAAATTTTCATTTTAACGGGTTAAGCTTCATCATTGTGCCACGTTAGTGAAAAAAAGGATAAAACTAAAATCGCCAATAAGCGTTCGAAAGAAAAAGTTTCAAGTTTTAAAACGCTTTTTGGATTTTGTTTCTGCGATGATTTTTCGCTGAGTTCCAGCAGTTTGAAAATAGCATAAATTTTCTTTTAAGTATATATTAGTTGTACGTTACGTCCAGCCTTATAGGATTTAACTCTTTATTTGGTAGGAAGGATATATTTCAGGGAGAACAGGTAAGGCAGAGAAGAACGTAACAAAACGTGTAGAATTCCTGTAGGCACACAGACTAAGAGAGTAGATGCCTCGGATCGAACGCATTTTTTATGACTCAAAAATATAGGTCAACGTGCCGATAGGCCCGCTATAACCCGTTTCGAGTCGTACGTCCGTCGGTCCAAGTTTCGAGTCAACGAATTGAATCACTTTAACTCGGGATTGGATCAGGTGCAGTCTTTGTTCGGGAGGGGCGAGGTCGTTAAAACTTAAAGTCTTAAATAAATAATGAAGTTGGTGTAAAATTAACAAAGGTATTTATTCTAATAACAAACAAAAATGAAAATAAAAAGAAAATACAAATAAGCGCTGAAGTCGTGGTTTGACAATTTTGTAATAATGGTATAATCGAATTTTTAAACGCTTAGTGAGTATGTATAAAGTTGTACAAATATTATATAAGTATGTGGTGGGCGGAAAAAGGGAAACCAAGAGATTTTTGTTTTTTAATTCTATAGTATTAACGGTGAACGCGGAGCAAAGAAATAGACGGATTTACTAAATGGTTTCATGAGGAAAACAGAGATATTTGAAATGTAAGAGGACGAGGAACGTGGGAGAGAGTGGGGATGGAACATCTTCGAGTTTTGGGGGAACTGATCTAGGAATAAGTAAGTGAAGCAGGAGGAGCGGGGACGTTTCGAGGATCACACGGAGGTTCCTCCAGATTGTGGCATGGCGTAGGGATAACTTGAGGATTGCACGAGGGGTCCTCAAGGTTGTGAGATGGTGTCGGGATATCTGAGGATCACACAAGGATTCCTCAGGGTTGTGGTATGGTGACGGGAATTCTAGAGAAACGTGTTCATGTTCTTCAGTAATTGGAGGCGAAGGGGAAGGTCGAGGAACAATAAGTTCTTCGAAAGGGGTAGGAGGAGAGGAGGGTCGAGGAACATTAAGTTCTTCGAAGGTGATAGTTGGAGAGGAGGGTCGAGGAACACTAAGTTCTTTGATGACGGTAGTTAAGGGTGAATGAAATGACTCGAGATTCGCATACTGGTTCGTGTAAGTGTGTGGGAACTTGAGGTTCGCACACGGGAGCCTCAGGTTCGTGTAAGTGTGTAGCAACTTAAGATTAGCACACGGGAGCCTCAAGTTCGTATGAGTGTGAGGGAATTATTTATAAATAATAGGAGGGTGTCTTAAAGAATTAAAATGGAAAAGAGTAGATGAGTAACGTAAAAACAAAGAAAGAAATTGTGATTGTGGGACTTACTCATTACTGGCTCCCGAATAAATCCGTTTGAATCGAAGGGATTTCCTGACCAGATGGGACGGCACTAAACTGATTCTACATGATTACTAACTAACTAACTAACACTCTTATTAACTGAACTCACTAACTGACAACTCAACAACTCCCTTACTCATATATACAGAGTCTTATAAGGGGAAGATTCAGATGTAGGTGGTTCAAATATTCTAATTGGTAGGACTCTTTTTCAGGATTGTGTAGTGGGTGAATTCCAAGTTCTCTTATTGGAGAAATAGTTTTTTCTCTTTGCCCAATCATACGTTGAGTAATCTGTTGAAAGTTTCTCTGTTTCCTCCCAAATTCTTTAATTTTATCGAAGGGATCCGACCTATCGCATAGGTTGTCTTTCCTTTGGGTTTAAGAGATAAATAATTTTTTCTATCGTGCTAGACGTGCTACGGTATGGTTTGGAGGAAACGGTTATTTATTTTTTGCTTATGTTTAGATACTTTATTGCTCATTTTTTGTGAGAAAACGTGAAACTTTGCTTAGATCCCATGTTTGTTTTTGAATTTCTATCTTCAGAATTTATTATTTGTTGACTCAATATTCAAAAGGAGTCGGAATTATCAACTTGGTCGTTTCGTCCATCCATGTTTGTCATCACGTTTTTAATAGACTAATCCTAGACGCATAAAAAATTATCGGAGACCGTTGAAACGGAATTTCTTTTCTAAATTATTTGTTTCTCTGACGAAGGGAAATCGTGGAGTCTACCGGACGTAACCGTATATTTTAAAATCAAAACTAAAGTGTTAATAAACTAATATCTCTGATATGTAATTATAAAAAATAAAATGTGTGATTTGAATGTATGCAAATCCATGTGGTGTAGAGAACGCGTGGGCAAGGGAGGGGCTCCGTCCTTCCCCCTGCACCCCTTTCCCGTTTTTTCCTAACTCTAACTCGATCAATTTTAGTTGCTATTTAACCACAATTTTAAGCGTGGACGTCGTTTCGCTCCATAATCAGGGGCGAGGTGGGGAAAGCATGGGTGGACTTCACTTTGCGTGGAAAGTCAAAAATACAATGGTACAAAAAACGCGTGGACGTTTTGGTAGGATTTTGTCCCTTCCCCGCATCTCCTTCCAGTAATTAATAAAATTAACTAATAAAACTCGAATTGTGTTAGATGAATTATATAAAGTTTTGAACATTTAACGTCGTTTTTTAAAAAAAACTATTGTTTTTATGGCAAAAGTCAATAGAACATAAAATGTGTATTTCGATGAGATTTATAACTTTTATTGGAAGTATTTTTTGAAATTTCTATTATTTGTGGAAATAAATAGAGAAAACTAGTTTTTTCCATGAAAATCAAATTTGCATAAATTTTCACTATCATATTCGTAATCAGCGCGCCAAAATACGTAAGAATACGCAGTTTTAAAAAAATTGGAGGTTACTCGTTTTCGGAACTTTATCCGATAATTTTGTTTGAATAATGTATATACAGGGTGAGTAAGGCTCATGATGCCCGTCCACTGCGCGATGATTTGCACATCTTAGCAATTTTTTTCTAAACTTTATATAGTCGATTCTAATTATTTTCCGTTCATTGTACTTATATCGATGCTTTTTATTTTTTAATAAGGTTTGTACGTTTATAACCAATCACCCTGTATATAAATTTAATAATATATACGTATACATTATGTATATATGTATATAAATAATGAAATATATATTTATTTATTTAAGTTTATATATGTAGTACTCTTTCGATTATTTTGAAACTTAAGGGAGTATCGCTGCTAAATCAACAGATTTCTATGAAACTATGTAGAGAAGTTCAAATTTGTGACATAAATTGACTGTCAAAGTTTTAGAAAGCTAAATTAGCTAATTATTTAGATATTAAATATTTTATTAACATGGACTGTTATGGGAATCGATGAACTTTTAGGATTTTTCAGTCTTTATTGTCGTATTAAACGTAAAAGTAATGAACAGATGTGTTACGTCCAGCCTTGTTAAATTTGACTTTGTTCATGCATTGGAAAAATTTGAGAAACGGACGCAGGTAAGGCATGGAAGAACGTAACTGATTTTAAATAACGTAGGCACGAAATAAACGAGGAAAGGTGCCTCGGTCGGACGCACTATTATGACGTGAAAATGCGGGTCAACGTGCCAAAAATGCTCGCTATAACCCGTTTTCAGGTCGTGCCCCCGTAGGTCCAAATTTCGAGTCAGCGAATTTAATCACTTTAACTCAGGACTGGACCAGGTGCTTACTTTGATCGGGAATTGAATTGAGGTCGTTTATGAGTTTAAATGAATGAAGCTATTTTAAACTTAACAATCATATTTATTCTAACATATTACTAATCAAGATATTACAGTGTGAATTTTAGTAGATGAAAGAAAGACAATATTTGGTTTTATTATTTCCAGCGCAAAGAATTACAATAAAAATCAGATTTTAGTATAAAATTTATGAGACTTGAATGTATATACATAGTTATTATACCTAGTTTACAAGTTTGGCTTAATATATAATTTACTCTATTATTTCTGTTATAATAATGGTGGAAGGGGGAAAGAAATTGTAAAAGAAATCGGTAGGAACGGCGAAAGGGTCATAGTAAAGGGGAGTGAAGACTGGGATGGGATCTGAGGGAGCAAGTGCGGGAAGGATATCTAATAGAACTTCCGGATCTATAGCGTCCAGGTCGATTGCGAAATCGCGGTAATTTTGTAATAAGGGGTCTATTTTCAACGGAAACTGTTCTAAGAGTTCAATTAATGATGTTTGCGTTCCGTCATAATGATAAAAACGGGGCCGGGGTGAGATTCGTTCAAATTCTTCTATAAGTTCTATGGAGGGTGTTGGAGAAGGTGGGGGTGGAGTTTCTTCAGGTTCGGGGGAGCTAATAGAGGAATAGTGAGGGGGGAGGAAGTGAGGAAGATGGCTTGTTGCTATAATCCGAGACCGTGGCGAAATTATGAGTATTGTGGGCGCTATTCTCGGATGTTTGGACGATGACCGCCTCTGAATCCGCGTACCGGAACTGTCGGTCGGACTCTCGAGCGACGGCCTCTAAATCCGCGCACCGGAACGCCCGGCCGGACTCTCGAGCAACAGGCTCTGAATCCGCGCACCGGAACGCTCGGTCGGACTCTCGAATGACCGTCTCTGAATCCGCGCACCGGGTCAGTCGGTCGGACTCTCGAAGGGCCGGGTCGAACTCTCCGTTTCCCGTCGAAGATAAACAGCCCTCTGAACGCGAAGTGAGGGTGGTAGGGTCCGGATAAGCGCGAGCCCGCCTGATCGCCCGTCTCCGTTTTCTTTTTAAGTTAGACCGATTGCGGTGGAAGAAACTATTGTCCACTACAATTTTAAGTTTGACTTTATATAGCAAAAATCGGGATCTAGTAAAAATTTATGTCTAGAGACTTACTACTTGTTGAAATGTTTCCTCTGGGGGAGCGTAATCCGAAATGCCGGTTTCTGGATACTCGGGCGGCTCGGTTGCCCGGAACAAGTCAGTCCGTCAGGGCTGGTGGAACTGGTGAGTGATAGGCCTTACTGGAGTACACAAGTGCACTCACTTCACTTGCGGAATGTTTTTGTTTGGCACTTAGTTTTGTCCCGACTCACAAGCAATCGCGAAAAATCTTGGTTCAAAGTTTTACGTGAATTATTGGTGAACTCGCGACGAAAATTCTCGGACTCGCACTCAATCAAAAGTAAAAAGCGGAAAAAGCTGCTCGCGGTCTTTGGGATCGCAATTTTATACTCAATTTTCCGAAGGGAAGGGTTGAGGTGTAGGCGGTGGCATTCTTGGATTGGTGGGCCCTTTCAAAACCACCAAATTTGGAGCTTGTCTACTGGGAACTCGCGAAATTATTATTTTGTAGAGGCGATCAGCTATTGGCTCATCTCTTCTCGTCTCCGCCCGATTTGGTTTCGGTTTTGAGTGTAGGAGAGGGATGTTTATAATTTTTACTCCTCTTATCTTTAGGTCGCTTAAACAAACAAGCAAGCAAAAAAAAGAGTCTTTATGTCTTCCTGTAGGATTTTAGTGAGAATATACTTTTATTGATTGAGCGCGGACAGCGTTTTTGCTGTAAATAATAAATTTTTATAGTTTCCGGCGGTTCCTTGTTTGAAGATTTTAATTTTTATTGAGTTTCAATATTTCCCTTTTTCTTTGCTTAGCGTCGGGTACCGATCCAGGGCATTGTCAGAGTAACGTTCGGTAATAAAGTTATTATTTATTCTCCTTTTTTTTATTCTAGACTCGTCATTGCCCCAGACTTCCCGAAAGAATTAAATTATATCTAACGGTCGCTCTCAAAATGGCTTACAGATGGGGAACTATGCATTTGTTTGATGTATTTATTATTCTTCAAAAATTAAAATTTTAAATTGTCGCTATATCTCACGAACTTGTGCGTGACGATAGAGCGATCCTCTGCAAACATCTCTTGCTCTCGGCGACCGTTAGAATACGATTTCTCTTACTTAATTATTATCTTTACAAGGACAACGAGAAGAAAAACGTTAAGTCCACCGGACGTAACAGATGTTAGTAAAACTTTACAACGATACATCTTAATTGTCCAGAAAAGTACTATTAAATTTTTGAAACGATGTACTTACTCGTTTGAGTGAAATAATTGATAAGATAAAAAAGTTTACAATAATCGAAGTAATACAGTACGTAAATATGTATGATAAGTATGCGCCAGTGATCTAACGTGAATTTCAAATTGTTGTATTTAGTTATTTAAGAGTGAAGAATGTTTAGTCTCAATTTAAAAAAAAATTATTTCAGTAATGAAAGTAGTACTTTATAGCTGAATTTTTTCTTATATTTACCATTTAATAATTTAGACCATATACAGCAAAAAAAGATAACAAAATGGTCATTTGAATATTTTTCTTTACTTAAACTCCTGTGCCACTTGTGCCGGGTCTAAGCAGAGGAACTCCCTTAAATATGTCATACTAAGAAAGTCATAAACATTTTCTACAAAAAATGGTGATAGTTCCTCATCTGGATCTCATAGAAAAAAATTTAAAAAGATTTTGACAATTTTTTTACATAATTTTTTTGTATTAAAAAAATTCCATAATGTTTTTATAACGTTGTGAAATTGAAACCCCTACATATTTTTTTATCAGAATCGGGTCAGCCGTTTTCCAGAAAAATTTTTTTTTCGATTTTTCCTCTTTTCTCCATAACTCTTATAAAAATTATTTTTCATATATAATACTTGAGGAAATTTAATCGCATATTAATACCAACTTTTTGTAAAAATCTCAATCAAATCCGTGTAGAGGCAGCACATGCTAATCCTGTCATGCCCTTTTAACACAGATTAGTGTTACATCCTGGGGGAAGTGTGCGAGGGCTGAGCAGAAACCGTCTCTCAGAAGTATAACTTGTGGATAGAATTGCGATAGTGAGAAACGTGAAACAAAAGGAAAGGAACGCCTTTGCGAGATAAATAAGCCACAATTATGTGAAAATCAATATTCTTTATTTTCTTGATTGTCGATTCCACCGCTTCTGGAAACGCTTTAATAGCTTTATGCTAGCTTCATTTGTTCGGAGGCTGGCTCTGCTATTCAGGACAAAACGGGGCGGGATCACGATTCAGATTTCGTCCGAGATGATGCGCGGTAGTTGGCGCGGGGGCGACTGGATTTGCCGTTCCACATTTAGCGGATGCGTCGTGGCCGGATTGAGGCGACGTCCTCCGTAGGTCGTGACGGTTGAGGAAGGCAAGGGTGCGGAAATCACCCGCAGTGCTGCTGGTTGCGGGAGTGAATCGGCTCTTACCGGTGTCTTGTTTTCTTTCGATGGAAGGGTGAGTCTGAAGGGCCCCGGGAACCCGTGCTGGATAAACGACGAATCGTTTGATCGCGAAAGCTCAAAAACTTGAGGGTCAAATACCTCGCCTCAATTAGGCGCCACTTGAGGAGTTTCAATTGGCGCTTACGACCCCTCGTCGCGACCGGGTCGTAATGAATTGAGGAAGAAACGAGCATATTGTAATATTATTATCCATGATAACGGATGCGGTTCACGCGCCAGGCAGACCTTCTGGCACAGTTTCTTCGGAAAAAAAAGAAAAAAAAGAGAAGAGAAAGGGAGAGAAAATAATAATTTACTATTTAATTATTTAATCATTTAATAATGCAGTGGGTCTTTATTATCTCTCTTTTTCCTAATTCTATTCTGATGCATGGCTTTTTTTCAGGACTCTGGTTTTATTTTTGGAAAATTACCTAGCCATTGACTAACTAAATTAGAAACGAGGTTGAGAAACGAGGATCTGCAGGTGGTAGATACAGATGGAGAACGAGAAAAAAGCGTCTTAATAGGCAAAAGGAGGTTGTGAGGTAAAGCGCCTTAATAGGCAGGCCCGCTTCTCACGGAGCGAAAAAAAAAGTTGAGTGAAGTGCCTTAATAGGCATGCCCGCTGCCCACGGGATGAAAGAAATAATTTCGATGAGAGATTAACTCAACCATTTTATAAATATACAAAAATTAAATTAGCAGTAAAGGAGCTCGCATGCATATATACATACATACACATACACACACACATATATATATATATATATACACTGAGCAACAAAATTAACGCGACAAAAATTTTTACCAAAATTTCACTTAACTTCAAATAATCGTACCTTCGCGAAAACTTATCGTATTGGAAAGTTCTTTTTTTCATTTTAAAGCTTGAAGTCTCTACTTTAAAGAGCATTTGTCAGATTTTGATCCTCTTTTTTTCTCTTTCCGGCATCTTTTTAAAAGTAAAAACGTGTTTTGTCTTCAAAAATTTTTATACTTTGACGCGCTCCATGGGGTGCAGTAAATCTTTCTCGTAAATTTTATAAAAATTATCGTAAAATATTAACTTTTCCTTACAAATTGAAAAAAAATTGAAGTTTGTACGATTTTTTTGGCGGAGTTATTAAGATTTTAAGAAAAAATGGTTATTTTGATTTTTATCGCTTATTACTTGTGAATAGATCAACATATAGCGCTCCGCAAAAAAACAATGGAAAATTGAAAATTTGCACTTCCAAATATTAATTGATAAGTTAGGAAAAGCGCTTAGGCAAATTTGGCACAAAATTCCGCAGCAATTATTAAGAGGTGCATAAACATATGAGAACGTTTACAAGCAGTAATTAATTAAAGAACGTTAGTGTTTATTATTGGGGAGTAATCGTACTATAAAACTTTGCTTTAACGACATGATTGGATCTTTCTTCACGACAATACATTGAAATAAATGAAAACCGTAAAATATGGGATTTTTTACGTAATCTTTGAAAATGCGATTTGTTAGAAAAAATTAATTTATGAAAAAATTAATAATAACATTTGAAAGTGCAAACTTTCAGCTTTCCAATGCTTTTTTGCTAAGCACTGTACGTTGATCTGTTCACGAGTAACAAGTGATAAAAGTCAAAATGAACATTTTTTCTTAAAATTTTAATAATTTCGCCAAAAAAATTATAAAGATTTCATTTTTTTTTCAATTTGTAGAGAAAAGTTTATGTTTTACGATAATTTTTATAAAATTTACAAGAAAAATTCACTGCACCCCATGGAACGCGTCAAAATATAAAAATTTTTGAAGACAAAACACGTTCTTACTTTTGAAGAGATGCCGAAAAGGGAAAAGGAGAGGATCAAAATCTGACAAATTCTCTTTAAAGTAGAGACTTTAAGCTTTAAAATGAAAAAAAGAACTTTCCAATAGGATAAGTTTTCGCGAAGTTACGATTATTTAAATTTGAGTGAAATTTTGGTAAAAATTTTTGTTGCGTTAATTTTGTTGCTTAGTGTATGTATATGTATGTGCGTTCATGCGTGTGCGTGGGTATTCGTTCTTACGCAAGAAGAAAAAAAACGAGACCGGAAAAGAGGAAAAAAAGAAAAAAAGAAAGAAAAAATAAGAAAACAAATTTTAATACTACTTGCAAAGAGAAAAGTTTCTTTGGATTTAATAAATTTTTTTAAGTTAAACAAATTTAATCATGGGTATACTCCAACCAAACTGATGTTTAAACTAACAAATACAATTGTTTGGACTTTTAAACAAAGTAATTGTTTATTTTAAATAAAATATTTTTTGAAAAAATTTATATTTCTTTGATTCAAATTATAATGTTATTAAACAATAAAACACTATTTAAGCACATATTTTTCTTCTAAAGAGACAGAAGCTCGTGATTGAATACATAATTATGACTTACACGCAGAAAAAATATTTGTTACTACGAAGCTAAAATTTAGCCATGATAGCTAAGATGTGTCTTTAGACGCAATAAAAAGTATTACATAGGCCCCGAGAGCTCATTACGATAGCATAGGTTGATCCATCCTCCGTCACCGTGGTGTGCATATGTAGCCCTTGGAGTGTAATTTGCATTACGCGGAAAATACCACGTGCGTCGTCACTAGTCGTCGAACTATATTGCGGCTGCTGCGGCAATTTAAGATTGAATCTTATTTGACTCAAATAATGTTTTTATTTAAATAAAATATTTTAAGTATTATTTCAAATAATAGTGATTATTCCGTCAAACAATATAATTTAGTGTAAAGAAACAATCAAATTTTTATTCAATAAAATGTAAGAAATATTTTTTTTCTAGCAAAACAAATATAATTCAAACAAATATATTAAATTCAAAAAAGCAGTTCTCTCTGTGTGTCTGCCTGCCATGCGGATATTAACGGTACCACTGGAGAGGAAGTAGAGTGAGAGGGAAGGAAGTTAACCCTTTCTTTTGTAGGCGAACTTCCAGGATGTTCATGTAAGAACGAGTGAAAAAGAATGTGAGAGAGCGGCGACGCAAAATGAAAGCGTGAAAAGGAGCGCCTTGGTATGGCACAACATAGCCCACGAGAGGAGAGAGGGGTAGATGTGAAATGGAGGCGCCTTAATAAGCCCGTCGTCCACTATTGGGTGAAGAACAACGTCGCAGGAAGAAGCCTTTTAATAAACAACCCGTAGTCCACAGGAAAGTTTTCAGTTTAAGCGCCTTAATAAGCACCCGTGGCCCGAGGTTCAAAAAAAAGATAAAACATTTGAGGGGAAGCGCGCGTCTCCGGGATGGGATCGTCAAGGAAATCGCCATTTCTCAGTCAGACAACAAGGGAGGCTCCAGGGAAAAAAAGAGAATCCCGTTTTTTTTCCCCTTACGTCTAACTTATTTCTAAACACTCGTGAATTGAAAAAAGCAATAAACACCCAAAAAACAATAGAAATATATTGAGAGATTAATACTTTATTATAAAAATAATCGCGCTTCACAATTGTTGAAAGAAAAAAAAAGAGAAAAGGATTCTTTATAAAGAAAAAAACAAAAACCAAAATTAAATTACAACTTAATACGTTTTTACTTGAAATAATTAACAAACTAATTAAAATTGTGAATATTTTATACAATAATGATTTATTAAAGCGCACTGATTTTAATATTCGGATTGCGATCGGAGAATTGATTGAAAAAATTACACTTACAGTACGAGATCTCAGTATTAATCTCGTATGCAACTCGTCTGATGTGTTCGCGAGGTGATACACCCGGGGTATTAATACTATTCCTTGATAGCGCAATGGCTAGCTATGAGTAGAGTGCTACTGGCTTATACAGAGCGAAAATGCTGATTTTCATAGTTTTCGCTGCGTTTATATACCCTAGAACTAGGATGTTCTGGGGTATGCGGAAAAGGAGGCTTGAATTCCTTAGGAATCACGCGATAGTTGATTTTTCCGATTTTCAATTCTAATTGATTACTGGCCCGATCGTGATTTGGTCCAGAGGTAGAGTAACCAGCGTGCTGGTTCTTATTACGCCTTCTCACCATCACTCTCATGAATGGAGTAATTAATTCGCATACTTTAGTAGTTGCCTTGTTTGACACCGATTTTTTTGGAATTCACGCGGCCCGCGTTGCGGGCAGCGCTTTAGTAGCGTGAGCCACCATGCGCGAGTCTCATGGACACTACGAATTATATTAGAATTATTTAGGCGAACCGTTACATTTATAAAGAAAAGATGGAGATCGCAATTGATTACACAGGACCACAAAATTTTTTTAAAAGTTACCGGACTAGACCAGGTATTTCTCATGGATTTTAAGTTGCTGAAACCGAATCCAAAACCTGTTTAACTCCATTATGTCAGGTTTTTTATTTATCCGAAAAAAAGCACCCAAATCAAGGATAAAACACTAACAGGTCGTAATCACCTGAAACACTGCACGTATACTCATGAATTCATAACTTATAAACCCACTCGTGAGGCCTGAACTCATAAACCTTAGACCCACACAAATTCTGAACCCATAAATCTATTAACCTATTCAAATTACTTGATGTTTTATTTCCAATTTTGGGGTTTTTCTCGAATAAATAAGAAACCTAACATGATGAGGTTAGACGGGCTTCAGATTTGGTTTCAGCGATCCAAAATCCATAAAAATTATCTGATTTAGTTCAAGTAAACATTCGAAAAAAATTTGTAGTCCTGTGTTATCAATTCGGGCATAATGGATGGCGAGAATGCGAGAGTCATGCTGATTGTGTTTTGATTTCAATTAATAAAAGAGAAAAAGAAAAAAAGAAAAAAAATCAAATTTGAGAAAAATATTTATAATTCGATCTGTCGCTTGACCCGATGAGTTCGAGCCTTTAACATATTAGAACTTTCTAAAATAAAGCACAGAGAGAACAAAAAAAAAGAAATATTAATTGTATTCGGATTAACATGTAGAAAAATATGCAGAGAAAATTACTTTCTAAAAGTAACACGTTTAGTAACTATTACCGTTACTTAAAAAGTAAAGAATTCGTTACTTTTCCGTTACTTTTTTAATGCTAAAACGAGATTAAATAAAAAATTTGTAAAATATTTTCTTATTTAAAATATGAACGTACGCAACATATTTTTAAATTTATAAAATAAAAAAATTTTTAAACAAAGTTTTAAAATGCTTCAAATGTAAATAAAATAGTTTTAGTTAATTAAATTTATAAATATAGCCAAATTTATATTTTTACTCTTGATATAATTTTATTAAACTTACAATTGTTTTCTTAAAATGTATAAAATTACAAAGATTACTCGGATTATGATGTAGGATTACCAATTATTCTACAAAATATAAATTTATTAAATTTTATTGATAATTTTTATTAATTGTTAATAAAAGTTGATATTTCATTATATCATCATTTAGATTACCTCTACAAGGTGATAAAACAGTATTTCTAATACTGAACATTCTCTCAACAGCTGCACTGCTTGATAAAGTCCAATTGAATTTAATAAATGGTTTTTTTACTTTCGGACAGTCTTGCAATAAACTTAAAAATCGATATTTATAAAGTTTGCTTATAAGAGCTACGGCTCTGTAATTGGTTCAGCAAACGGAGCGGCCCATAGGAAAAAATTATGCAAAAATTACTGCACAAAAAATTGCATATTTTTGTGCATAAATTTCTACAGTTTTTATAGATTTTTGTACAAAGCTTTCGCCTTCAGAATTTTTCTACAGAATATTTTGCAGAATTTTATGTAACGTTTTCTGAAGTTTTTTGCCTTCAGAAAAAATTACATAAAATTTTGTAAAATTTTCTGCAAAAAAATTCTGAAGGCGAATACTTTGTACAAAAATCTGTAAAAACTGCAGAATTTATGCACAAAAATATGCAATTTTTTGTACAGTAATTTTTGCATAATTTTTTTCTATGGGGATCAGTGAGAACTCAGTGATTCTTTAATATTATTGGTTTTTGCCTTTAGTTTTCCCTTGGATTTAGAAGCAGAAACCAATTATAGTAAAGAATTACTGAGCCCTCACTGATTCAGTCTGTTGAATGTGCTTATTGATTCATAATATTTAAAAACTGTTTTTATAATATGATTTTAACTGTGAACATCGGTTAAATATAGATTGAAACTGTAAAAATATGATTATGATTTGTCATAAATAGAAAATTCAAACTATAAAAAGTAACGGTAAAAGTAACCGTTAAATTCATTACCGTTACAGAAAAAAATGCCGTTACCAGTCCGTTACTAAAAAAAAGTAATTGTAACGGTAACGACGTTACAAATAACGCGTTTCTTCCCAACTCTGAAAATATGCATAAAGGCGAATTGCAGTACTCCGCGCGTGATAGTCCGAGAGCTAGCGACAGAAATTTTTGATCAATTTCATTTATTTTAAGTTTTACTACTATTTGAATATCATAAACAGCGAAAATATTGGTCTGGTATGATTACTCGCGGTTTAGAGCTTGATAGGAATGAATAAAAGATGTAAAAAATAAAAGTACTATTGACTAATATCAGTACTGCTGAAATTTTTTTTTTACTAATAATGTATAAAATAAAATACCTAAAAAAATTGGTCTGGTAGTTTACTTGCGGTTTAAAGTGGGTCTGGCACTTAAACAAACATGTCAAAAAATTATGTATTTTGATTTAAATCATTAGTCTTGAAATTTTTTGTATAAATAATTTATATTGTAAAATATTGAAAAAAAAATCTGTCTTACTAAAAACAGTCTTTTAAGGGGTAAAGGGATCTAGAAGGCTAAAAAAAGCCATTTTGCATAAATTTAAAAAAACTCAATGGATCATTTTGCGATTTTTACCATTTATTGTACATATATTGAACTGTTTAAACTAATTTTTATGAGCAATTATACTAACATATACAGAAGTAAGGGCTGGAATACGCAGGCGCCTTAAAAAATTTCTTCAAATCTGCAAGCATTCTAGCGCTTTGTAGAATCGTCTGAAACAAAAACCTCAAAGATTTTTTTAAAGCTAATGAGTGTAATTTCTATATGAACCTAAAACCTGGAAAGATTTCCGCAAAAATAATTTTAAAATAGCGGATAGATGTAAAATTTTTTATTTTTGCGTAAAATTTTCGCCTTATTTTGTTTATAACTTTTTGTAAACATTAAATTTGACTAATATCGTAGATTCACATAGAAACTAAATTTATATTCTTCTGTTTAAAAAAAAAATTAAGTCAATCCGTAGATCAGTTTTCTCTCAATCATGCTCGTAAATTTGGAAGACATAATTTCAAGAAAAACGTGTTTAAAGTTTCGGAAGAAGAAAACAGACTGATAAAAGCTTAATAATAATTACGTGGTTTTTTCATTAGTCAGCTATCCTTGGTTTATATAACAAGCCCTCAGTCTCTTCATACATCTCATTTTATTCTTGTTGCTTTTGTTTTTGATGTAATCGAATTTCGTGAAACGCTCCTACCGCGACGCTTCCGGGCATTCGTGCAATTTTCGTCCTTTTGACTTGCAAAATTTCTGCAGACTGACCCTATAACTAAACCTACGCATTCCATGACCCGCAAAAGTGATAAAAAAATCTTTGTTAAAAATTACAGCAATATAAGATGCTATTTCAATAATGTTTCGTCCCGAATTAAGATATTTTGATACGAGCCGCCACACAGTCGCGTTGAAGCTTTTATTTGCATTTTGCGTATATCCTCCCAGGCATCTTTCAAGTAAATCTTCTCTGGAAAGATCTTGGGAAATCGACAAAATTGCCTCTGTGACATCTTTATGCAGCGGAGCTGGATGTTTGGACTTTTCACCGAGACGGTACTTGCACCAGCTGTCTTTGCCTTTGGGACAATTTTCATGCCTCGGATTTTCATCGGTCAAGATCATATGCAAATAAGTTGCCATTACATCGTTTTGCATGGCTCTGTAAAAGTACAGAGTCAACATTATAGCTAAGCCGTAGTATTTAGTTATTTTCTTAATGAGGTTGTCGGTCAATTTTCCCGCCGAGTTTTTTCTCTTTTTTTACGTTGCGCAGTCGAGTGTCCATTTTTTTTCAATGATTGACGCACTCACTTTTCACAACAGGAAATTCATCTCCATAGAAATTTAGATCTAATATTGCTTTAAAAGTTTTTGAATCGCCATCGCCGATATAATTGAGATACCGCACTCCGTACTTCTCCTCTGACGTCGAAATCATTTCTTTTATTGCATCCACCTTCATTTTACCTGCACTGCCCGTGTAATTCAATGCACATTCGTCCTTGTGTTCATCAAACCATTGGATGTATTCTTTGCTATCTTTATTTTTCCAACAAGCACAGACTTTACAAATACTGCTTTTATCAATGATATCTATAACTTTTCCACTACAATATACAATTAACGTTGTCACTTCGTATAAAAAAGTAAACCCTCGGTTTTTCCAAAAACTCTCCCGACACTTTGAAATTATTACACGGTCCTTCCTTTTTCTCATTCTCTCCTTTCTCTTGCTGTACGACTCGTAAACACATAGCGTCGAACATAATTTTCGACGCATCATACAGATGAGTTACTACGGATTTGTAAGTGTCTTAGCACATACCTTTGCCGATATCCATCATGCTACAAAATAAATTTAGACCTTGCAACTCTACAGGTAGGAGTCGCATGACAAGCACAATACATCTGTTTATTTCAAAGCCGCTATTTATTAATAGTCCTGAATTAATCAAGCGCGTTTCACAGACACATCTAGTAGCAATTTTAAATCCAAGCCCTCGAGGGCACGTCTCATAAAAGTTAATAATCTTCTTGTAATTACAGCATATAACAAACTCTTGAATTGCTGCAAACACGCTTACAAATTCGATAATACACAGTAAAAAGTTTTGTGTTAAATTTAACACATTTTATATGTCCCAAATCATACACTCAAAATTTTGTGTTAATTTAACATATTAAGCATATGTTAAATAGCAACATAAATATTGTTATTTTAATATAAAAATAAATGTAAATTTTATAATTTCACATAATTTTTATGTAACAATTTAATGAGAAAATTATATCAAAGTAATATATGCTACATGTTACATTAACATTATAATAATGTTAATGTAACATAAACTCGCACATAAGAACACGGTCGATCTCGCGCTGCGCTTTCACTTGACGCGAGCCACTTCCGTGTCTCTTGCTAACCGTGTTACAATAACATATTATATATGTTATTTTAACATTATATAATATTATTTTAACACGTTATATATGTTAATTTAACATATCATATATAATTATTTTAGAAATACTGAAAAAAATTTCTTACAATTGCATATATAGATTGTTTCAAGATCATCGACAAAAACTTTATATGTGCTCTCTAAATTTTTTGGAGTGAACTATTTTTGTTTTGCCTTAATCGCGCAGCAAGTAGTCTTTATGTAGTGCGTCGGTTGCATTTTACTCCCGAGAGAGTTATCGGCGGCGCCGCGCACTAACTGACGGGGCTTGTAGAGTAAACTAAACATTTTTTTCAGTCAGTTTTAACAGATAAATGTTGTCACTGATAATAAGGAACATATTTATAACGTAAAATTAGAAATACATACACATTGTGTTATTTTTACACTTTTTTTAGTGATTGTAATAATTTAACACTTTACTTGAATTAACACAACAGCAGTATGTTAAATTAACACATAACTGTGTTATAAATTTAACACAAAACTTTCTACAAGAAAAAATTTTAACACAAATACAAAATGTTTTTTATCGTGTACAATAGAAGTGATTTAACTTGACGATTACATCTTCAGCTGTTGCCATTGATATTTTTCGTGCAGTCGCGTTATCTTCAACAGACTTTCCCTACAAAAACTGATTGCCATGAAACTTTTGTTTTTTCGGCCTTGCCGATCGTGTTGTAGCTGCTCTGTTTTGTTTCGGATAAGAAAACATTATTTCAAATATATAATTAAAGGAATTAATCAAATACACGAGAACTGTACGAAGTAAACATAACGCCACGCTACGTTCACTTGACTAACGGTTATATTGAAAAAATTATATCAAACTATAGTCATCGATACTCTCAGCTGCTTTAAAAACACCAACAAAGGCGAAAAAAGACGGTAGAAAGTGCGCGCCGAGCGCTCTGCTCTGAACCGTTCGAAAGCATTTGGGACACACCGGCATTTGGCGCTCATTTTGAACTGTTCCGGTGCTTATTCATACTTTTAGAAACATGTTCTCTGGATAGAATATTATCGATTTAAGCAATAAAAGAAAGTCGATTTTTTGCCTCTGAATCCCTTTACCCCCTTTAGTGGGACAAATATGGTCTGGCAGCCGTTTGAAAGGATAAAGACGTTGATATGCCACGCGAGCCAGAAGCGAAGAGTGCGACAATTAAATTTTTTTTTTGCCCGATTAAGGAGTTTAATCTTTTTGAAAGAAAGAAAACACCCCTACGATATATACTTCAATGTTTTGAAAAGTATATGACAGCGTTCGCAGATTTAAGCAACTTTTTGAGCTGCAATAAATCTGTACTGTCTACATTAGTGGAATTCGTGTGTCAAAGATACGGATCGAATAAAATAAAGTCCATCAAAGAAATATGATCGGCTTTATTCTCAAAGGTATTGTGGTGGCTCTTATTAGAAAAAGACACGATATTTTGGGATCGCTGTCGTGACTCCTCGGATCAGGTTCCGTAAGAGATAAAGCCAATTGTTAAGTAACACTTTTACTATATCTTCTTACACTAACAAGGGAACCTCGCGAACTCGAAAATTCTGATTTTAATGAAACTTGGCATAAATGTAGAGGGGGTAAATACATGAATTTAGAAATTTATCGTAGCTGCCCATAAACGGTTTAAAGGGGTGAAACCACCCTTCAAAGACTGAGACATTTTTTGTTTTCTCGATATATCTCGTAAACTAAACAAAATATTAAAAAATGTTTTATACAAAAGTTTTACAATAAAAGTACTTCTATTTAACTACAGTAATTAAATTAAAAAAAAATTTTTTTAAACAATTGTTTTTTAATTAAAAAAAAATTTTTGTTTCAAAATTTTATTAAAGTAATTAGATAGAGATATTGTTACCATAAAATTTTGTATAAAACATTTTTTGATATCTCCAATACTTTTCGAGATATATCGGAAAAAGCAAAAATCTGCTTTACGCTATGCACTGAAAAAAGCATGAGAGAATGCGATAGCACCGCGACGGAGAGCGTTAAAAAGTATTTTAAAGAAATTTTTTATTAAGGTTTATTTATGATATTGAATATAATATAAGATACTAAAAATATAATAAAATAAAGTAATATAAAATAATAATATTTTGTATAATATAATAATATGTAATAATATAATATAATAATGTCGCACGTGAATGCATGCTGATGTGAGTGAGAGAGAAAGAGTAAATAATATTAATATAATATAATAATATAATAATATAATATAATATAAAATATTTATATCCAAACTTCTTTGTCCGGATCCATTAAAGAAGATTTCTGGGACATTCCTAAAAGCCTATTAAAGAAGCTTAAAAAACTTCGATTTCTACTCCTACCAAATTGTCAAGTAAAAAAAAGAAACGATCTTCGATCTAGATCAAAATTAATATAATCTATGATCTAGATCAAATGTATGAAAAATGATCTGTGATCTGATCTAGATTTAATATTTTGATAAATATCTTGATCTGATCTAGATTATTTATTTAATGATCTATTACAACACTGGAAATAAGTAATGCGATATTTTTCATTGCGCATTACTTTTGAAATAAGTAATGCGAGTTTTTTTATTACGCATTATTGTTTTAATAATTAATGAGTAAAGAAATAATTACTTATTAAAAAATTAATAAGTAATGCATTATTTTTTAATTTGCATTTTCATTACCCTGATTTAAAGTATATTGTTGTTCAATGTATAATGCCACACTAAAATATGTTAATTTTGTATCTAGACATGGATATATCTCTATAACATCCACATACATGGATTTATCAATATAAGAAAAAGATTTTGGACGCGATACTTTTGCAAGATCGACAGAGAGCGAAATAATGCCTTAATTGACAAATCATATGGGCGATTTGGATTGGGCGTCGACTCTCTGGCATGTCACCGCTAATGGATCCGGACCAAGAAGTCTGGATATAAATATTTTACATTATATTATATTATTATATTACTATATTATATTAATATTATTTACTCTTTCTTTCTCACTCACATCAGCATGCATTCACGTGCGACATTATTATATTATATTATTACATATTATTATATTATACAAAATATTATTATTTTATATTACTTTATTTTATTATATTTTTAGTATCTTATATTATATTCAATATCATAAATAAACCTTAATAAAAAATTTCTTTAAAATACTTTTTAACGCTCTCCGTCGCGGTGCTATCGCATTCTCTCATGCTTTTTTCAGTGCATAGCAGATTTTTGCTTTTTCCGATATATCTCGAAAAGTATTGGAGATATCAAAAAAAGTTTTATACAAAAGTTTTATGGTAACAATATCTCTATTTAACTACATTAATAAAATTTTGAAAAAAATTTTTTTTTCAAAAATTAAAAAACAATTGTTAAAAAAATTTTTTTTTTAATTTAATTACTGTAGTTAGATAGAAGTACTTTTATTGTAAAACTTTTGTATAAAACATTTTTTAATATTTTGTTTAGTTTACGAGATATATCGAGAAAACGAAAAATGTCTCAATCTTTGAAGGGTGGTTTCACCTCTTTAAACCGTTTATGGGCAGCTACGATAAATTTCTAAATTCATTATTACCCTAATATTAACTAAATTCATATTTACCCCCTCTACATTTATGCCAAGTTTCATTAAAATCAGAATTTTCGAGTTTGCGAGGTTCCCTTGTAAGTTACAATAATTCGTACAAATGGTATGTTGAGCGACACAGGTACGTCGCTGTATGACACGCAAGTAAGCCCGTGACATATAAGTAATGTCGAGCGACATACGTTCGCCGCTGTACGCTATTCGATTGAGCCCACTCGTTATCTTTACATCGGTATTTATATACACCGATTTGTGGCGTATAACCGGGGAGAGTACTTTCGCGGTCACTGGCCTTCGGTCAGTGCTCTTGCTTAACCAACAATTGCTAGCTATGCAGATTCCATCCCAAAATGAGAGATTTTGGGTGTTGTTTATTAAGCAACCAAGTGTATTGCCCGGTGCGACACCCAGTATGTAGGCCGGGCGATACTCACGCGCGAGGTGTCACTTGACACCTTTTATCGCTTGCGACATTTCTTGTGTGAGTGCATCACACTCACAACAGTATACAAGTTTACGTATCATAAAGATGTTCCATATCAATACTAATTGTTGTAAGAACTTCGATTCATCAATTCTACCGCCATGTCAATCGGAACTACATTAACATTTACTTAAAACAGCTTGTATAACAAACATTTGGATATGTTGAGGCTCCCTCAAACGCGCGCGAGTTTGTGGGAAGGAGAACGCTCAGCAAGATGGGCGGCGCAATGGAACGCGCAAGAGCAAGTGAGATGGAAAAATTTTCCGCCAAACGTAACAATTAGTTTTAATACAAATGCTTAATAAAATGTTTTACAATGTTATACATATATCCAAACAGGAGTTTATTATTTTATTTCTTCTATTTAGATGTAAAATAATGCGATTGTTTACAGAATCATATACTACAGGAGCACGGACTGGATGCGCGACCATACGATTGTTCCAAGTGCACTCTCAAGTTCTTCTTTAGCGCCGAGTTAGACCACCATGTATTGACCTTTCATCGTCTGGGGGAAAGAGTTCATTCTTCATCGATCAAAAATGATCATGAGACGAAAAACGAGTCCGAAAAGCGTAATTGTGGTATAACGGTAAAAAAGGAAGTAATGCAACAAAATAGTAAAGAAGAGGAAGAAGAAGAGGAAGTAAACGTGGACGATCAGGTAGGGCAGAGACAACACGACAAGGTTGTACAAGAAGAGCAAAAACTAAAGACGGAAATAGACAGCGAGACGGTATCCGGCAGAACGGAATCGTGACTTTCCACAATCAGCATTACGTTTTGTTCCATTCTAGGATTAATTAATTGTTAAAAATTTTTAATTCAATTATTAATTTACTACCATGAAATTAATTAGCAAACATTTTAAGACAAGTAAGTCTTTTACACTGAGAAAAAAATGTTAACTTAATTAAATTTTTATCTTGATTAAATTTTTCCAAATTTTAAGTTATTTAAGTTAAAAATATAAATATTTTACATAATTAAAAAAATTTAATAAACATAATTAACATAATTAACATAGTTATAAAAATTTAATTTAAGATGAAAAATTTAATCAAGTTAGCAACCTTTTCTTAGCGTAAACATTGATTTACGGATAGAGTTAATAAAGTTCGATACAGTATTTACTAGGAGTATTAATTATCGACAAAACTTGTTCTTGTAATAATTCCAGATGGTTAATTTTTTACATATGGATAATAAACTTCAATGTAAGATTATATGACGTAAGACCTTTAAATTATTATATCAATTTCAAGATTAGATATCGAATATGTTTTTTAAAAATATAGGTCTATCTGTTAAGTTTGAGATAATACTACTGGTATTAATTTTATGTTGTTTCGACCAAGCTATTTACTCTTGTAGTTATTATTATAGTTATTATTGTAGCTATTATTGTAGTTATTATTGTGGTAATACAACATGTAAATTTTAATCGTTTTTCTCTTCTGAATGCTTCGATTAACGTTAGACACGTCTGACTGCTCTAACAAAACTCGACCGATTGCTAAAATTAAAGCAATCATGTCTTAAATGCATATTTGTATACTCCAAAATATGTAAGTATGTATATACGCGCGCGCGCGTGCGTGTGTGTGTGTTTGTGTGTATAAACGCTAAATGTTGTTAAATTTACATTATACACATTATCATAATTACAAAAACTTAAAGAAAAGAAAGAAAATCCAACCACTAGGAATTATAACCAAATTGGAATGCACGCAAGATTGTCATTGCCATTTAGACAAGTAATTTGTTCTTTATAGCTGCTCTGGACTATACTAGTGATGGATAAGTAAGACAAGTCCATTTTTTCTCAATCTAACTTATTGCACTAGTTCAGTAATGCAATTCAGTGCAGCTATAAAGAACAGACCAAAAGACAACACAAAGGAGGCAGGTCCTATTCTCTCACTTTATACGCAGATCCAGAACTAAAGAGAGAAGGGAAATGGAAGCAATTTTCTTGGCTCTCCGGGTAAATTTTTATTCTATTTGTATTTCTAAAACTCTAAACATATTTAAAATAATAGCAGCAGTCATTTGGTTGCAAGATGTCAACAGAACTGAAAATGACAACTGAGTACAGCTTTTCAGAAATCAAATCCTCAAGTTAGCTATCTAAGATTGACTGTATTCATAAATATATTTTGTAAACATAATAACTAAATAGCGCGTAGAAATTCAGACAAAGATAAATTTTTCGGGAAGCCTGACAATAATACCTTTTGAAAAAGAATTGAATCAATCGATGACAACCGCGATGATCGCTCTCAAGTTTTTTTCTGATTTTTGTGTGTATGCTACAAAAAGATGCCACTTCGTCATTTCTTTCTAACCGGATTACGTGACCTAAAAACAATATTGTGCGTATTCTAGATTGGTTATAGTTCAATGGATTAAACATGTGCCAAATCTCATTATATTGTTGCACAAAATCAATTTTTATTTAATGATTTTATAAATATAAAACATTTCAATTTACATTCAAATTTCTTTCATTTATCATCTATTCTCAAAAATTTTATACAAAAATTATGATAACACAGGCACACAAAAAAAGTGGTTATTCTGGCGGACCAGACTAGTCAATCCTTATGTATTTTGAACCGCTAAATTCAAATCTAAGGTCAGAATTGCAAAGTTAGGTCACATTTCCTAACCTTAAAATTTTTTTAAATGTTGGCCCAACGGACCAGACTAGTCTATCCTTATGTATTTTGACCCGATAAATTCAAATTCAAGGTCAGATTTGCTGAATTGGCTCAGTTTTTTCTAACCTCAGGAACAAATTCTTTTTAAATGTTGGCACGGCAGACCAGACTAGTCTATCTTTATGTATTTTGACCCGCTGAATTCAAATTCAAGATCAAAATTGCTGAATTGGCTCATTTTTTCCTAATCTTAAAAAAATACCTTGTAAAAGCAGTTTGAGTCACAAATGCATAATCCAGAGCGTGTAAGCTTGCATAACCACATTACCCGGAGAAAATTCAATAGGTATGACAAGTCTGAGCTTCTGTGAATAAATAACGTAAAAAATTTATTCCCTTTTTTTATTATATGTAACTCTTTTATTCTCGAAGATTTGGATAAATGAACAAACTGAAACCAGGATGTTACAAGTCTGAGTGGAGACTATTCATTGATTCTTATAAGAGAAGCTTGAAAGCAGTGTTGCTGCATAATACTAATGTATATGCCTCCATTCCTGTAGAGCACTCGGTAATAATAAAAGAAGAGTACAAAAACCTAAAAACAGTTCTTGAAAAAATTAAATACACACAACATAGATGGCAAATTTATGGGGATCTGAAAATTTTCACCATATTATTGGGTCAACACTCAGGTTACACAAAAAATCCGTGTCTTCTATGTGAATGGGATAATAGAGATCGAACAAACCATAAGAAAAGAATAGCCGACAAGGACATCTTTGCAACCTGGGTCTAAAAACATCATAAATGAACCGTTAGTTGCGCCTTCAAAAGTTCTTCTTTATATCAAATTAGGACTCATAAAACAATGGGTGAAAGTTCTAAATGAAAAAGGTGAATGCTACCATTATTTACAAGGAAAATTTTCCGACATCTCTGATGCAAAACTGCGGGAAGGAATTTTCGATGGACCTCAAATACGTACAATGTTGAGTGTTATAACAAACCTTCTATTTAATTAAAACTCGAGCAATCTCTTGAAAGCAATTACACGTACAGTCTATCGTTTTTCTTCGTCTTGCTGCTTTCTTTACGTTCACCAAATGTGACAGCGACGTCCCGATTAGAGGGGGGGGGGGATGACTGATGTCAGCAGGACGAGTGACCATCCGCGATTCTCACGTGGGGGCCCCGTTCGTCTGCCCGAAGGCGAATCCGTCGTCTATCGACGACCACTTTACGTCCGAAAACAGTCGTCTTTTGTAGACGACGCGTATGTCGCTCGCACGCGACGCATTTGTCAGCCGTAAGTCGTACCTTGCAGCAAAGGTGTCCCATACGGTGAAACTCAGTGCCCGAAGGCGTCAGCCCGAAGGCAAAACCTCTTTTTTGTTCAAACCCCCTCACGGGCGGTGACCGCCTCGCGGAAAACTATATACCACACACACACTGCCACGCAGTCGAGAAACGTCTTTGAATCGAACCCCTTTGTCCGAAGGGTAAACCCGCAACGCGTCCGTACAGTACCGCGTCGCGATTAAAACTAAACTGCGTGCTCGAAAAATCGCGTCAAAAACGTCGCAACTGACGTCAGCCAATCCGCAAGAAGCGACGCTTCTCACCCCCTCCCGCCGTCTCACTACCCGTCCTCTTCGTCTAAGACAAAGGTTGGTGACAGCCGATCACCGCTCTTTCTCGAATCTCTATTTCCCTAGCCTATTTCCTGAACATTGAGAGACGACAGTTTTGTCACCAAAATGAATGAAGACGAAAGAGCAGCATGGCTGAGTTTCAAAGGTCACAGAAAATTTTCTAGGAAACCACAAAAGTCAAGATTACAAAGAAATGGAGGCGGAAATGATGGAGAACTATAGAAAACTAGGTTGTTTAATAAATTTTCAGTTGCATTTCTTGGATTCTCATATCGACTTCCCGAAAAATCTAGGTGATTATAGTGAAGAATAATTTCATCAGGACATCAAGGAGATGTAGCATTAATATTAAGGCAAGTAGAATGTAATGGCTGATTTCTGCTGGACGCTCAAACAAAATGTCTCTGTGAAAGGGAACCCATACAGCACTGAAAGATTACAAAAACATTGCACAAACATTACATTGAAATATTGTAATATTGCATGGACGTTGCAAAATGTTTCTGCAATGTTACTGCAAGCTTGTGGCAACGAGCTGAAATGTCCGCTGTATCGTCGAAAACTCTCCTCTCGGAGAGTTCCCGTGGTTTCGAATGGAAGGGTAGGTCTTTAAAAATAAGGTAGTTTTTAAAGTCAAGAAACTAAGTCTTTATTTGGCTCTCTGGGGAAAAACCTTGCGGCATAAAAACCTCAGATGACGAATCGTGTATTAAGAGTTTACAATATTAATGGAACAAAAATATGACACAATCGAGAATTTTACATAAACGAGTAAATTGTTCGCTTAGGACAATCGTATATTCGAGTCGTTTACGAGTGGATTTCGGGGTATACGAATACGTGTAATCGCTTAACCTTTCGCTTCGCGTGAATACGAATATGCAGGAAAAACCCTACGTGTGGGCCGAAGCCCCGTATAATACACCTTGCTCGCGTCTCGAATTAATGTGATCGAAACTTTTGATGAAACAACGCGTGAGAAAGTTATTGAAATCCGAGTTGGTGATTTATCAATGTGATCGAATGAATTCACTACCCGCACTATGAGGTTCGAGATACGTTCGCGTTTGCATCTACTGAAAAAGTGAAGTGGCATGAGCTAGCGGTCTCCTATTTATCCTAATCGGCGATGCTCTCGGCCCGCCAATCAATCGTCGCAATTTTCCGAAAATTCTCGGGACTGATCGAAGATCACGGCCGGTCTTCGACCGTCTGCTAGGCGCTGATACGCGCCGGCTGCGCCAACAAGAAAATCTCAGACGCTCGGTGTCTCGTCACCAAATTTCAAATGATAGACAACGCTTCTGTTCCGGCGATACATTGATAATTCGCGGAACATCCATTTTGAGAAATATTACAATGTAAGACTACTGCAATGTTACAGTACAATGTACTTGATGCATTGAAACGCATTGCTATAAAAATACATAACACTTCAAATTTAGTAGATAAACTTTGAGATTATATAAAGACAAGAGAGATATAAAGAAATTCATTGCAATTTGTGTAACTTTATAATCTCTTTGCATTCAAAATTCGGATAAAAAATTGTGAATTTACACAACTGCAATGAATTTTTCTTTTATTTCTATTGAAAATATATTCTTAATTCTACTATATATATATATATATATATATATATATATATATATAGTAGAATTAAGAATATATTTTCAATAGAAATAAAAGAAAAATTCATTGCAGTTGTGTAAATTCACAATTTTTTATCCGAATTTTGAATGCAAAGAAAATATATATATATATATTATAATAATAATAATAATAATAATAATGGTGACGGGAGCGGTTCTCCTGCGAAGCCCACTTTGGCACTCAGACCGAGTCCATTGTGCCTCTATATATATATATATATATATATATATATATATATATATATAGAGGCACAATGGACTCGGTCTGAGTGTCAAAGTGGGCTTCGCAGGAGAACCGCCCCCGTCACCATTATTATTATTATTTTATATATATATATATATATATATATATATATATATATTCTTAAAGTTTACCTATTAAAATCCATATATTAGAAGCATAGTAGAAAATTGGAAAATTATTAATGCATTTTATATAGGAATAAAAACTTACACAATATTCTATTATCTAAGTAGCATTATTTTAGTTATTGTCGAAAGCAATAATATTAATAAATACATATATATAAATTTCTTAGCATTAATATTTATAGTTGATTAATTGCATTTTTTGAGATTTATAATAGAACAGTAAATTGAACAATTTTTCAAATAAAAAAATTAAATTATGTATGATAATTGTTCAGTTTACTGTTCTATTATAAATCTCAAAAAGATTATAATCTTTGGTATAAATATTGCATACAAATCCAAATATTTAAATCTCACAAAACTATTAAAAAATGTCACAAATGTCTTCTTACACAAACTTGCACGTATATTGGAACACTTGATGCATATATATTAATATGTATATTTTCGGAATTTTATAATATGTCTGCAACATTACTGGAACATTTCGGTGTAATGTTGATATTGCATGTTTGTGAAACGTCTCTGGAATATTACATTGCAACTCGTAATATTGTAATATTGCAGCAATGTTGCTGAAAGCTTCTGTGCTGTATGGGAAGAAAGCCATTACACAGAATCTTTGAGAATAAGAGTTAGATATAATAGAAAAAGAGAATAAATTTTCTACGCTATTCATTCACAGAAGCTTAGACTTCTCATATGTATTAAATTTTCCTCAGGTAATGTGGTTACGCATGCCTGCACGCTCCAGATTATACATTTGTGACCCAAACTGCTTTTACAAGGTTTTTTTTTTTGAGGTTAGGAAAAAATGAGCCAATTCAACAATTCTGACCTTGAATTTTAATTCAGCAGGTCAAAATACATAAAAATAGACTAGTCTAATCCGCCGGACCAACAATTTAAAAAAAAATTTTCTTAAGGTTAGGAAAAATAAGCCAATTCAGCCATTTTGATCTTGAATTTGGATTCAGTGGGTCAAAATACATAAGAATAGACTAGTCTAGTCCGCCGGACCAAGCACTTTTTTTGTGTGCCTTATAATTAGAGCTAATAAAAAAGAGATAAAATTATCTTTTACATGGGATATTCTTAAAATTTTAAGATTGTTTTCATATTCAAACTAGAGCAGACTAAACTGAATCAAAAAGTTCTCTACCATTTTTTCAATAATTAATAAGATATTATTTAAAGTGGCAATGTTCACCTTTGCGTACCTGACGACGGTGTCTCTCTGAGTAGTCTCTATTTTGCCGCGAGCTTGCATTTGGCAATAAACAGGGCAAATTTGGCTATTTTTATAAATTAATATCTAAACTATTGCGAAAATATAAAATGGTAAAAAAATTTTCGATTTAGTTTAGTCTGTTCTATCCAAATATTGAAAGAGTCCCAAAATTTTAGGGACATTCTCGGTATATTGGATATACTCTGTATGTTAAATTATTTATTTTTGTAATTTTAATATTATGTTTGTGATATTGTAAATGTTTAGTATTGTTTTGTCGATTTCTAAGACTAGAGGCACATAGACAAACTTAAGCAGTAAGATATAAACGGTAAGAAAATCAATATTTTATTTGCTTTTGTTTATGTTACTGCTGAACTGATGAAAATTACCAATATTACATTTCAGTTAACCTTTTGAAAACGGGGGAGGGGGTTGTTGAAAAAATGAATTATTAAAAAGCTAGTGTTTAAGGATAATTTTAAATCGTCGAATACGAATATGTCCTTAGCATTTCAAAATTCTGCAATCCAAGATGGCAGATTTAATATGGCCACCGTAGAAGTAGTCTAAAATATAAATATAATTCAGTTTCCATATTACATTAGTTTTTTTGATGATGTTTTCTTTGCAGCTCAACAATACCACACAAACTTTTATTGCTGACAGATTGGAATAAGAATATTCATAATATATTTACATCCTATTGACATAGTATGCAACAAAAAATATCTACTAAATTTTAAATTTTTGACTTTAGAATTGGAAAGAGCACCATCTAAAACTCTTATATACCAAGTTTAAAAATAAGTTTATAGTTTCTAAATTATAAGCAAAAAAATTGTATACATGCTTCTAGGCGTCAATAGATTAAATATCTGCAAATCGGCTTTACAGAATTAAAAATCTTTTTACACGTCTAAAGTATGTATAGTAAAGAAGTCAATAAAAAAGAAAGAAATTTAAATATTATATTTTGTATGATCTTGATATTGCACTTTTTACCTAAAGCTATCGACTCATGAAAATATTGGCTTGATATAAAGATTATACCCCTTACAGGTATCAAATCGTTTCTATTAATCAGACTAGATCACAGAACAATTTCGCATAATGTAAATGATGATTGAAAGTCTAATAAGAAAGAGGACTCATTTGAATTAATTTTATGCAATTATACCCAGCTAGTAAAATGACGCAAACTTTGCGCGAAGTTTGCCGCAAACTCGAGCAAACCTTTGCAACAAAATTACGACAAGTCCGCATTAAGCTTAGGTTTTGCTGGCAAGGCTTGTTGTAAATAGTATGACGCATATTTTATGCAAATAACAGAGTAAAATTTGCTAGTAAAGCATAACAACAAATTTGCACCAAGAACAAGGCAAACCTTGCTGTACGTAGCATGACAGCAAATTTGTGGCAAAAACAAGGGAAACCTTGCCATGCACAAAATGATAGCAAATTTGTGGCAAGGACGGGACAAATCTTGTTGAAATTAAGATCAATAAAAATTAAATATTGGACTGATTAGTCCAATATCATATGTGAATGGTGCAATCGTACTTAGTTCTTTGTTCTTGACGAGCCTCTTTTATTAATCCAGTAGGTAAATCTTTTTCACGAGAAATGCGCCATCTTGAGATAGATAGTAAAGTCACCCAGAAATAAAGTTTAAAACCCGATATTCCAACCCTGTCATAAAATGTGTGTCATACTATTTGCGACAAGCTTTGCCAGCAAAAACTAAGCTGTTTACGGACACACCTTGTCGCAATTTTGTTGCAAAAGTGTGCTCGGCAAGTTTTATTTTGTTCTTGCTACTAATTTGCCGTTATTCTATGCTTAACAAAATGTCCTGTTCCTGCCATAAATTTATTGTCATGTCGTGTAACAAGGTTTGCTCTGTTATTTGCTTAAATTTTGCATTTTATCGTGTCGGAGCAAATCTTGTAATTTCTCTACGTAATATTTATGTACAAGTCTTTCTCTATTATTTGCAGCATCGTGTGACGAAAACTTTTACCGTAAATTTGCTCGAAACTTTTAGAAGACAAAGCAACAGACAATTACTTGTCATAAATTGTCATAAAATTGTTGTCAAAATTGAAACAAACCTTGCTATAAAGCTTTCATGATATGTGATTTTAACAGGCCTGGCTAGCTGGGTACATATTGTAGATACGTATTGTATATGCACGATGGTAAACAGAGCACTATATATAATCGAAACCTCGTTTTTGTTGGGAGTAGGATATCAATTAACGCGAACTCCTTCTATATACTATAAACTGGTTATATATTTTAAGTATACAAAATCTTGAGCTCTGAATAAAAACGGTTACAAGACATGTTATTGTCCGAAGGATCGAGACGAAAGAGAAATGTGCTCCCTGTGTGCGTTATCGCATGCGTGCGGCTCTTTCCTTCTTGCCTCTTGCAGCTCCCCCTTATACTATCGGTATTACACATAGTATCGGTATTACAGTCATCGACGCATGGGCATCACTCTCAATCCCCCCTTTGGACATGCATCGATCTCTCTCTTAATCTGAAATCGAAAAACTATTAATACAAAATAAATGCTTATCTTGTGGTAAACTTTTAGTTAGGACATCAGCTTCCATATGTTCGGTGTGAACATGTCGTACTTCTAGTCTCTTATCTTTGATTTCATCCCGGATAAAATAGTAGATTCTATTTATATGCTTCGTTCTGTTGGTGACATTATTTTTATGAATCCAATCTATGGCCACCTTACTATCCGTATACATGATGACTGGAGCATCATGACCTTCTGTAATATTCAAGCTGTTTAACAGATTACGTAACCAATGATTTCTCGTGCTCCTTCACACATGGCTATAAGTTCCGCTTCACATGTTGACATTGCTACTAGATTTTGTTTCCGACTTTTCCAAATTGTTGCTTATTTTCACAACGTATCCGCTATATGATTTTGCGTCCGCCGTGCTATTCCAACTGGCATCTGTGCTGGTTTGAAATTCTAATCCTTCTCTTCCGAATTTTAAAGAATATTTCTTGGCTCCTTTCACGTATCGGTAAACTTATTTCACTGCCTCCAAGTGTATTTTCCTAGGGTCTCTACAATACTGTGAAAGATACGATACCGCAAACAAAATGTCTGGCTTTGTACTGACTGCGAGATACATAATGCTCCCGATGAACTCTTGGTAATTCGTTCTATTAACTGGTGGAGAGTCTTCATATTCATCGAGATTCTGCTGACACAGGCGTCTTTGTTATATTGCAGTTTTCCAATCCATACTTTTTCAGTATTTTATTAGGCCTCTTGAGATAAATATATTCCATTCGTTGTTTCTTTTATTTCTATGTTGAAAAATTTCAAATCTCGTATTTCTTCTATCTCAAATCTTCTTTCAAATTTTGACATTGTTTCGTTAATAATGACTTCATTCGTTCCTATTACAATGCAATTTTCCATGTAAATGCCAATTATCAATATTTGCTTACTCTTTTCTAGTCTGTATACACATGGATCTTCTGGTACGTTTGTTAATCCAACGTTTTTCAATGCCTCATCAAACTCTTGATTCCAATGCCGTCCAGATTGTGGTAGTCCATATTTTTCTCTATTTTACATACAGTCTTCTCTGTTATAAATCCTTCCGGTTGCTCCATATAAACTGGTTTATCTAAATGTCCATACAAATAGGCCGTCTTAACATCATACTGCTTGATATGCAATTTCTTGGTACTTGCGATAGCCATCAAAGCTCGAAATGATTCCATTTTGATCACCGGTGAGAATGATTCCATTAAATCCGTTCCTTCTCTTTGTGTAATCCTATGGCAACTAATCTGGCTTTGTATTTCTCTGTATTATTATTTGTCGTATCCTTTAAGTTGTAAATCCATTTACTTTTAATTGTTTTTATATTTTTAGGCCTTGGTACGACTTTCCACATTTTATGACGTTCCATCGCTTGTATTTCTTTCTCCATAGCCTTACGCCATTCCTTGATTTCTGTAGAATTTACTGCTTCCGAGTATGTCGTATGTATTAAAACGTGCTTCGCTGCATTAGCTTGATGTTTCTTCTTTTCTATTCTTTCGGATCTTCTTACTTCTTGTTCTCGTAATTTTTCTTCTCTCTGTTGTAACTCTACTTTCCGTATATTTTCTACCTCTTCGTTAGTTATGCCTGGCTTTCTTTCTCTTCTTGCGGATCTTCGTTCTTCTTGTCTTTCCTCTTGAATTTCTCTCTCTTCTCTCTTCTATCTGTCTTGCATTGTCTATTTCTTCCTCTTGATCTTCATCCTCGCTCTCTTGTCCGCTGTCTGCATAATTTTCTCCGTCTGTGATTTCTTCATTCTCTTCTTATTTTGTTTTATAAAATAAGACGATGTCATCCTCTTCATCTTGGCGCTTATTATCTGTGGGCGTGTTGTTCGCTTGCAGTTAAGTTGTGCGCAGAGGAATATGGTGGGTGAAAAGAAGTACGCTGGTTTCCCTTAAATAAATAGTTTATTCCTTTATGTACATTTTACAGAGTCTTATGTTTGCATTTTTATTGGTTGGCCCTGACAAGGGCCGTTTGTGTATATGGGATCTCAAGCCTGCCGCGGCCTCCAAGCTAACGGCGGGTGAGCCTTCGTCACCCGTACTCCACTCAAGTTATTGTTTTCGTCCAGGGATAGCGTGGACGTTATTTGCGGAACCTGGTTGTCTGCGGCTTTCCTTTTCTTAGAAGAGCATCTTTCCTTCCGCTTGGCGGCGCGTTTCTCCCTGCGAGGGCGTCCTGCCGGCTCGTCGCGGGGTCGACTGCCTCCCGTTGGCTTCCTGGTCTGTTCAGTGCTGCTGCCTTCGTGCTGAGTACCGTGGTCCCTGATTGCCGGTAGGGCGATGGTCTGTGTTGCCCGGTTCTCCCAGGTCGTGTCCTCCTTCGTCTGGGTACCTCTAGTGGTGGTCTCCCTCGCCAGGCTCTTCAATAGGTCTGGTAACAGGTACCGGGGCGAGGTGTAGCGCCAAATCCGCGAATCGTCGGCGGCCAATAGTACCCTTGGAGGTCTGATCCTTCTCAGTGGTAAGATTACCGCGGTTGCGGGGTTCTACGGCTGCTCCTTGGTGGCCAGCGTGCTTGCTAGTATTATATACGAGAGACGGCTACTGTCTTCGTATGAGAAAAAGAGGACTCGAGTGCGAGTACGCAAAGAGTGGTTCATCCGTCTTCTCGTGCTCCTTATAAGGCCTCGAAGTCATCATCTTATTCCTGAGATAAGATGGCCTCTGGTGGCGTCCGCGCGCACTTCTCTTTCCTTACAGTCAAAATTCTTACAGTGTTCGGCGGTTTGCGCTGTTGCTAGGCGCTCGCTTTTCTTACTGTGTCAGCCGGGTTGCGCAGCTGTTAGGCATTTTGGTTTTTCTTATAGAGTCGCCCGGGTTGCGCGGCTGTTAGGCGCTTGGTGTGGTGACTAACGGTTTGTGTCGCCACATTATCTAATAGATTAGATCCTTTTATGCTCAAATTTTGCGGTCTGTACTGCATTTATTTTTCGACTTTCTGTATCGTATACTCTGTATTCTCTTGTTTCCTGTGAATATCCAATGAAGATTCCCTTTTTGGTTCTGGGCTGGAGTTTATTTCTATGCACTTTAGGTATATAATAGTACGCTAGGCATCCGAATATTTTTAAGTATGATACTGTGAGTTTTCTGTTTGTCTACATTTCTAGAGGAGTTCTATTGTTTCCCCCCTTCGCTAGTGAAATATTCTTCAATGTATGTTGCAGTCGGAACTGCCTCTGCCCAAAACGTCATAGATAACCGGGCATCTATTAGTAATGTTTTAGCTTTATTTAATAATATTCGGTTCAATCTCTCAACGACTCCATTGCTCTATGGATTATAAGCAACAGTCCTTTCGTGTTTTATGCCTTTGCGTTTAAGATAATTTTCAAATTCTCTATTTGTAAATTCCGTGCCGTTATCATTTCTTACCTTCTTTAGTTTCCTGTCAAGCTCATTCTCGTATCTATGTACATACTTGATACTCATAAACATCTTATCCTGCATAAAGTAAACACAAGTGTATCGACTGTAATCATCCACGATCAACAGTATGTATCTGTTACCTCCTACAGATTTGGTGGGTAAAGGTTCGCATACATCAATATGCACGAGATCTAAGGGTGCTTTGGAAACTTGTTTGTTTAATTGTTTATAAGGGCGTTGCTGAATTTTTCCCATAACGCATGCTTTACATACCTTAAAGGGTTACACCTACCTAGCGGGAAAAAAATTAGATTTTTTTTTTATTACACTTTCTTGAAGTTTCAAGTTTCGAGAATATATCCTGAAAGTTTTATGTTGATATCTAAAAAAATGCCGGAATTACAGAGAGTTGAGTAAAACAAGATCGAGCGTTCGAGTGCTCGAATTGGAGCAATATCAACATAAATCGCCACTGGACGATGATGTGATTAAAGCCATTCGTCCAATATTTGAAAACAACTTTCTAGTGATAATTTACTGGAGAAATGCGTCGGTGGATTTACGCAAAACGTTAACGAAAGTTTGAACAATCTGATTTGGCGCATAGCGCCAAAAGTGCAGCACAGCGGTGCACACGTTGTGCAAATTGCTGCCAATATTGCTGCATACACATTTAATGAAGATGCTGCCGCATATTTATTAATAATAATAAAAGAATTGTGCTGCATATTGCGAAAATCAAGACCGAGCGCGCATCGATGTGGCCGAAGTACGAGCGCAGAAGGTGACGCGCGAAGAAAGGATTGCTCGCCGTCAACAGAAGTCTTCACAGAGCGCTGCTATTATTGATGTGGAAGGAATCTCATATGGCCCCAGAATTGCCGACTAGAGGTAAAGTGCAAAATTCGGCTATTAACAATAGTAGAACTAAACTTAAAACTTTAAACACGTTTTTCTCAAAACATAGTTTTCAAAGTCGGTGACCACCAGATCTCAAAAACTAATCGATGGATCGTTTTTAAATTTTTACACAATACTCTCAGAAACATTCTTTTGTCGGTGACGATCTAGTTTTTTTTTATCGATCTTCATTAAAAATTAAAAAAATGAAAAGGACAAAAATTTTTCGTTTTTTTTTAAATTTTAACTTCAACTCATCGCCATTTTGTAACAAACGATAAAATCGACAATCGGCGATCGTCACCGACAAACCACTACTGTTAACTTAAAAACACCATTTTGTTTTTTTGTTTCAGATGGATCGTTTAGACGGGACAGTGGTCACCGCAAAATGCGTTTTTCCAAACCTCAATGTGTGTCAGCGGCCATATTTCTGCTTTCCGTCGCCATTGTTTAATAAAAAATTTTTTTATATTGTCGAAACATAAGTCAATAATCACCCAAAATTTTATTTAATTTCCACTATCCGTTTAGGAGGAATAAAATATCAAAGTTAGGCCTGTTTTTCGACCGTCTAGGTTGGTGTAACCCCTTAAGCTTTTCCTTAGTATAATTGAGATCTCTTACAACATTCTCACGCTGCATTGTATCTAAGTATTCTTCACAAATGTGTCCGAGCCTCTTGTGCCATAACAACTTGTCATCACGACCATGTCGAACATCTTCATTTAATCGTTGATTCCTTTTTTCTCCAATTATGTTCCGACAGTTTTCATCTCGAGGTGTTGTGTGTACGATGTACATTCCATCCTGTTCTGTGGCTTCTCTTATTATTTCACTTGTCTGCGTAAGAATTCTCGCTCCGTGGGAGCTGAAAACTATTTTATTTCCACATTTTACCAATTGACTCACAGACAGTAAATTCACACGTAATGACGGTACATATAAGACATCACTAATACAATTGTTTTTGTTACCTTCTTTAATCAATGTTGTTACCTTCGCATTTCCTCTAGCCTTCGTTTGTATTGACCTTTCGTCCTCCGCCAAATGTATTTTAGTGTAATAAGGTTCTGCATCTGACATTATTTCTTTATACGGAGTTATGTGAAAGGTAGATCCTGAGTCTAATGTCCATACGTACTTTTCACCTGCTTCAGCGTCGTGCTTGTACACACAATAGGAATATTCTTTCTTGTCCCTTACCGCTGTATTTGCTACGTGTCTACGCGTCCCATTTCTTCCTCCACTGCTCGATGATTTACCTTTTTGATTTCTTCCTTTGGTGTTATCTCTGGTTCTATCTTGTCTATAATAACATTACTTTGCTATATGATTAGTTTTGCCACATACGAAACAACCATTATTATTTTTCTTTCTATTAGCTCCTGTGGTTTTGTATGCCTTCTCGTCCTTTCCATCATGATTTGCATGTTTGGTGTCTCCGCCTCTTCTGAATAGTCTTGTCTCTTCTTCGATTAGTATTTGTTTCATTTCTTATAATGTTAAGCCTTTTTAAGCACGTAATACGCTGCCTACCTTTTCTAATCTGCTCGATATGCCTCTGACTACATGATATACTATCTCTCTCATTGAAATTGCGTTGCCTAGAGAGGCACTACGTGATACAACGTTTCTTGCTCTTGTGATATACGCCTTCACCGTTTCGTTAGGTTTCATTTTAATATTCTTGAGCTCTAAACCGATATCTATACTTCTGTCTTCTATATTTCCTGCGTATCTAGCCTCTAATTGTTTCCACACAATCTTAGCATTGGTTTCACCGATAAACTGTCCAGCTTGCTCACTGGACAAGGTTAGAATTATTATGCCGAAAGCTTCGTTATTTTTAACTTCCTATGCATCTCTAATTGTGCCTGCGTAGACTGCTGGCTCTTTCTTTTTTATAACATCTTTGTAGAAGTTTTTATTTCTAAATATAGCGCCTACCTTTAGAGCCCAGACTTAATAGTTATCGGTTAATTGTTCTATTTTATTCTGTAGCATGCTTTCCGCCATTCCTTTCGGCTCGTGTGCTTTCGTCGCGTTACTCGTGATAATCCTACTTACTGTGTAACCACGCTCTGCGATCAATTGTTGGGAGTAGGATATCAATTAACGCGAACTCCTTCTATATACTATAAACTGGTTATATATTTTAAGTATACAAAATCTTGAGTTCTGAACAAAAATGGTTACAAGACATGTTATTGTCCGAAGGATCGAGACGAAAGAGAAATGTGCTCCCTGTGTGCGTTATCGCATGCGTGCGGCTCCTTCCTTCTTGCCTCTTGCAGCTCCCTCTTATACTATCGGTATTACACATAGTATCGGTATTACAGTCATAGATTATCGACGCATGGACATCGCTCTCAGTTTCCATGTAGAAAATCCTCCTTTTAGGCCACATTTACTAATCAGCGTTACGCTTTCCCTGTTGCTTATTTATGAGCTTATTTATGTTCTCTTGCTGAATAAAATAGGAAGCGTCCGAAATGGCTACGCGTAAATTTGACGACGTTCGAAATGGCCACGTTCAAAACGGCCACGTTCGAAATAGCCACATTCGGAATGGCCACGAAAAATATTGCACGGAGTTTAATTTGCCCACGTTCAAAACGGCCACGTCCATATTTCCCGTTATATTTCCCGTGGCCATTTGGAACGCGGCCATTTTGAACGTGGCTGTTTCGAACGTGGGCAAATATCCAGTCAATAAAATATAATGATTCTACATTATCAACCTTTAATTATCATTTCAGTATCCTTTTAAATTTTCGCTAATTAACTGATTCATTTACTAACTGCTTACATATCTTTGTTAGGTTTATGTGCCACTAGCATAATTGCGTTCAATAGGTAAAACAACTGAGTAATAATCAATTACAATTAATCCTAAAAGGCAAATGTGATGTGCTTTATGACCCCAAACAAAATTCAAATTACGCTTCTGAAGTAACTAAATGGCGTTTCGGAACCGGATTCATACCATAATTTAATTTAACTTTTTGGCAGTTTATTTGCATTAACCAGAGCGTGCAGTGTCTCGTACGTAAAAAGCAGTATGAAACAAATTTAGCGTGGAATACAACATCGTCCTTTTTACTTTTTAGGCTGTAAGGTTAGTAAATTTCGTTTTTTTATATAAAAATGAGTAAAATGAAGAGGTTTACTCGGTAGAAACTCAGTAAAAAGATTTTATTTGTACGATCTCAATCTAATTTTATTCCAATTTAGAAAATAAGATGTCTTCACGCTATTAAACGCGTCATACTCCTCTTGTGCAAAGTATCTTTTTCCATTTGTTTCCTCTTTATTATGATCTGTTTAGCATTTGTAAATGCAGAAAGCTTATTAAAATACGATTTAAATATGAACTTCATTACTTTATTTAATTGGTTTTTCCATTTATCACTTTTTAAAAATTTGCAACATTTATCTCTATAAATAAATATATTTTTTAAAAACGTTAAAATGCTTAGAGGACTCGGAATTTTTTGTTGCAAAATTTTATAGGATTTTATAGGAATTGGCTCAAACTTTGGATAAAGATAACTGGACGCATGCCGATTAAAAGTTGTAATTGCCAAATCAATCGTATGAGTCATTTTCGACGCCCCGGCGCTTGAAAATGAAAGTAAACGTGTCATGTATTTCGCATAATGTATACATACTTGCGCGCGCGCGCGCGCGTGCGTGTGTATATGTGTGTGCGTGTGTGCGTTGCATGTGTTGTGCGCGCGCGCGCGTGTGCGTGGTGTGTAACGGCAAAAATAATTACATCTTTTTTAATTGCTTGGTTGAGAAACCAAGTCTAGTTATCATAATTTCTCATTTCAAGCATATTACATATGTGTATCGTTAGAAACAAACCCCGTCGTGTACTTTTCGGAGTTCCCCATCATCACTGAAGTTCCGAACTTGGCGCGTTAGAATTTTTATAGTGGTCCTTCACCAGTAGTCTTATGCACCACTCTCCCTCTTATCTCCCAATCAACCACCCTTACTGGGTGATTGATTGGGAGATAAGAGGGAAAGTGGTGCATAAGACTACTTAGAAACTGGATTTATTTAATTCTTCCCTTATAAATCAATCACTTTTACTATTCTGTCTTCATTTTGTGTGTCTAATATAATATTTAAAAGCATTGTTGATGGATACTTGATATTTGATATTTGGCGTATTCAAAATACCACACCACGGCTATTACGTGAAAGCTATTGGTGAAGGACCATTATAAAAATCCTAACGCACCAACACAACGGGGTTTGTTTCTAAATATGCAATATGCTTGAAAAGAAAGATTATGATAGCAAAACTGGTTTCTCAACCAAGCAACCAAAAAATATGTAATTATTTTTGACGTTACGCGCGCACACACACACACACACCACACACACACGCGCGCGCGCGTATATGTGTATTATGCGAAATACATGCCATGTTTATTTTTATTTTCAAGCGCCGATGCGTCGAAAATAACTCATACGATTAATTTGGAAATTACAACTTTTAATCGGCATGCCTTCAGCTATCTTTTGCCAAAGTTTGAGTCAATTCCTATAAAATCCGTTTTTCCCTACAAAAGTGCTAGGTCCTTTTTAACTCAGTTTTATTTTTTGGTAAAAAAGACATTTTCTCAGATTTTTCATGTTACTTTTAAGTAAATTTTTCAATACTTTTTTGACAAAAACACTATATTCATGTATATCATTGTTTTCTTTATAAAAAAACGAAGAAATAAATTACTTAATTACACAGTGTTCGAGACTATAACAGTTACTTTCGAATCTTAATTTCCTTTTTATTCGCTCTGTTTTATCCGCGAGTAGTGAGAGCGCCTGACAGCCATCGAACTCCTTGTAGTTCATTTCTTCGATGCACCTAGTCGCGCGGCGCTGTCACTAGCTCCTCACGCGCGCGATTTTCGTTTGCTCGCATCGTAGGTAACTATGCATCGTGGTAACTATGCAAATAAACAAGCCCAAAAAAGGGCACGTCCAAATCCATGCCCAAATAAGTCTCGAGATCTGTTCCCTACCGCCCCTTTTCTCGCCTCCGATCGTAATTGTTTTACGATGCAAAATTTGTCAGTCTCTCGCAGCCCGGCACCGACTTAAGATCGTCCCGCAGATCTCCCGCATCATCCGCCGATCCTAGCTGCGGGGATTCACTTCCATTTCATAATTCGGCGACCATGTCAATTAATTTTTACCTTCGAGTATTCGTGTGAATGTGTAAGTGCGTTACGTTAATGCGCGGGTGACTGTATCTTTCCCGCGAACGTCCTCTGCCTCGCGCATAAGATCTCCGTCGGATCGCGCACAAGATTTGCGGACTCGCGAGAGCCTCGATCTCGAGGCTCTGCAAGATTTCCGCGTCGATTAGGCAGCGTAATATCAGGGCGTATCAAGATATCCGAAACCTTGTAAAAGATACAGTTCGCCCCTCGCTCCGAACGTTCGTTTGTGAATAAATAATTAAGTGTGAGTGACACCAACGCCTCCTTTTTATTCCTACCACCTCCCGTGAACCTCCCGCATTCCTCATTACTCGCTTCGCGTCTCTATCGGGACGGATCCCGGCATTCTCTCCGTGCGATCGCGTTTACCCTACGCACGCGCAAACACACAGGCACACAAAAAAGTTGTGTCTGGCAAATTAGACCATGATATCTTTATGTTTTTGGGGTCACTGAATCCGAATCCGAAGCCCGTTTTGGCCTTTCCGAACCTATCCAGAGTTCTTCACTAACCTTAAAAAATAATCGCTAAAATGATACTTTCGGACTAAACTATAATCTTGACGATTGGAATTATTAGGAAGAAAAGGTATTCTTACATTTTTGGGTTGCTGAATATAATTTTTACATTAGATTTACCCTATGAGGTTCGACATATAACAGAAAACAGCTATCATGTTTACAAAATGTAAACCAAGACAATAGACTCCCAAACGTACGTTATCACAGAAAAAAATAAATCTGATTTATAATCTTTTTATGCTGTCTTGATTTAGGTCTTAAATAGATCTCCTACCCCCTTCACTTATTCCCCTGGGTTATGTGCAAGATAGCACAAAAATATCCTTAGGACATTGTTAAGACATCCAGGATATTTATCCGGATATCATATGCTTTTCAAATCCTTGGATATCCTGCAGACATCTTAAAGACTAGTAGACGAGAGCCATGTATAGTCGTCTGGTAATCCAAGGGATATTATTTGGATCATCCTACTCTCTAAATTTCTTGGAGTGAAATGTCACTCCAAAAGAGTGAATTTTCACTCCAAGCAATAGTGAAAATACTACCACTCTACATGGAGTGACATCTCACTTTTTATAAGAGTGAATTTTTCACTCCGTAAGAGTGAACTTTTCAATCCAATTAGAGTGTATGTATTGCTCGATTGGGGTGAGCATTTCACTTTTCATAGAGTGAATTTGCTTACTGAATTAAAATGAATAAACCGTAATCATATATAATCTAAATACATTTTGCAAATGTATTATGTGGCGCCTGTGGCGGTCCTTTACCACATCGGGCTTTGCTAGCGCCAGTTAGTGCCGCCAACTCTCTTGCAGAAAAGGAAGTTATTTTTGATTCGCGTTGCGGATGGTCTTTATCTAGCGCGTCGGCTGCATTTCACTTCCGAGAGAGTTAACCCATCCGAGAAAATTAAAGTGATCCTTTAATTACACAACCACACAAAAAAGAAAAAGTGGTCTGGCCTGTATACCAGACCTATGTATTCCTATGAATTTTAGCCTGTTGAATTCAAATCTGATGTCAGAATAGGTAGATTGGTTTGCTATTTTGAGGAAATCTCAAAAAAGCTCGAAAATCCATAAAACAAACACTTTCGCTGATGTTTTTCTCGAAACAGCAAACCAATCTATCAATTCTGAAATCAGATTTGGATTCAGCAGTCTAAAATCCATAAGAATACGTGGGTATAAAGGCCAGACCACTTTTTCTTTTTTGTGTAGCTGTGTTATGAGTGAAATATTTACCTCAAGAAAACATCCTCTCCAAAATAAAAAGTGAAAATGTTCACTTCTTGATAAAGAATGAAGAAATTCACTCTATGAGAGTAAAAAATAACTCCAATTTGAATGATTCGGTCACCCCATATTTCAAGTGAGATTTTCACTCAAAAAAATTCAGAGAATGTCAACTTCCTGATGTCTTAAAAATGTGCCTCTTGTAAAAAGAAACGCGTTCTGAATATAATGTGTCCTGAGGATCATTCTAGGACATCTTATCCAGATATAGCATAAAAGTATAAATACGGTATTATCATAACTTTATCACTATCAAGAGGCACGGTAGTGTCTTGCACCAAGTGTACGCGTACGAGACACTGCCGTGCCTCTTCTACGCGAGACGCCATTTGCAAGAATCTGTACTTATCGGATTCTCAATAACGGCTGAATCGATTGATTTCTAATTGATAGTCTAGTAGAATTAGCTTCAAAAAAGGTCGTTTTAAAAAAAAATTGGTAACTCAGGTTTGATTGCACGTAAAGCACATTTAATATGCGTAGATTAAGATAGATATTTTTGGTACTCGCAAAAAGCTGGGGGTTATTGTAAAATTACAGATTGAAGTTATGAAAAAGCAGTATTTTGTTTGCGCCTCTAAACTAAAAACAGAACTGAAAAAAACGAAATTCAAACGGCAAAAAAGTTGTAAGTATTAAGTAGACCTACAATAATAAATTTGGTTTATTAAAATCGGTTGATTAGTTTGGTTGTAAAATATAAAAAGCCATAAAAAATGGCCGTTTCTTAAATTGTTAATAACTTTCTTAAAAATTAACTTAAGCATTTGAAATTGTAGGAAAATATAACTTTTATGACAATAAAAAAGTGTTCCAAATTTCATAAAAAATTAACCCTTTGCCTACACACATTATTTTTCTCCCGATTCCTACACACACGGATTACGCTAACCCCAAAATTTTGTAGACTTATATCTTTAAATGTATTTAATTAATTTTAACTTCTTTTTTTTTTTTAATCGAAAGGAAAAAATCTCAGAATTATGATGGTCTTGGCTAAAAAATCGAAGATATTAAAAGAAAAGTGATTTTTTTTAAAGAATGAGAAAGAAACGAAAAATTTTTGTAAAAATTCGCTTTTTTTCAAACGCCCGTATCCTTTCTAAAAAAAGGCATGTTAAATCGATACTCGCATCTCTCGAAGTCTTCTCGAAAGTCTCGAATTATTGTTGACTCTTTTCCGCGATGATCTGATTGGTTCTCTCGCTTAGCTCACTTCGTGCTGCGAGAGTTGTCAGCGCGGGGATCATATGTTATGTACATGTAACGTGTGTGCCGCGCTAGGTTATTATATACTTTTTCCAAAAGTAAGTAATCTTTTACTACTATAATAATAATCTGATTATTAAAGAAGTTGTGACGAAAGATTATTGATGGAAGATTGATGAGAACTTGGTCTGTCATGGAAAACGTGTCATCATCGAAAATAATTCCAAGATAGCCTTAGCTTTAGAAATTATTCTTTTTAATTACAGTTTATGTAGACTGCTATTTACGAAGGATGGTTCTGAAAAGTTTGCTATTTAAATTATACAAAAGAATAATTTTAGCACGGAGAATGGGAATGTTTTTAATAATCCAGCAAATGTCAAAAACAAAGTTGAAATATTAAGGAAGCTGAGTTCATGAGAAGCATGTAAGTTCAGGCAAGCATTGCGGTGTCTCTCTATTGTCGCTGTAGTTTGAATGTCAATGGAGTTTTGTATTTTTTTAGTTTTGTATTTTTGTTTTAGCCCTGTATGATTTATTTGGTTGACATATATGACATGACTGAAGCCTGAACATTATTTTCGAATTAATGGAAGGTGGTGAGCTCTTTGATAATAGAATAAAAAGCAGAGGTAAACTGTCTGAACCATGTGCAAAAATGATACTGACTCCCCAAAAAAGCGGTACTCTAAAAATGTGGAAAAAATTTTGCATATTTCAAATGATTATAACTTCCGCAATGTTCGTCTGAACGTACATGCCTCAGTTTCTTTAATATTTCAACTTTGTTCTTGACATTCGCTGGATTATTGAAAACATTCCCCTTCTCTGTGCAAGTAAAATACATAAACTGTAATATAAAAGAATAATTTTTAAGGTTAAGGCTATCTTGGAATTATTTTCGATGATGACATGTTTTCCGTGACCGACCAAGTTCTCATCAACAAATCTTCCATCAATAATCTTCCATCATAACTTCTTCAATAATCAAATAATTATTATAGTAATAAAGGATTATTTACCTTTGAAAAATCTCGTTAAATGTCACTATCTTCTAATAAACTTTTTAAACACATTTTATAACTTATTATGTCATTTTATGTCTTATTTATAAGCATTATTTGAAAATTATTATCAACGTGCTATATCTCATACATAAATGGCCATATATCCCACCCTTTTTTGATATATAGTAAAATGTAAGGATTTTTTAAAGTTTTTTTTTCAAGTATTAGAAAATAAATATCTCATATTTCTATTTTTTTGTAGTGGTAGATAGTATGAAGTTTTTATTGGTATAGTTAATTTCCCTTAAATAGTAAATAATACTTGATAAATTAAATTTTTGTTAGGTGCGGCGTATATACCGGAGTTATCCTAAAATAATATATAATAATAATAATATAATTATTATATATTATAATTATTAATAATATATATATAATATTAATAAAATATATTTATTATTATTTTTATTTAATGAAAAAATATAAATATAAGGCAATTTTAATTTTAATGTTAATATTAAATTATTTAATTGACTTTTAATTAATAATTAATTAATATATACAGAAAATAGAAATAAAAAATGTACATAATATTAATGAGTCAGGTGTAGAAAATCAATATATCGTTTGGTATTGGTTGTAATTAACATTGACTTCAAACTGGTAGATATATTGATTTTCTTATAGCTGTTTCAAAATCAATTAATACAGCTGACGTATGGACGTAAAACCATATTCACTGCAAAAAATGTAATGTATCCAATAAAATATTATGTAGTTGAGGACTGCCTACTTAATACAATACTATATGTTATTGCAGTATCAACATTGTACTTGCGTTAACAGTAAATATTGTATTGAGTATTTTATGTAATTGGCAGCCCACAATTACATATGTTATTGATTTTTTTTCTGTGTATTTTTTTTATGTGTGCGTGCGCGCACGCGGGCGCGCGTGTGTGTGTAAAATTATGTAAATTTATAAATAATTATTGCACATAATATTATATGAAAACATGTTTTTATATAATACACACATGTATGTATGTATGTATTTATTTACAAAAAGTTAAATAATTAAGTAAATAATAATTTTTAATAAAATATGTTTTTATATAATATTATGTAGTTATGTATAAAATTACACTTACACGTTTTTTATTTAAAATTGCAGAAGGATAGATGATAAAGGATAGATTGAAGAAAGGGAAAGAAATAAAGAAAAGAAAGAAGAATAGGAAAAGAGAGAGAAGATTCAAGAAAGCATAATTCTTTTAAATTAGTAAAGATTAAGACATTTTCTTATAAAAACGGAGGAAGAAAGAGAAAGAAAGGCGAGAAAAGAAAGAAAGAAATCACCTAATCTATATAATAATTATAGATTAGGTGATGGTTGTGCAGGAGGAGTTGCAATTTTTATAAGGATATAAAAGCCGATACATTACATATTACTAATGGAAAAAAACATTTTAAATAATCTGGATATTTTAGGTATTAAAATCAATTTAAAAATAAAAATAAACTCCAATATAATTAAATTTATAGAAGACATAGTAAAATAGAAGACAAAGGAACATGGAAACAAATCATGAAGTACATTGGATTTTGAGACAGCTATAAGAAAATCAATATATCTATCCGTTTGGAGTCAACGTTAATTACAACCAAACGATATATTAATTTTCTATACCTGATTCGACTTAATGATCATTAATATTATGTACCTTTTTATAATATTATATAAAAATAGATTTTATTAAAAAATATTATTTATTTAAATCTTTTTAAACTTTATTTTTTATAAATATCTCTATACAGGATGTTTGGTAAAGATTTATGCAATCTTTATAAACAGGTAGAGCGCATTAAACTGAACAGAAAAGTCCTTTATCGTTTTTCCATTTTTGCAATAGTTAACGAGTTATTGATTACACAGGTACACAAAAAAGTGGTGTTTCTTTTTAAAATTAAGAAAAAATAAGCAATTCTGATCTTGGATTTGAATTCAGCAAGTTAAAATACATAAGGATTAATTAGTTTTGTCTGCCGAACCAACCACTTTTTTGTGTGCCTGTGTAATCAACAACTTATTAACTATTGCAAAAATTGCAAAATGCTAAAGAACTTTTCTGTTCAGTTTAACGTGCTCTACCTGTTTATAAAGATTGCATAAATCTTTACCAAACACTCTGTATATATATATAAATGTACATATACATATGCATGTATATATGATATCTATGTTTTTACGTACATAACATATATATGTTCATAACATAACATGCTATTTTATAAAAAAATCAGGCATAAAAAAATAACGCAACAGCTTTTTAAACAATTATTATATACTTTTTTCGTCTTTCTTCCTTTTTTCTCTCTCCGTTTTTTTATGAAAATGTCTTAATCTTTATTAATTTAAAAGAATTATGCATTCTTGAATCATCTCTCTCTTTTCCTTTTTCTCTCTCTCTCTTCTTTATCTCTTCCTTTCTTTAATCTATCCTTTATCTTTTGTAATTTTGAATAAAAAACGTGTAAGTATAATTTTATAAATAATTACGTAATATTATATAAAAACATATTTTATTAAAAATTATTATTTACTTAATAATTTTAATTTTTGTTTTTTATAAACACACACACACACACACACACACACACACACACACACACACACACACACACACACACACACACTCTCTCTCTCTCTCTCTCTCTCTCTCTCCTCTCTCTCTCTCTCTCTCTCTCTCTCTCTCTCTCTCTCTCTCTCTCTCTCTCTCTCTCTCTCTCTCTCTCTCTCTCATACTTTATCGTATTGACATGTATTTTTTTTTAAATTGCTTAGAAAAGAATGAACTTTAAGAATCTGGATTAATATTAACCAGATTTTAACGAGAAACTGTGAAAAATGATACTAAACTTTTACTTTTTTCAATTAAAAAATACATGTTTGGTTTTCATGCGATACAAAAGATTCGCACTTAACAAATCAAACTTTCGCCTAGGGATTCTCAAAGTAGAGTCTTTGCCCTTTATTTAAAAAGAAGTACATGTAATTTAGATGATTTTTTGCAAAGTTGCACCACTTTGAAGATTGCTTAAAAATCGGTCAAAATTTTTGTCTCGTTTTCTTTTGCGCCAGTGTATATATAGATATTTATAAAAAATAAGAAATTTAAAAAAATTGCAAGAATTAAGTGATAGGTAGAAGGAAAGAGAGAGAGAGAGAGAGAGAAAAAGAAAGAGAGAGAGAGAGAGAGAGAGAGAGGAGGGGGAGAAGAGAGAGGAGAAGAGAGAGAGAGAGAGAGAGAGAGAGAGAGAGAGAGAGAGAGAGAAAGAGAAAGAGAGAAGAGGGGGAGAGAGAGGGGGGCGAAGAGTGAGAGAGCGTGAGAGATAAAGAAGAGGATTAAATAAGAAAGTAAAGTGTGTAAGAGTAATATTGAACAATATGAAAATAATATAATTATTATAATTAATAATATAATTAATAATTTAGAGAGGGGGAGAGGAAAAGTGAGGGAGCGTGAGATAGAGAAGAGCATTAAATATGATAAAGTGTGTGAGAGTAACATTACAGAAGAAGAATAAGTGCAATGTTCAATATAAAAATGATAATCAATGAAAAGGGGAAGAGTTGTATTTTAAGAATCTATCGTCAGTTTTTTTATTCTGTTAAAAAAATATATTTATTTCGTAATGTGAATTTAGTAAAAAATGAATGCAGTTTACACAATAGTAAAAGAAAATAGTAATATTTATTTCAAAAACATAATTATTAATACACAAAAACATAATTATTAATACAAAAAATATTTATTACAAAAAATTTGTAATTTGTAATGCTACAATTGTAGCATATTTTCGCAAAGTGATCGTGACATTGGTAATATATGTAAGTACTGTATGCGTAAACGATATGTAATGAACAAAAAAAATAACTTTTACTTACTCTATAAATTTGGAACTTTTCCATTTTTTGTTACGTTCCCTACACACCGGGTAACTGTAACTCCAACACACACTTTCGATGCTCTTACTTCTGTTGTTTTCATAACATTGACAACGCCCAAAGAGGAAGCACAGTTCAAACTTTTTTCCCTCCCAGTCCTGGCGTCCTCTTGCTAAATACTTTTAAGCGGGCATTTCAAAATCGATTGGGGTTACCGTAACCCCATGTGTAGGCAGAGGGTTAATAACAACTTTTCGAATAATCAACAAAAATAACGGTTTTTCTTCAAGTCGCTAGTGATAAATAATCAAAAAATAACTAAATCTTCGTAAATTCAACCCAACTAGCAATTTTATTCAAAATTAAAAAGTCAAGTACAAAGCTGACGTAGTTGGCAAAGAAACATAGCAGTCAATAAACTTGTTGCCGCAAGCTACAGATTATGCACTGTGTAAAAAAAGAAGCAAAAGAAGGGAAAAATATAATAATGACCAATAATTTCGTAAGATAAATATAGTAAAGTCGGTAAAAACGGAGTCTCAAAGGTAAAAGAATGAAGTATTTACCATCCTACCTAAACATAAAATTGATCAGGTTCTTGAGATATTCAATAATTACCATCCAAGGTTAAAATTCACACATGAATTAGAATCGAACAGTTCTATTACATTCTTGGACACAAAAATTATCAGAGACAATAACAAACTTATTACTAATTGGTACCGCAAGCCTTCTTCGTCTGGACGCTACGTCAATTTCTTTTCCAACCATCCGCTCAGATATAAAACTAATACCATCATCAGTCTCGTTGACAAGGCCATTCTCCTTTCTCACCAAAGATACCATCATACAAATATTAGAATTGTTAAAGACATTTTAAAGAAGAATTGTTTTCCGTAAAAACTGATAAACAAACATGTTAATATTAGACTAAACCAACTAAAAAAGAGAATTAACACGGACGATTCCTCACATACTAATGCATTTGACCCCCAAAAATGCCTTGTCATGCCTTACATTGAGGGAGTCAGTCAAGATATCGGACGCTTACTAAATAAATTTGGTATGAATGCGGTATTCAAAATTACCCAAAAACTCGACTTAGTAATAAAAGAGGGCAAAGATCCTCTTGATAAAAAAAAGAGAACAGGAATTGTGTACTCTGATACATAAAGTGCAATGATTGTGACGCCTCGGTCAAACTAAACAACATTTAGAAACTCGTGTAAAAGAACATAGAAATGACATTAAAAAACATGCGGATTCACTTTCTGTAGTTAGTAAGTATAGAATTTCTGCAAATCATGATTTTTGCTGGTCCTCTCCTAAAATACTGCATTATGAGAGGCACACGAGGAAGCGCGAAATTGCGGAAATGTTCCTCATAAAAAAGAATAATAATGGTCTCAATTTACAGAAAAATACTGAGAACTTAAATTCTATGTATAATAACATAATAAAATCTGTGTGAGCATTATCGGTCTACTTAACCTTCAGGGGCACATTGATCTCAGTCTCTTTTCGTGTTGGAAACGGAGCAGACGTATTACCATCTTGTAATTTTTTACCTACATATGACTACAGTTTCCCTACACGGTTTATTTAATTATGACCATTACCATAGTTTACACTGTTTTACTTATATATTTTTTCTTTTCCTATTTATATACCGTGATCTACATTGATTCAAGTTTTTACTCGTTTTTAATTTTACATTATGACGTGTCAATTGTTGCTGCACGAAACATGTAAGTTTGCATAAAACACCTCTCTTTTTTTTCTGTATTACAAAAAATACTTTATTCTTTTACCTCTGAGACTCTGTTTTTACCGACTTTACTATATTTTTCTTACGAAATTACTGGTCGTTATTATATTCTTCCCTTCTTTTGCTTCTTTTTTTACACAGCACATAATCTGTAGCTTGCGGCAACAAGTTTATTGACTGCTATGTTTCTTTGCCAACTACGTCAGCTTTGTACTTGAAAAGGACTTGATACGTGGTCAAAACGTTGTACTTGACTTTTTAATTTTGAATAAAATTGCCAGTTGAATTTACGAAGATTTAGTTATTTTTCGAGTAATGTTTACCAAACAAAATTACCTTTTTAAAAAAGGTAAAAAAAGCGCGCCAAGTGTGTGGTTTTTTTTTAAGAAAAAAAAATTACAAAATCCAAGAATATTTTTGATAAATTCAACCTAAGTAATATTTTTTTATAACGAAAAAAAATCACAAATCTAAGATAAAATTTTTGATCAAATTCAACCTGAGTATACTCGTTCATTCCTAAAATGGTATAACTGGGATTATTAAAGTGACAATTATTTTAAACAAAAAATTATTGTATTTACAAACACAAATTAATTTAATCAAATTGGAGAGAATTAATATGACTATAGAGCCTACCGCGGGAGTTAGCGCGCAACGAACAAACAAAAGACATGGACAAGAATAACAACTTAGATGGTCATATCCTTTATTGGAGCAATCTTCAGATGTTTCGATCTCTTTTTAAGATCATTATCAATGATGAATCAAATATAAAATGAGCAAACAATAACGCTACAATAATATTGAGTTAAATAAATTAAACCATACACATAGAATAAATTCGCAAAGATGTCAAAAAATTCTTTCTTTCTACATATTTTTACCATGTTATAATTACCTACTGCTTAAACGTAGTTTAGAATATGAAATTCTTGAGTTTATTAAAGTAATCCGCATATTGAACAGAATTTTTTTTATATATAACTGAATAATATGACTATTCGTTGTTGTAGTACATGGGAGTCCAATACATAAGGCTAATGTGTCATGATATCTAGAGATTCCATATCTACGTGAAATTCAAATAAATTGAAAGTCTTTAACATTAAATTTAAAACTGTAAACATCTATTATTAACACTTACATATTCATGCTGAGGTAATATGATTCAATCAGATCGTCCAAGAACTCATATTCACAATTACAAAATTATGCCACCGTTCTCACAGGACAGACAAGATAGCATTGAGAAGTCTGATCGTATACCCACCGTTTTCGGACGGGCCAAAATAAGATTAATATTTATAAACTTAAGACGGTGAGACTTCTCAGATTTTAACTAATCTATCTATAATATTACAATAATATAATATTACAATAAATATTCGAGAGGCCCTCAGTGTCCGTCTTCAAATTTAAGCTGTTTTTTCTTTCTTAATAAATAGCATTTCTGAAATTAATCTTGTGATCAACATATCTCACATAAAACGAAGGAGAAAAATTTAATAATTTTAGAGCTTCTATTTCCAAATCTTGCGTAACAATGTCAGTCATTAATGGGGATAACGGAGATCCCATAGGGGTACCGAATGTCTGTTGGTAAATAACCCCATCAAATGTGAAATATGTCGACTGTAAAATGAACCTAATGGCTATGGTGAATTCAGCTTGTGGTATATTGTAATTTACAGAAATAATAATTCCACCTTCTGTTCACACTCTCCAAAGCACTTTCAATAGGGACATTAGTAAAAAGAGATACTACGTCGAGAGAAATCAACGTATAATTGTCGTTAATGGGAGTTTCCGAGAGCATTCTTACCAACTCAAAACTGTTAGAAATTCTACCATCAGCTTTGGGAAATGAATTATACATAATTTTGTGCAAAAATATTGCAAATTTATATAGAGGGCTGTTCATGCATGAAACAATAAATTGAAATGGACAATTAGGTTTGTGAATTTTTGGGTCCATATGCTCTTGGTAAAACTTCATTACTAAAAAAGATAGATTTGTATGTGGAAGGAGTAATATATCCATTATTCTTCCATCTAGACAAAAGTACTCTCAAGTTCTGTGTGAGTTTTCTGGTAGGATCGTTATTTATTATAGAGTATGTTTCTACGTCACTTAAAAGATCGTTGATCTTAGAAATCTAAATATCTTTATCCAAGGCCATTGTGACATTTCCCTTATCTGCTCTCGTAAGAATCAAATTATTGTTAAATTTAAAAAATTTTCTTGTATTGTCTACCAGTTTTTTCAAATCTCTATGAAACTCATTATTCGGAACCGAGAATGAGGAAATCCTGCTAATTAAATGGCCTGATCGATTTACCAAATCAACTCTGCCCTGTAGAGGAAGTTTATTTGCGCTGTGTTCTAAGATTTTAATAAACTAGATGTATGATATACAAGACAATTATACCTCACTTTGAGTATTGTGCGACGCTACTAATAGATATGGGAGATACACAGTTAAGTAGGCTCCAAATAGCGCAAAATAGAGCTATGAGAGTCATATTGCAATGTGGCACCAAGCGTTGCAATTTATGACCATAAGACAAAGGCTGTATTACAATATGTGCATATTGTAATATAGCCTTATCCCCGTCTCCTCCCGTCTCTCCCCGTCTCTCCCCGTCTCTTCCCGTCTCTCCCGGTCTCTCCCCGTCTCTCCCGGTCTCTCCCCGTCTCACCCCGTCTCTCCCCGTCTCTCCCCGTTTCTTCCGATATAGATAACCATTTATACAAATTTGACAGCTGTCAAAATTTAATCGCAATGATTACTCTCGCAACACGAAGTAAGCGCAACGAGAGAACCAATCAGCATCGCGGAGGAGCGACAACAATACTTCGAGAGATGCGAGTATCGATGCCATGCCCTTTTTTAGAAAGGATTCTATGGTTAATTTGTTATTATTGAAAGGGGGTAGATTAAAAATTTTCCCTAATTAAAGAAGACTCTGTATATCATTGGAAATGTTAACCGAGGATAAATTTATAAACCATTTATCATTGATTTGCGAGAACGAACAATTTTTGTTTTTAAACATAATCGGATTGACGTAAATTTCATTGTTTGTCCGGTTTTAAGAATCATTGCTATCCAACAATTTAAATTTAAATTTATTATTATAATTACAGACAGAATCAGACTTATCTGACGTACATATATATTTGTAACGTATAGGTTTAACATTTTTTATCAAATTTTCATTCTTCTTGAGAATCAAGTAATCAAATTTACGTCCTAACCTGTGTTTATGATTAGATAAAAATGAATTCAAAGAGTAACTCTGTCTATAAAAAAAACTCATTGCAGACACGGAAAGCCACTCACCTATCCTTGATAGTAAAAAAATTTGATGGTATGCCTGCGGTGGCATAATTTTGTAATTGTGAATATGAATTCTTGGACGATCTGATTGAATCATATTACCTCAGCATGAATATGTAAGTGTTAATAATAGATGTTCACAGTTTTAAATTTAATGTTAAGGACTTTCAATTTATTTGAATTTCACGTAGATACGGAATCTCTAGATATCATGACACATTAACCTTATGTATTGGACTTCCATGTACCACAACAACAAATGGTCATATTATTCGGTTATATATAAAAAAAATTCTGTCCAATATGCGAATTACTTTAATAAACTCAAGAATTTCATATTCTCAACTCCACTACGTTTAAGCAGTAAGTAATTATAATATGGTAATAATATGTGGCAAGAATTGTTTGACATTTTTGCGTATTTATTCTATGTGTATGGTTTAATTTATTTAACTCAAATTATTATTGTAGCGTTATTGTTTACCCATTTTATATTTGATTTATCATTAATAATAATCTCAAGAAGAGATAGAAATGTCTGAAGATTGTTCCAATAAAGGATATGACCGTCTAGTTGTTATTCATCTTTTGTTTGTTCGTTGCGCGCTAACTCCCGCGGCTCTAAAGACATTTTAATTCTCTCCAATTTTATTAAATAAAGAGCCTTTAAGATAATTATTAATAAATTAATTTCTCTACAAAAATGATATGAAGATATATGCACCAATCTATAAAAATAGATGTTTATTCTTTGGCTGGCATTCATAGTTTGATTTTTCATTAAGTTGTATCAAACTAGAGATTGATATTGGGATTGAATTGAAATGTAATATTGAGCTGGCAAATAAGTATTTTAATACTGTTACGTCCAGCCTTATAAGATTTTAACTCTTTTATTTGATAGGAGGGACATTTCAGGGAGAACAGGTAAGGCAGGGAAGAACGTAACATACACGTCAAATTCCCGTAGGCACACAAATTCCCACAGCACAAAAGCTTGCAGCAACATTGCTGCAACGTTGCAACATTGCATATTGCGATGTAATGTTTCAGAGATATTGCAAAGACATTATTTTACAATATTACTTCAGCAATGATGCAGCAACATTTTAAAATATTATTAAAATAGTGAAAATAGATAAAATTAATATTCAATACATAATATTGAATAAATATATTACAGTAACTTTTCAAAAATAATATAAAAGTGATCGTTCTATATTATTTAAAATTTTTCATCTATAGAGATACATGCATTCTGGAGTAGTTTTAATTTGTGTGTAAAACTATTATTATGTAGATTTGTGTATAACAGAGTACAAGGTTATTCAAAATTATTTTAAATAACTGTATTTTTTAATTTAACAAATACAGAGTGATTATAGTGACATCAACCAAACGATCATCCGATCAATTCATTCAGTTTTAAATAACTATATTTTAAATTTAACAACAGTGATTACGTCAACCAAAAGATAAATTTTGTAAGTTTTGTCTCTCTCATCTTATAATGTACTTATATAAGATAAAAGACAAAACTTGCAAAGTTTTGGTTGAAGTTTCACTAATCACTCTGTATTTGTTAAATTCAAAATAGTTATTTAAAATCAAATGAATTATTTTGAATAATCTTTTTCTGAATAATATTCCATACATATTTTACTGCAATATTGCTACAATATTACGTAACAATATTTCTAAAAGCGGACATTTTACCATTGCTGCAATCTTGCAGCAACCTTGCAGCAACATTTCACAACGTTTATGCAATATTGCAATCTTGCGTTGAAATGTTGCCACAATGTTGCTGCAATCTTTCTGTGCTGTATGGGTTAAGAGAGGGTAGGTGCCTCAGGTCGAACGCACTTTTATGACTTGAAAATGTAGGCCAAAGTTCCGATAGGCCCGTTATAACCCGTTTCAAGTTGTACATCCGTCGGTCCAAGTTTGGAGTCAACGAATTGAATCGCTTTAACTCGGGATCGGACCAGGTGCAGTCTTTGTTCGGGATGAGCAGAGGTCGTTATTAATTAAAATAAATGATGAAGTTTTACATAAAATTAACAAAAATATTTATTCTAATAACAAATAAAAATTGAAATAAAAAAATACAATTAAGCGTTGAAGTCGTTTTGTGAAAATATTATTATTTAATAATGGTCGCATAATCGTAGGTTTGTATAAACAAATAATAATTTTAACTAATATTTATTACATGATAATTTGTTCGAAATAACAAATAATGATTCTGTTACTGACTAATATTTGTTACAGGACAATTTGTTCGTAATAACAAATAACACAGGCACACAAAAAAAGTGGTTGGTCCGGCGGACTAGACTAGTCAATCCTCATATACGACCTGCTGAATCCGAATCTAAGGTCAGAATTGCAAAGTTAGCTCGCATTTTCTAACCTCAAAGAAAATTTTTTTTTAAATGTTGGTCCGGCAGACCAGATTAGTCTATTCTTAGGTATTTTGACCCGCTGAATTCAAATCCTAGGTCAGAATTTCTGAATTGGCTCATTTTTTCCTAACCTCAAAAATAAATTTTTTATAATGTTAATTATATATAAAATATATATATAAAATAATAAATAAAAGGTCCGGCGGACCCGAATAGTCTAACATCATGTATTTTGACGCTGAATCCAAATTTAATGTCAGAATTGCTGCATTGACTCATTTTTTCTAATCTCAAAAAACACCTTGTAAAAGCAGTTTGGATCACAAATGTATAATCCGGAACGTGCAGGCTTGCATAACCACATTACCCGGGGAAAATTTTCTAGAAAAGTTTCACAAAAGTCAAGATTATAGAGAAAGGATGAGCAGAAATGATGATGCCTGTGTAATTAATGATCTTGTTACTGACTAATTTTTGTTACATGATAATTTGTTTGTAATAACAAATAATGATCTTAATACTGGCTAATATTATTAGTCATTTAGAGAAATCGGGAGGAGATGAAAGCTCTATGGTGATTCTTCGAGGGTGGCATAGGAAGGGGGCAAGAAGTTATAAAAGAAATCATTAGGGACTATGAAGGGATTATAATGAAGGGTAAAGACAGAAATAGCATCAGTGGGACTAAGAGCAGATACGATAAGGACTAGGACTTCAGGAACTATAACTTCGGGGACAAGGGCAAATTCGCGGAAATGGAGAACTGCAGGGTCGGTTTTCATCGGGAACTGTTCCAGTAATTCTGTTAATGAAGTCTGAATACCGTCATAATGGTAATAGCGCGGGCGGAGTTAGAGAAAATTCATCTATAATCTTTATGGAAGGTGCAGGAGAAGGTAGGGGTGGTATTTCTTCCGGTTCTGGGGAATTGCTCGGGGAATAAATAGGAGAAGCAGGAGGAGCGGGGACATCTCCTGAGGATTACACGGAGGTTCCTCGAGATTGTGGGATAGCGTAGAGATAACTTGAGGATTGCACGAGGGTTCCTCAAGGTTGTGAGATGGTGTCGAAATATCTTGAGAATCGCACGAGGGTTCCTCAAGGTTGTGAAATGGTGGTTCCAATGGTTGTGAAAATTAAAATAGTTATAACTCAGCAACCATTTAGTGGATGCGTTTCAATTTTTTGCAGTACATTAGGGAAACTAAAAGAACAATTTCACAAATTTTAGTAACTTTGTACCATTTTAAACTTCAGTCCGATACATCCTTAATAGAAATTTTCAACATTTGGACTTTGCATCGCAATATCTCCTCTCTATAAGATACGTAGAGAAAAAACAAAAATAGTTTTCTAATACAAATCGACTGCAAGCTTTTGAGCTCAGTTAGAACTTGATCGGTTTAGCCGTTTCTGAGATCCGATAATCTCGGGTGCTCACAAGTCGCGTACTCGCGTAAAGAATATGGTCCGGCTCGCGCTGCGAGTTTACTTGGCGCGAGCCACTATTATCTAAAACATGCTCCACTAAAATTTAATTTCTACATTTTTGAGATTATACACAAACACGCAATTTTTTTTTTTTTCTTAAAAAGTTGCAATATTATATACCGGTATTGCGAAATGTGTGCAATGCAATTAAGTGCCTCAAATAAACGTGTAAAAAATAAATCTAATTAACAATTAAGTAACTTTAAAAATATTAACGCTATCAAAATGAGGTAAAATGCATTTGAAAGGTGCGATTTTTCTTTAAATTCAAAAAAAAAAAATATTGTCCTAGATTGCTTAGAAGCCGACATAATTTTTTTTCTTTGAAAAATCACTGTTGTTACAGTTATGAATATTAAGAGCTAAAATTTTGACAGTGCCTTATTAGAAAGTTAAAGTAGTTTTTCCCAAAAATTTGAAGCGATTCATAAATATTGATCACTGTAAACGTATTAACAAAAGCAGTATCAACTCGAAACCGGCGGCCGGTGGCGCCGCGCGCGCGCGCGTCGTGTGCTCCCGAGTCAAAATTTAAAACCTACTATGAACTTACTACGAGTCATTTGAGCTGCCAGTAATGCTCCTTCGCCTGCAAGTCCTACCTCAGATCTGCTAACACCTTGTTTTCGCCTTTTTTAAATCTTGTATTACATAATCTATAATGATTACATATACATGAAGTCCTATTTTCGTTCTTACAAATGTTCTGTCAAAAATTAGGAAAAGTGACACGTATAGTAAAAAATAAAGTGTAAAAGTGTAAAATAAAATAAAGTGTAAAATATAATAAAAGTAATAAAATAACAAATCTATTAAAAAGTATTTTATTCCAATAAGTATTTTAGTCCAATAAGTATTTTATTCCAATAAAAGCTCCAATAATTATCAATCAAAAAATATAAAAGAACAAGGCAAAGAGCGATACTAGATAATTATGTACAAGCTCTTTTGCCTCGTTCTTTTATATTTTATTTCAGTTCTTTTTGATCAATAAGCACTTCTATGTACATTTCATTGTCAATCTTTATATATACGTACACACATTTTAATGTTTCGATAGGAATAGCTATAAAGTTGTCCGCAGTGTGACATTTTTGCAAAAAAAATTGTTATTAGCCGTGTTATAATTATTAACGACGAATGCATCATCGATTGCAATTTTTTATACAATTGCATAAAGTTGTTCTCTGTTGTTCACATTGACAGGGTTGTTCATTGTAATTCTGATGAATAATTTTGACAAAGCATAGAATTTTTGCATAATGCGTTTCACCTTCATTATTCACATACTGTACGGATAATTCAGTTTGTAAATCTGTTTTGTACATTTGAGATATGTATAAATAACTTCTTTTTAGTAATCTAAAATACTGCCAACACAAAACATTCTCGGGAATTCTCGCGTTGTACATTGCGATGATAATAATGTTTGGTAATACCTGCAACTTTTTACAAGTACCAACACTGTAACAGTTTGGAAATACTTGCTTAATAATTTTTACTTGTCATTTTTTGTTTAAGCAAAATGTGTAAACGGGACCTCTAGGCATTTCGTCTATTAATCAAATCATTTTTATAAATTGTTCATAGGCTGTCGCAATTTGTGCTTCAATATTCCACGTTCTATGTACCAATTTTAAAAGTTGTCTATTTAAATTATCGTATTCAAAACAAGAAAAGACCCAAAACGGTCCCATTCTTACAACGTTATCTGGTAAGTGTTGATGGTAATTGTAGTTGATGAATATTAATCGAGCAAAACTGCAATCCATATAAATATTCGAATTCACGCATAAGTTTATTTAAAAATTCTTGAGCAGCATTTATCATAGGAAATGTAATTTGTTCGGAATTTAGCATGGCTATTGCTATTACAAAAATAAGATAATGATTAAAATAATCTCGTCTTAAAATTCCTTCAAGAACTGGAATAGAATAATAAAAAAATCACATTTTCAATTCTGATGCTTTCCAGTGTAGTAAATCTCGTATACAGCGTGGCGTACGATGTACATATTTTGGCGGCTTAATTGTCATAAGCCTTCTATTAACAACATCATGACAGGATACAATAAAAATGAAAAAGTTCGATATTTGATATCAAATCATAATGATAACATCGCTTTTACAACGCTACCATCGACACAATGCATTTTATCGATCCCCATTTTTTTTGATAAAATCTGGCATCAGTTTTGAAAAAGCAGTGTGACTCTTTATACCCATGACTGGATTATCAGGACTTGGTAGATTAGCATATTCAATACATTCATTTAAAGATCTTAATTTAAGTTCATTTTTATAACGATAGACATGTACTGAATCTTTTGGAACAAGCGAAATGTTTTCACCTTTACAATAACACGAAGGGCAACCATAATCTCCTTTGAACTGAACAAAGTTTAAAAATTCTCTTTTGGCTGATAGGTCAGCCTAATTTCCCATTAATAGTACTCTTCTTGTAGTTTTAAATTCCATATTACAATATCTTTTTACTTGAACTTAGATACCTTTACTAATTTCTTCGAAAGCTTCACGAAATTTATAAACAGAATTATTTGCATTAGGTTTTTTATCTCCGTACCATAAGCCTAAGAGTAACGTATTTTTTCTTTTTTTCCTTTCATTAAAAGCTAATTCGTTAATAGTTAAGTGTAAAGGTCACATACTAATTCTTGAGGACTTGAAGACAGGCATCCCATCTGTGTACCAACTAAAAGAAATATTATCAGGATTTGCTAAAAATTCATTGTTCACCCATTCTTTGTATAAAGATCCATCATATATGTCAATTATAATATCGGGTGCTTCAGCTACTATTTCAAATTGCTTTTGCAATTGAGTATAAAACTCATTTCTTTTATACATTTCCCGCAGTTGTTCAAGAAATGATAAGTGAATAAATTATGAATTGTTTTTTCTGGGGCATGAAAGACAAATATCTTCAGCTGATTCCAGATCTCTAGTGCAAAAGAAACAATAATAATGTTTCTGCAAATTTGTTTCTTTAAGAGAGAAAAATTTTCGAAATTTATACAAGCTATTTTTTTTTAACTGATCAAATAAGGAATTTATAACTGCAAATATATAAATGCTTACAAGCAAATTTGTAACTGCTATAATATCTGAAATGTCATCATTGTCTCCATATATTGATATATGATTTATCATGCTAAATTCCAAACAAATTACATTTCCTATGGTAAATACTCAAGAATTTTTTAATAAATTTATGCGTGAATTCGATTATTTATATACACTCACAAGGGAACGGACAGAACTGTCCCTCACCGATTTTAATGAGCTTCGGATATGTTGTAGAACATAAGAAAATATTAAACCCATATTTTTTTTTATCTGCGTATCTCGACATTTAGGGGTTGAAACCACCCCTCGAAAATAACGCATTTTTTCGTTTTTTGCGAATATCTTTGAAACTATAAGGTTTATGAAAAAATGTTCTATACGAAAGTTTTATGGCATTTTATACTCTTTACAACAGTATATTTATATTTTTTTAAAATTTCAAATTTTTTAATTTATCCCACCCCCCACCCCTTTTTTTCAACATTTTAAAAATTTTGTAAGGACAAAAATTAAAGAGCATTAAAAGCCGAATCCACCCATATATAATAACATATGGGTTCCATCATTCTCAATTATTAGCAAAACGAGATAGTAATCTCGCGCTATAGGTGCTGCGCTAGAAGTAGTGTCGCGTTATTTCTTTAGTCGCGTCACACTCAATAACTGCCTCTTCTGCGTATATTTTTATATTAAAACATAAAAATGGATTAATCTTAATTATATAATACGCAACGTATTACACGATATAAAGCATAAATGCATATATATAACAAAAGTAGCATATATATACGTATGTGCCTACGTACATTTTCATTGTTACAAATGCGAATATAAATTAATATGAAGCAAAATATTTTTTAACATTTAAAACTGCAAATACAATATAACAAAATATATAATATCAAGAGAAAAATATAAAACATAAACTGCAATAACTATTTGCATAATTATATTATTTACACTATATGCACGTAGCACGCTCTGATAATAAAGGTAATGTAAGTATATAAGTATATAATTTAATTTAATTTGAAGTTTGAAAATACATTTATACGGATGTATATATACATTTTGCATACGACACGGACAAATAACTTTAATATCAGTGTTGATAGAGGGACCGGTTGTTTTCGCGCAAGTGCATCACGTGAGGCTTCAAAAAAATATCCATTAGTAATAGGAAGGAGATCTTTGATCGTACATCTTGCACACGACAACGTATAAATATAGTAACAGTGATAGACGGATCGGTTGTTCTCGCGCAGGCGTGAGGCTTCAATAAAGCATCATCTCCTTCCTATTACTAATAGATACTTTATTGAAGCCTCTCGCCTGCGCGAGAACAACCGATCCGTCTATCACTGTTACTATATTTATACGTCGTGTGCAAGATGTACGATCAAAGATCTCCTTCCTATTACTAATAGATATTTTATTGAAGTCTCACGTGATGTGCTTGCGCGAAAACAACCGGTCCCTCTATCAACACTGATATTAAAGTTATTTGTCCGTGTCGTATGCAAAATGTATATATACATCCGTATAAATGTATTTTCAAACTTCAAATTAAATTAAATTATATACTTATATACTTACATTATCTTTATTCTCAGAGCGTGCTACGTGCATATAGTGTAAATAATATAATTATGCAAATAGTTATTGCAGTTTATGTTTTATATTTTTCTCTTGATATTATATATTTTGTTATATTGTATTTGCAGTTTTAAATGTTAAAAAATATTTTGCTTCATATTAATTTATATTCGCATTTGTAACAATGAAAATGTACGTAGGCACATACGTATATATATGCTACTTTGTTATATATATGCATTTATGCTTTATATCGTGTAATACGTTGCGTATTATATAATTAAGATTAATCCATTTTTATGTTTTAATATAAAAATATACGCAGAAGAGGCAGTTATTGAGTGTGACGCGACTAAAGAAATAACGCGACACTACTTCTAGCGCAGCACCTATAGCGCGAGATTACTATCTCGTTTTGCTAATAATTGAGAATGATGGAACCCATATGTTATTATATATGGGTGGATTCGGCTTTTAATGCTCTTTAATTTTTGTCCTTACAAAATTTTTAAAATGTTGAAAAAAAGGGATGGGGGGTGGGTTAAATTAAAAAATTTGAAATTTTTAAAAAATATAAATATACTGTTGTAAAGAGTATAAAATACCATAAAACTTTCGTATAGAACATTTTTTCATAAACCTTATATTTTCAAAGATATTCGCAAAAAACGAAAAAATGCGTTATTTTCGAGGGGTGGTTTCAACCCCTAAATGTCGAGATACGCAGATAAAAAAAAATATGGGTCTAATATTTTCTTATGTTCTATAACATATCCGAAGCTCATTAAAATCGGTGAGGGACAGTTCTGTCCGTTCCCTTGTCAGTCGAAAAAAAGCGGTACACCTTAAATTTGTCAAAAAATCACTAAACTTCCAATGACGATAACTACGCGAGTAATAAAGATAGAAAGGTTTCTAAAAAAAGAAATTAAAGCTTCAAATGTCTACTTTAAAAATCGATTTAGTAAAATTTTGCGTAATAATTTTTTTCAAAATGGTGTTTAACAAAGCGAGAGCATGTGAAACTGAAAAATATTGGTCCAATTTTACGACGATCCATGGCATGAGGCATATCGCAACTTAATAGGATAAAAAGCATGCGATAGTACAGTTTTCCTTCAAAATGCTTTTTTACTCATTTCAATACGATGATTTTTCACTGAGATATGCGCATTTGAATAAAAAGGCAGTTTTTTACTTTAAATGCGTATATCTCAGCGAAAAATCATCGTATCGAGATGAGTAAAAAAGCATTTTGAAGGGAAAACTCTGTACTATCGCATGCTTTTTATCCCATTAAGTTGCGATACTTGCCTCACGCCATGGATCGTCGCAAACTCGGACCAATATTTTTCAATTTTGCATGCTCTCGCTTTGTCATACGCCATTTTGAAAAAAATTATTACGCAAAATTTTACTAAATCGATTTTTAAAGTAGACATTTGAAGCTTTAATTTCTTTTTTTAGAAACCTTTCTATCTTTATTACTCGCGTAGTTATCGTCATTGGAAGTTTAGTGATTTTTTGACAAATTTTAGGTGTACCGCTTTTTTTTCGAGTAAGTGTATTTTTCTTGATCAGACTACAAAATTTTTCATTCAGCAAGTTAAGTTCGTTTAATGTCTCATTTCAATATTTTACATTTTGAAAATAAAGATATTCTCAAAACAAGAATTTTTTCTGTGTTAAAGGATAAAATACATATTTTTCGCTAACCTGTCCATGAAAAAAGTGTTGAAGAATTCTGCGTATTAACGTTATGTTCTTGATTGGAGGATATCTTGGATTGTTCAGAACTGTTTGATAGTTCATAATTGTTTGATTGTTTAGAAGTGTCTAATGATTCAAAAGTGTTACAAGTGTTCAAATGGTTTAAAGTGTTTGATGGTGCAAAAATGTTCAATGGTTAAAAAATGTTCCACATCCATCAAAAGTGTTTGATGATTCATAATTCATTGCGGATAGTACAGTACTAATATTTCTTGAATCAGTAATTACATTATGTGTATATGAATTATGACATGATGTTAATGATGCTGGTTCTAAATTCATTGTAGGTATGCCATTACATGAATTTGATGATATCTCTCTTGATTTGAAATAGTATTTAATAATGCTTGAGTATTGACTAAAGATAGTATGGTTTCATTCTCTTTTGGTTGCGAGATGATTGTATTAAAATTGTAACGAGCCGTTTCTCCATCGTCGTTAAGGCACAAAGATACGAGGCCGTTACCCTTCTACCTCGTGTAGTCCTCTCCGCTTATCTCGTTCCCCCGCACATATCCGCTCTTCTTGTCACCAAACGGGGGCTATAAAAGCCCTCCGCTGGTGATAAGAGAGCAGATCTCCCCGGTTTAGCGAAGTGAGCCGACCGATCCTCTCAGCGTATTGATCTGAGACTCCTAATGCACGAAGTGAGTGCCGACATAACCTCGAACCGGCTTCCTTGTCAGCGCGCACTGAGCGCTTCCTCGCGCCACATAGTGAGTGGCAGACCACCGCCCTGCTCGTCACCCGGATCCTGGTACACGCACTGAACGACCGATCCCGACACCGTACACGGGGATCCCGTAGTGAGGGGAAACCGGCGCCGCGGAAGATCATCCACGCGGGATGATTCTATATAACAGCTGATCGCCGTGACAGCTGATTGCCGTGACTCCCGAGCCGAGCTCCGCGCCGCACCGACCGACTCAGCGAATGAAAGCACCGTGCAACCGCGACCGTAGCACTTCAGCCAATCCGGCTACCGCCGCGACCGACACGAGCGCTGCCTCGCACCGCACAGCCGTAGCTGTACCGCCACGAGCGCCGCAATCACCGAAACCGGCCGCTACCGCCAATCAGCGTACCGATCGACCGACACATGGGCTATACGCCCGCCAATCCGGCACCGAAACACCACGCGCACATATGCCTCGCGACAAAGATCGCCAGTATCACGTTTACGTGCTTCGCACAGCGAGATATTAGACGTAAACATTGTACATATTAGATAGGGACGACTGTATATATTAGCTAGAAATAGCGTAATAAATCATAGCATTGAATATAACTCAGATTGCCTTCGTTATTCACTCAACCAGCCCGCCGCCCGAACCCTAAATTGCCCGCGGCTATCCGTAGCCAATAAAATTCAAAGTTTACGGTTACAAATGGCGCTCGAACAGAGACTAGTTGAGTGAATAGGCAAGATACCGCGATGATGCCGACCGCGAGCGACAAATTCCGCGCCGATGGCCCCGCTAAACGCGAAATGACTGACGGAGGAACCACGGCCGACGACAGCAGCGCAGACGAGATTGAAACTGTCTGAGGGACTCCCCGAACCCGACGCAAGGATACCTTATCGGACACGGCGGCACTCTTGGATACCGTCCGCAAATGGGGATGCCAGTTTGACGGGAAAGACGGCGTCGCATTCTTGGAACCCCTCGAGGATTTGCGCCTCAGCTACGGGGTAACACAGGCGCAACTACAGCGATGCCTTCCGCTGCTCTTCAAGGACCAGGCGCTACTTTGGTACCGGATCAACCGGGACGTTTGGAGGAGTTGGGCGGATTTCGAGAAAGATTTCCGACAGTACTTCATACCCATCAGGACGCGCTTCGAATTAGAAGCCGAGATTGCACGCTGGACCCAGGGGCCGAACGAGACCACAAGTATATGACGGCACTCCAGACCCTGATGCGCCGCCACGGAAGGATACCCGCGGAGGACCGTCTCGAGCGCATATACCATAACTTGAGGCTGGAATACCATCTATACGCGCGCCGAAACGACTTTTTTGATCTCGTGCTAAGCGCTACAAACAAAATTACCCCAACTGCCGAAGACCAAGGAGAAGCCGAAAACCGCCGCCGCCATTACCCCCGCATACAACTCTCGCGAATGCTGCGGGCAACGAGGACATACGCTTTTGCGGAGGACGTATGCTGCTTTTGCAAACGACCCCGAAGCTGTTCTGCTCCCAATGCGGGAAGGAGGGGGTGCTCACCCGAAATTGCCACGACCGAGAAACGCCAAGCAGGCCGAGGAGAAAGAAGGAGCCTTCCGGTCTACCATCAGCCCGGACACCGACGCGTAAAAGCCCAGCTGCATTAGCCCCCGAGACGAATAGACCGATCCACGACCATGGAGGACCATAGAGATCGCCGGACAACAACACCGCGCGTTGCTAAACTGCGCAATCCTGTCTTACGTGGCCGAAGACACCGCCGAGCACATACGGCCTTATGCCAAGATCCGTCGCATCGCCGCCTCCGTACAACTAGCCGACGGACGGACCGACCGAATCAAGGAGGCGATGCGTGTCCAAATACGCATGGGACGCTATCGAGAATCGCAGACCTTCCACGTACTACCGGGATTGACTTCCACCGTAATCGCCGGCGTCCATTTTCTGCGCAAAGCAGGCTTTCACTGGAGCCTTCCCGAGCTAGCTGTAATACACCCCGCCGGGACACAAGCCGCCAAATCAACCGCCGGACTCACCGCCTGCTCCGATAGGCAACGTGCGGAACTACAAACGCTGCTGGACGAGTTCCTGCCAAAGTTTGCGCAACTACGAGGCACTACTCCGCTCACCGAACACCGCATCCGTCTGAAGAATGACCACGAACCGATACGGCAGCGGTACCGGATGTTCAACCCCGCTCTACAAGGGATCATCGACAAGGAGATCGACGATATGCTCCGCGAAAGCCACATCAAACCTGCCAGTAGCCCATAGAATTCCGCTAAGAAGAAAGACGGACAGTACCGTTTTTGCATCCACTTCCGTAAGGTCACCGTACGAGATGCATACCCGCTATCATCCGTGCAACACATCCTCGACCAACTGCGAGAAGCCCGCTTTTTATCTACCATCGATTTCAAGAATGGCTACTGGCAAGTCGCCCTGCACCCGGACAGCCGACCGATGACCGCCTTCGCCATACTGGGAAGGGGGCAGTTCCGTTTTATCGTGATGCCCTTCGGGCTACACGCCGCACCAGCCACATTCCAACGACTACTGGACCGCGTTATCAGGCCGGATATGGAGCCGCGAGCTTTTGCCTACCTCGATGACATCGCGGTGCTCGGAAGGACGTTTGACGAACACCTCCGCAACCTCCGCGAGGTGCTACAGCGATTGCTAGACACGAACCTTAAAATCAACCCGGACAAGTGCCACTTCGCACGGCCCAGCCTAAAATACCTTTCACCGAACACGTCGTCGACCAGGAGGGGCTGAGGATCGGTCCGGACAAAGTTAAAAACATCACGGAAATCCCGCCGCCCACCTCCCTGCCGGCCCTCCGACGATTTCTAGGGATGACGTCCTGGTACCGCCGATTTATACCCGGAATAGCAACGCTGGTCGCACCACTTAACGACCTCCTCCGGAAAAAAAAGCGATGGGAGTGGACCACCAGCCAGCAACGGGCCTTTGAAAGCATCCGGAACAGTCTCGCCTCCCCACAAGTACTGCACTGCCCAGACTTCTCGGCCATCTTCGTCCTGCAAACAGATGCCAGTGACGCCGAACTAGGGGCAGTCCTAACCCAAACGACCGAGGGACAAGAGCGTGTAATCGCATACGCAAGTAGACCGCTGCGGTAGCCGAAAAACATTATTCCGCGACAGAAAGAGAGTGCCTCGCGGTCATATGGGGCATAGAGAAAATGCGGCCATACCTAGAGGGATTCCGCGTCATCATCGACCACTTCTCTCTCCGCTGGCTCCGCTCACTGGAAAACCCGGCCGGCCGCTTAGCACGATGGGCAGTTGCCCTACAAGCACGACTTTGAGGTAGAATACCGGAAAGGCGCCTTGAATTACGTGCCCTTGTCACGCCAGCCCCTAGAGGAGTGGGAGGATGAAGAGGATACCGACACCGCGGGACAAGCATTGGCGGCCATTATACCAACATGCAAGTGGCACCAGCGCACGATGCAGGCCGTACAAGAACATTCGAATAAGCTGCCGGATTACATGATACAGAATGGTTCTGTACCGCCACTTTCACGAACGCCATTCTACCAAGGACAACAACGATCTGTTCGCATGGAAACTGTGCGTGCCGCTACCGCAGAAGGAAGAGGTCTTGAAGGAGTGCCACGACGCCCCTACCGCCGGCCACCTGGGAATTGCGAAAACATTGGCTCGACTGGCAAAAGTATTATTGGCCAGGAATGTTCCGGTAGGTAACAAAGTACGTCCGCCGCTGCACGAACTGCCGGGAACATAAACCATCGCAACAGCAAACGGCCGCTTATAGCGATCGACCTCATAGGGCTACTACCAAGGTCCTCCGAAGGGCATACCTGGATTCTAGTATGCCAAGATGTATTCACGAAGTGGCTAATAACAAAACCACTACGGCAAGTAGTGGCCACTGCCATTGCCGTGACAAAGACAGTCGAGGAAAAGATTATCTTACAGCACGGATGGCCCCGCCGGATCATCACCGACAACGGCCGCCAGTTCATCAGCCACGAACTCACCGATTTATTCGCGCGAGCCGGCATCGATCATCGAAAAACGCCGCCGTACTCGCCGCAGTGCAATCCGGTCAAGCGAGCCAATAGACGCTCAAGACTATGGTGCAATTCATCGACCGAAATCACCGCCACTGGGACCGCCATTTACCGCAACTGACGTTTGCCGCCAACACCGCCGTTCACGAAAGTACCGGGTACACACCTGCGATGCTCACATACGGCCACGCACTCACCGCACCCGGCACGCTGCGAGCCAGAACCAAACAAACCTTGGATGAAGACCTACCAGCCGGCCGAACTACCACGCGGGCGCAGCAAATTCAAAAACTGCGCAAGCGATTTGAAATCGCCACGCGTCGCCAGGAAGAGGCAACCGCAAGACAAGCGCGATATTACGACCTACGAAGGCGCGATTGGAGACCAGAGGACAACAGGTCTACCGTCGCGAACACCCGCTTTCCAACGCGCAGGAGAACTTCACGGGAAAACTCGCGCCCCGATACGCCGGACCGTACGTAGTCGACTGCCACATATCACCTGTCATTGTGCGACTCCGCGACAACAACAACCGGATTATGGGAACCGCGTACGTGAAGGATCTGAAGGAGAGTCCGGATGCCGAGTAAAAACAAAATCGGAGGGTATATAAGGCGGGATAGACCAACCGAAGACAGAAGAAGCAGTACGCCGAGGTATCAACCGCCGTCGACAACGGGCGAGACATATTGCTCGCCACGTTTGGGTCCACGCTATCGGACCTGGATGACGACGACAACGACAACGGTGAAATGGCCGCCGCATCGGAGGAACGTTCGACGCCCGCGCCGACAACGCGTCACTGCGCATCACGGGGCCCGCCACTCCACCGGCACCGAGCGGAGGACCCGCACCAGCCGCACCACCATCAGCGCTGACATCGGAGACCGCAACTCTCCATCACCGAGACGCACCAGTCGGCCGTCGCATCGCCTCCGCCACTAGTCAGGCCACCGTCCGCCGCTGCCGAGACAACCGCAGCTGTACCACCGCTGCTGACATCACCGCCAACGTCGCTTGCAACGCCCGGGTACTTTACCCGGCCACAGCCAACGCCAACGCCGACACCGACCGGGTACTTTACTCAGTCGACGCCGCCGTCACCAACGCCCGCATCACCGACGCCGACAACACCGCCTGCCGTACCATCCACCATCCCCGGAGACGTCCTGCGGACCCGTGGGAACGATCCCGCCAGGCCGCCGCTACCGCCACCAGGCCTTCGGACACCGCGTCGTGATCAAGCACCAACCCGACGGGTCCTGGTACATTAGAAAATAAAGTGCATTTCATTTTTGTATATAGGAACGGGATCTGCCGAGGGGGAAGTGTAACGAGTCGTTCCTCCGCCGTCGTTAAGGCACAAAGATACGAGGCCGTTACCCTCCTATCTCGTGTAGTCCCCTCCGCTTATCTCGTTCCCCCGCACATCACTGCTCTTCTTGTCACCAAACGGGGGCTATAAAAGCCCTCCGCTGGTGATAAGAGAGCAGATTTCTCCGGTCTAGCAAAGTGAGCCAACCGATCCTTTCAGCGTATTGAACTGAGACTCCTAGTGCACGAAGCGAGTGCCGACATAACCTAGAACCGGCTTCCTTGTCAGCGCGCACTGAGCACTTCCTCGCGCCACATAGTGAGTGGCAGACCACCGCCCTGCTCGTCATCCGGATCCTGGTACGCGCACCGATCCCGACACCGTACACGGGGACCCCGTAGTGAGGGGAAACCGGCACCGCGGGAGATCATCCACGCGGGATGATTCTATACAACAGCTGATCGCCGTGACAGCTGATCGCCGTGACTACCGAGCCGAGCTCCGCGCCGCACCGCGCACCGCCGCGATCAATACGAGCACCGCACCAACCGACTCAGCGAATTGAAGCACCGCGCCGCACCGCGCAACCGCGACCGTAGCACCTCAGCCAATCCGGCTAATATATACAGCCAATGTATATATTAGCTAGAAATACCGTAATAAATCATAACATTGAATATAACTCAGATTGTTTTCGTTATTCACTCAACCAGCCCGCCGCCCGAACCCTGAATTGCCCGCGGCTATCTGTAGTCAATAGAATTCGAAGTTCACGGTTACAAAATTGTACGAAGTATCACATAATGATGCATATGAATTAAGTGCTTTCGATGATGATACCTCCATATTGTTAATTATGTCCAAAGTACATTCTTGACAATTTGCACGTGAACATAATGGTACATAGTTTATTGTGCAACATTATTCTCTTTGGCGTCAATGGATGTATGCTGATTGTAAACTATCACACAGTAACTCAAATAAATAAGGAGATATTGATAGACTCGATTCCATTGTGTTATTTATATTGGAATGACATTTTTGTTGAATACTTGTCTGAAAATATATAAATCATACAAAACTATTAGTATAACTATAATTATACAGAATTGTATCAACGTACACTAAATACCTTATATTCATTATTAATCTTTCTAAGAAAGATTAATAATTATACATTAAAGAAAATAAGAGCTTTCTCATAAGAGCTTTGAAAGCGAAATAAAATGGTGAGAAGAATGCAATGTGCAAATTCCTAATTTGTTTTTAATATTAAAACGTAATACCTGTTGACTGTGTGAAGAGATCTCAGGAATTTTTTTATTGCAAGATGTTATAGGCAATGTTGTAACATTTTTGTGTGATTTAAATTGTTTTTTTGAAATTACGGATTGTTTTTTTTATTTTTTCTTCCAATAGTTTCTCGTTTGATCTTTTAATATTTTTTATTAATTTTTGGTTTCCTGTCATATCTCTTGTTTCTTGTAATATATGTGAGAAAAAAATTTTTTCTGCTGTATCGTGTAATTTACCAGTATCTGTTACTAATGTCCTATGAAGTTTGTTTTCGTCATCTATAAATAATATAATAATATAACAGTAACGAATCTTTTTATTCGACCTAACTGGCAATATTTTTGGTGGTCAGATAATGTATCTTTTTATGTGAATTTGTATACTGTACATTTGGACAATTCTAAAATAAAATACTTAGCAATTTATTGTTAACAAAATAGTTATATAGTCTTCAAGTAGAAGGATAAAAAAAGTTTTGGTAATTTTTTAAGATTTTTTTTTTCGAGTCCAATAGAAGAAAACATAAGGAAGAAAAAAAAGATCTTAATTATCACTCCGAAGATTACCACTCAAAGCGTTAATATGAAATGAAAGATACATACGTAACACTTATTGCTGAAATTTTAGCTACTGCCTCAGTTTTTTCTTTCGTTTTAAAATCTTGCCACGTTAGGCTTACGATACAGTTAATTTTTCGCTTCCATTTGGGTATTGGACACAGTGAAATTACATCTTTTTGAGCACTTTTTATCCACCATTTGAGGGCAAAATTTTTATCTTCTTGCGGCATTATTACATATATGATGCAAAAACATCTTACAGAATGCTAATAATTAACACTGCGTACTATTTTATTGGCATTACTTTTTGCTATGTAAGTCAATAACGGTGTTTAAGTATTGCTATGCAATACCAATTGCATTGACATGTTCAATACATTTCGTCGATATGATCGGTATCATTATAATTTGCCAAGTCGTCAACTTTAATGATTAATATCTCACTTCGCGGAAGAGAGCAGCGCTTATTTCTTCCAAAATTTTTAAATTTTGTTTAAAATTATAGATGATACTAACCAAAATAAAGAAATTCTTTGAAAGATATACAGAATGATGCTATAGATGAAAATGTTAATGTTAAAAGTATTTAATAAAGTTTCAAGTAAACCTAAAATTATTAATGATATTCGATTGACTAATCCTTTATTGATAATATCAGCTAAGAATAAACAAGAAACAAAACTTTGACTGCAAAGTAAATAAAACGTTTTTTACTGTATTAATAATAAACAAAACAAATTATATAATTTAACAAGAAAAACGGAGAAATACTATATTATTTCTTATAGTTTTCTTTATGTTGAATATAATGCGAGCTTATAAAATGTTCAATCACAATTTTGCGAAATTGAAAGATAAAAGTTGTAAAAACATGTTACTTCAATACAGTTTATCATCTTATAACTGTGATATGTGATGTGCTAGAAAAGTTTAAGGTAGAATAAAATATAATATGTAATTAATAACGAAAGTCTCATTCAACAATACAGTAACAAATTTTAGTACAACAAAGTACATCAAAATAACTTTTCTCTTTATATTGAATTTCCTAAAATTATGATGTAATAATACTTCTGAAGTCGGTATCATATACAGTGTCAAAAGAACTATAAAAATAATCTCATGCTTAGAAAAAACTTTATACGCAGAATTACAAGAAACATTATGTATTTTATTTAAAAGTAATAATGACCTGTTATCGAAAAGTCAATTGTCAGCTATAAATGATTCATTAAATAATTAATTGTCTTGGAGCTGGAATGAAAATAAATTAGTAGTACCTCAATACAAAGATATTGAAGATAATCAATTACAAAAGTCAGCTTTTGAATTAGATTGGTAAATTAATCATTTACGAGAATGTCTTTATAACTTGTGTTAATAATTTTTTTAATATATATATTTTTTAGCAACAATAGTATCAATCTACATCAATTTTAAACGATACACGATGCGATTTAATAGGAAAAAGTAATTTAAATAATGTTATAGATCTAAACGAAAAACGCTTTTCGAACCAGTCTTCAGAAACACATAATTATTTTCTTTAGTTTTATATTTTGTCCGAACAATTAAATTTTTTATTAACATTAAATAATATACTTATAATCATGAATTTATACTTTAATTGTTCTAGATTCTCAAAAAAATAATTTTTCTGATTCACACAGTGAATATATTCCATCTGAAAATGATGACAATATCTCAAAAAATAAATCAAAATGCAAATATTAGTGCAAAAAAACGTTCTTTTAATAATTCTGTTAATTTAGGATTAAACATTTCATTAACAACTAATATTCGCGGTAAATCATCATGTAATGATGATGAAATGTATGTTGTATCAGCTCCAACAAAAGGATCTAAACGAATTTTCAGAAAACATTTTTGCTTATTCTGCAAAACATGGCAATCAAAAATTAGTCGACATTTGGAGAGAAAACATATGGATGAAAAACGAGTGAAAGATTTTATTAGCTTACCAAAAAGGTGTAATGAACAAAAGTATTTGATAAACATGTTATGAAAGGAAGGCGATTTTTATTATAATGTTACTAATGACATAAATAGTGGTGAACTTCTAGTCTACAGGAGACCTGCCGAAAAATGTGGGAACACTGCAGAGGATTATACTGCTTGCCCAAAATGTAAAGAATTCTTTAACAAATTAAATTTAAGGCATCATACAGCGCATTGTATCGATCAAAAACGTAAAGGTACTAAAGTTGTTCCTGTTCTTAGTCGGCAAGTCATGGGTAGATATGCAAGCCAGGCTAACAATGTTTTACGTCAAATAGTTATGCCACAATGTCATGATGACAGAATAACATGTCTTGTTCATTATGATCAATTAATTATAGAATACGGAAATAAACTTTGTCTAAAATATCCATCTCCACACTATTATGACATGATACGACAGCGATTGAGGCAACATGGTCGGTTTCTTCTAGAAATTAAACAACATTGTAAGGGTATAGATGACTTATCTTCAGTTTATCATCTAAAATATTATAAAATATGTATTGATGTCATAAACATTCTTGCTGGATTCGATTCTTCAACAAAGACATATAAAACTCCATCATTAGCAACCCCATTGGGCACATTATTAAAAGCTACAGGAAAAACGTTAATTTCTTTGACAATAATTTAGGACAATGTTACAAAACAAAAACAGGTTAAAAATTTTTTAATATTGTTAAATTACGAATATGGCCCAAGTGTCAATGAAATTGCTTCAGAAACGCAACAACAGTTAAAAGAAACAAGAAAGTTAATCTTCTTCCCACTCATGATATTAAGAAATTGGACAACTTTTTAAAATGCAACGTTCTACAGCTATAAATGATCTAAAACAAAAATTTTCATTCAAAAACTGGTTAATGCTTTCTAAAAGTATATTAATATCAGTACAGTTATTTAATAGACGAAAAGCAGGAGAAACGAAAAGAGCTTTAATAGAAAAATATAAAAACTATCAAAAAATTGATTCAGATACGAATGTGGACGCATTTAATGCACTTTCATCGGAATGCCAAGAAATAGCGAAGGAATATGTACGGTTTACGATACGTGAAAAGAAGAATTGTACCGTACCTGTTTTATTAGATTCTAAATTTAAAAGATGTGTAGAATTAATTCTTCAATACAGAAAAAAATCCGGTGTTAGCTCAGCAAATCCTTACGTTTTTGGTATTCCCAATATAAATAAAAATCAACATGTACACTTAAAAGAATGTGATATAATGCTGATTTGCGGTTGAATGTGAAGCTGATCACCCTGAAACTTTACGACGTACTACTCTGCGTAAACGTGTAGCAACATTAGGAGTTAACTTAAACTTGACGGAAACTGAAATTACGGCCCTCGCTAATTTTATGGGGCATGAAGAAAAAATCCATCGTGAACATTATAAAATGCCCATAGTTCATCGAGAAATTTTGCAAATGTCATAATTATTAGAATCTGCAAGTGGTAAAAATAAAAATAAAAATTTCAATAATAAGAAAAATAAAAATATAAATGCGTTTGAAAACAATGAGGCATCATGTATCTCAAATTCTGGTAGGTATTTTTTTTAATACTTTATTTCTTTAAAGGAAACCTATTTTTACGTTTTACCTGTTCTTATTACAATATTATATTTAAATATTTTAAAATTGCTGCATTCTAACTTCATTTAAGAATTAAGCTTAAGCAAGTTACAGATATCATTATTGTCAACTTAAAAATAATATATACATAACAGTTAAAAAGTGTCGCTATTTACGTAGTCTTTAGATATTATTCTCTTATTTTACTTTTATATTAGAGATATACCTTACTTTTATGTTAGAAATATAGGTATCGATATTTTTTGATAAAGTAATTTTTTTCAAATAATTATTTTTTTCATTTAAAACTAAAATAAATTCTTTAATATTTGTAATTACTTAAAGATCTTGTAAATTTCCTATTTTCATTACCATTGTGGACAGGAAATCTATTTCCAAGTCCGAGAGGTAGCTTATTTTTGTAGTATAAAACTATATTACATATAAAGTTCAAACTTAAAAATATGAATGTGTTAATGTGTAAATAAGTTATAAAAAAACGCTACTTGTATTCTACAGATTATTAAAAATTTAAAATAATACATAAGTACTTATAAATAATTTTAACTTGAACTTAATTTTTATTTTTAGATTTACAGTATACTTTTGTATTAATAATACGTTCCATAATACGGTGATTCACTTTGAACTTTCTATTCAAGCCGTAAGCGCATGCAGCATACGGCAAGGAACATATTTAACTATGAATTCTGAATTGTTAAACAAAATTTTTTTTATAATAAATTAATAATTATCTTAAAAGCTCTTTATTAAATTAAATTAAATTTAAGAGAATTAAAACGGCTATAGAGCCTGCCGCGGAAGTCAGCGCACAACGAACAAACAAAAGATGACTAACAACTTAGATGGTCATATCCTTTATTGGAACAATATTCAGACGTTTCGATCTCTTCTTAAGATCATTATCAATGATGAATCAATCAATCATAATATTAGACATAGGCAAACAACGCTGCAATAATAATTTGAGTTAAATAAATTAAACTAAATACAAAGAATAAATACACAAAAATGTCAAATAAGTCTTTCTACATATTTGGACCATGTTATAATTACATACTACTTTCTTTTAATATCCTTAAAATATGTGATCCAAAATCATATTTTACATTATAAAAAAAGTTGTGATGACGCATTTTTTCGCGGCAGGCTCTATAGCCATTTTAATTCTCTTCAATTTGATTTAATTTAATAAATAGCCTTTAAGATTGTTTGCGACTCGGCGAAAAGTTTGCTGGGTAGCCCCTGAGGATGTTAAGCAGGATGAGAGGAACAGGTGTTAAATAAAATGCACTGCGATTACGTGTCACGTGGACTCATCGTGATGTCCAAATCGTACCGTATATTTATTACAGATCTTAATTGATACACATTACACACATTTACTGTTTAATGAGCACAAGAATAAATGTCTGGATGAGAATAATGTCTTGATAACTTACACGAGAGAGATTATATTAATTTGTTACCAGTCGTGATGATGATGCCCGTGAGCCGGTATCACGCGGCGCCGGCGTGCGCATAGCGTGGTGAGCGTGAGTCTCTCAATGGTGATGTACCTGAGCGATAATTATGAGTCTCTCTTAATTACTGTATGAGTCCTTCCGTTGAGCACTCTCTGAGCAGGTATTTGAAGATCCCACGAATAGACTTGAGCACAAAATTATGTTGAAACAATAGCACGATGAACGAGTGAACCGCCGCCATAGAGCACACGTACCGAAGTAAGTTAATTCTGGTGATATGCGCATGCTGGCGCTCATGTTGACGCACCACGATCTACGCGAACGGTTGTAGCGTATTCGCAGGGTAAAACAAAACGAATGGATTTTCATAAAACACTTTACTTCTTACTTTATTCGTGAATATTGTTACAGAAGATTTTATTTAACTCGCCTTACTTAAAACCTACTACTGAAACTCTATACTAGCTACTCTATCTATTCTCTTTCTAGGGGGATTTTGCCTTGGCCAATCAGGCCCGTGGACAAGTTGATTGAGCGCTGCAACGCCACAACACTCCCTCCTAATTTTCTTGGAATGTTACTCGTTTATTCGTCTTTTTTGCAGATGTGTAAGTACGAATTGGTGGTGGTGGTGCAGCGTCTGTCAAATTTGTTGCGTTTTCAGTTTCCTCGGTAGGTAGATATGCCGGTTTTAGTCTTTCTGTTGAAATATTGCATGGTCTTCCGTTAACTAGAACAGTATATAATTTTTCATTAATTTTAGCCAATACTTCATACGGTCCTTGGTAAGGTGGTTGTATGGGGCGTCTTACTGTATCATCTCTAAGAAAAACATGTGTTGCTATTTTTAGATCCTGGTGTACAAACGGTTTTGGAGAACAGTGATGTGCGACTGGTTTGGCTCGAATGTTTCTAATTCTTTCTCTTAGTTCTTGGACGAAGATTTCGGGCTTAACTGGCTGCTCCGGGTCTTCAAAAAATTCTCCTGGAACTCTTAACGTTGTTCCATATAGTAGCTCTGCTGTAGAACATTTTAAATCGTCTTTGAAAGCTGTGCGTAAACCTAAAAGTACTGTTGGTAAAGCTGTCATCCAGTCCTGATCGTTTTGGAGGTGACATGAGAGGGCGGACTTCAGAGTGCGGTGCCAACGCTCTAATATGCCATTAGAGGCGGGATGATATGGTGAAGTTCTCGTTCGTTTGCATCCTATGAGATTAGTTAGGACTCTAAAAAGCTCTGCTTCAAACTGAGTACCCTGGTCAGTTGTGATAATTCTTGGAGCGCCAAACCTTGAAATCCACGCTGAGAAAAAGGCTTTTGCAACAGATTCGGCCGTTGCTTCAACAAGTGGAACTGCTTCTGGCCATCTGGTGTATCGGTCCATCATAGTGAGACAATACCTGTAATTACTAACTATAGGTAAGGGTCCAATGATGTCTAAATGTACCTGATTGAATCTTTCATCCGGAATTGCGATTTTGTCGGGGATGTGTTTGATATGCCGATGAACCTTGGCCCTTTGACATGGGAGGCATGTTTTCACCCAATATGTAATATCTTTGTTCATATTAGGCCACACGAACTTTTGACGGATCTGGTGTCGTGTTGATCTTCCGCTTGGATGTGCCATGTTGTGGACGGTATTAAAAATCCTTTTGCGTAAAGCTTCTGGAATGTAGGGTTTGATTGCTTCCTCGGTACACTCGCAGTATATTGGATGTGTTGAGTTGGGCAAAGTAAATTGTCGTAACTTTAAGTTTGTTTTTCCGTCCAAGATTTCTTTCAATTCTTCATCGTGTTGTTGTTTTTCAGCTAGTTCTTCTGTGGAGACGATCACTGGGCATTCTATTGCTGCAATTCGTGAAAGTGCGTCTGCTGCAACATTGTGTTCTCCTCGTAGATAAATGATGTCTGTGGTTATCTGGCTGATGAGATCTAGTTGTCTGATTTGCCTAGGTGATGCTTTATTAGCTTTTTGTTGGAAGGCAAAAATCAAAGGCTTATGATCTGTGCGAATAGTTAGTTGTCTTCCTTGCACTAAATCTTTAACATATTTGATTGCTTGATATATAGCTAGCAATTCACGATCGTACGTGCTATAATTTCGTTGAGCACTATTGAGTTTTTTTGAGAAAAACATTAATGGCTTTGGTTTTCCTTCCACTATTTGTTCCAGTGTAGCTCCAATGGCTGTATCTGAAGCATCAGTCGTGAGAACTAGCGGTGCATCCTCTTGAGGGTGTGTGAGCATTGTAGACTCTGACAAGCTTTGTATACACTTGTCGAAAGTCCTGTTTGCTGGTTCAGTCCAGATAATTGGTCTTTTATCATTCTTTTTACTATTTTTCAGGTATTCATTAAGGATGGCTTGATCATGCGCTGCGTTTTTAATGCATCTTCTATAATAGTTTAACATACCTAAGAACCTGCGTAGTTCAACGATGGTTTTAGGTTTTGGATAGTTGGCAATAGCTTTTATCTTTTCAGGTAAGGGTTCAATTCCTTGGTTAGATATCCGATAACCCAAAAAGTCGACTTGTTCTTTCCCAAAGGTGCATTTGGAAGTATTAATAGTAACTCCTGCATTTTGTAGTCTTTTAAAAACTTCTTGTAGATGTTGAACATGTTGCTCTGGTGTTTTTGATGCAATGAGGATATCATCCACGTAGCAGTATACATAATCCAGGTCTTGAAAGATGGAATTCATATAGCGCTGGAAAGTTTGCGCCGCGTTTTTGAGTCCAAAAGGCATTGCTATAAATTCAAACAAGCCAAATGGTGTGATAACGGCGGTTTTTAGTATGTCCTCTTCGGCCAATGGGATATTATAGTATGCTTTTACTAAGTCGATGGTAGAGAAAATATTTCTGCCATGCAGACCGTGCGTAAAATCGTGGATATGAGGTAGCGGGTATTTGTCAGGTACTGTAATGGCATTTAATCCGCGATAATCGCCACATGGGCGCCAAACTCCAGTTGTCTTTTTCGGAACAAGATGTAACGGTGAGGCCCAAGGACTGCTGGAGGGTCTGCAAATTCCTGCTTCGATGAGATATGTAAACTCGGCTTTCGCTATCTTTAGTTTCTCTGGTGGTAGCCTACGGAAAGGTTGTGCCACTGGAGGTCCTTTGGTGATAATATGATGTGCCACTCCGTGTGATTTAACTGTAGGAGGTTGTGATGGCTTCGTTAATCCTGGAAATTCAGCGAGTAATTTGTAAAAATGTGAATCCGGTCTGATTGTGGAAATTGTTGTGTGGGATTTTGAAATTAATTGTCCCTTGCACTCCATTCCTGTGATGTTGTCCTGGATGTTTCTTTTGCGAAGGTTAACTGACAAGTTATAGTGGTACAAGAAATCAGCTCCCATTATTGGTGTTGATACATTGGCTACGCAAAATGTCCATGTAAGCGACCGTTTTAAACCTAGGTTAAGTGTGAGTATTCTCTCTCCGTAGGTCTTAATGGGTAGCCCGTTAGCTGCGTACAGTTGTAATGCTGATTGTTTTGCTTTCCTGTCTATAGCTTTCTTTGGCAACAACGAGATGTCTGCACCGGTGTCTACCAAGAAACGTAATCCACTATTTTGGTCCTTGACATGGAGCCTGCGCTGTTTATAACCGTCGGATACGGCTCCTATTGCCGGCGGCTGCTGGAGTTTTCCCGTTTGGCTAAGGGATGTTTCGAGTCGCATGGGAGTAGGCATTTCCAAGCTTTTTCGCCGAAATGCCGATGATAATAACATGTAGTTTGTGATGTATCCTTTACTTTATCTTGGCTGTTGGATCTCTTATTTGTTTTGCCTCTAGATCTAGAACGTGCTCTTCTTTTTCCTATAGCGGCTACGGACTTAGTGAGTTTACTGATTTGATTGTTTAAAGTCTGCATAGAGTCCGGCTGCGAGACACTTGTTGTAGCTATGGTGCCGTGTCCTGCTCCTCTGTCGTGTGCTTTATCGGCACAAGCTGCGAGTTTATCAAGGCTTACCTCATCTAACACAGCTAACAATTCTTGGATTCTGGGAGGGAGTCTTTGAAGCCATAACGTCCTTAACATGTTATCGGTAACGTTTGTGCCTGCCAGCGTACGCATTTCCCTTAATAAAACGGAAGGGGCCTTGTCACCCAATTCCGTGGCATCGAGCAATGTCCGCATTTGTTTTTCGAGGGAATCTGAAAAACGTTCTATTAGTGTGGTTTTAAGTGTTTCATATTTACCTATCGTTGGCGGTTGTTCCAGGATGTCGGCTACTGCAATCATCGAATGTTCGTCAAGATGTCTGACGACTGCACTATATTTGATCTCGTCTGAGCGTATGCGGTAGGCAGTAAATTCGCATTCAATGGCCGCGAACCATAATTTTGGCCGATTTCGCCAGAATGCAGCCAATTTCACGTTGCGAAATTCATTTGCTTGAATTTCAACGGGTGAGATTATGTTATCTTGCATATCCTCCGTAGTTTGCTTGTCCCCTGGAGAGGTATTACCTGATTTTTCACTTCCCGAGGTGTGCTTGGGCGAATGGTCGACCGGCATGTTTACTTGCAAAATTTTTTGAGGCGAGAAAAATGTTCGTGTCAATCGTTATCTCATTCGAATTACTTTCGTCGTGATCACCAGTTTTGATGTAGCGTATTCGCAGGGTAAAACAAAACGAATGGATTTTCATAAAACACTTTACTTCTTACTTTATTCGTGAATATTGTTACAGAAGATTTTATTTAACTCGCCTTACTTAAAACCTACTACTGAAACTCTATACTAGCTACTCTATCTATTCTCTTTCTAGGGGGATTTCGCCTTGGCCAATCAGGCCCGTGGACAAGTTGATTGAGCGCTGCAACGCCACACGGTGATCAATAGCTGCTGCCATCTGACGTGACGGCGCGAGCTCAGTACATACTAAATCCCGAACAAAGATAATTATTAATTTATTAAATTATATAACGCAGGCTGAAAAAATGCGTCATCACAACTTTTTTTATAATACAAATTATGATTTTTGACCACATGTTGTAAGAATATTAAAAGAAAGCAGTATGTAATTAAAACATGGTCAAAAAATGTAGAAAGACTTATTTGACATTTTTGCGTATTTATTCTTTGTATTTAGTTTAATTTATTTAACTCAAATTATTATTGTAGCGTTATTGTTTGCCTAATATTATGATTGATTGTCTAATATTATGATTGATTTGTCATTGATAATGATCTTAAGAAGAGATCGAAACGTCTGAAGATTGTTCCAATAAAGGATATGATCATCTAAGTCGTTATTCATCTTTTGCTTGTTCGTTGTGCGCTGACTCCCGCGGCAGGCTTTATAGACCAAAATTTTTGTTTTAAAGATATAGATAAAGTTAAGATCGCTTATTTGTTCTTTAACGGATCTTAGTGCTCAATATAATTTTCCTATTAATTTAATATTCTTAGCTCATGTAAACTGCGCGCCAAAAATTTTATTAGTCTTGAAACAGTTACTAAACTAATGGTCTGTTCTTTCTAGCTGCACTGTTGCACTGGTGCAATAAGTTAAAGTAAAACAAGTATATTTTTTCTCATTCTAACTTATGGCACCAGTGCAACAGTGCAGCTAGAAAAAACAGACCATAAATATTGGTGCTTAGAAACATCTTCAAAATCTCTTTACACAAAACCTATAAATAATTAGGAGCGTCCCAGATGCGCACAGTAATAAACAAACACAGTAGGCTGAGTGAAATGGACATAATAACAAACGGACACAAACCAAACGAACACAGTAATAAACGGACACAGTAACAAACGGACACAGTAATAAACGGACATAGTAACAAACGGACACAGACCAAATGCGCACAGATCAAACAGACACATTAATAAACGGACACAGTAATAAACGGACACAGTAACAAACGGACACAGTAACAAACGGATACAGTAACAAACGGACACAGTAACAAACGGACACAGACCAAATGCGCACGGACCAAATACGCACGAACTTATGACATGGGTTGCAACTTCTCAGGGCACCCCTACCGACAGGGTGGGTGCGGAAGGGGAGGGCAAAGCCACCCCTTGCACCCGCCCTCCGTGTGTGTGTGTGTGTGTGTGTGTGTGTGTGTGTGTGTGTGTGTGCGTGCGTGCGTGCGTGCGTGTGTGTGTGTGTGTGTGCAAAGCATTCTCTGCACCACATGGGTTTGCGAATGTGTCTGTTTCGCACTATGTCCGTTTGTTACCGTGTCCGTTTGTTGCCGTGTTCGTTTGTTGCCGTGTCCGTTTGTTACCGTGTCTGTTTGTTACCGTGTCCGTTTGTTACCGTGTCCGTTTATTACTGTGTCCATTTGGTCTGTGCGCATTTGGTCTGTGTCCGTTTGTTACTGTGTCCGTTTATTACTGTGTTTGTTTGGTCTGTGCGCATTTTGTCTGTGTTCATTTGTTACTGTGTCCGTTACTATAACAGTACTTAAAATGATCTTAAATATAAGATCTGACTATGAATACCGGCCATAATTCGGAAAAAGGTCTTATTCTAAATAGTTACAAATTATTAGAGCTGAAAATAATTAAAGGTGATAGTTGGAATAAAAATAAAGGAACTAACTTTTTCATAATAGGGCCTAAACACAATGTCAGGCAACAGACAATAGGAATAGAAATAATGAAAGAGAGAAAGAGAGAAAGAATCTTCTTCTCTCTTTCTCTCTTTCTTTAAAATGGCTGCATCTGGAATCTGCGCAGAACCGTACCGAAATTCGTCTTGAGTATGAGCACACCTTGTATTCTTCCACCATGAGTAAGTGTATAAATAATTTTGTACTTTACAATAAAACTTACAAGTATAATAGAAATGTGTAGTATAAAATAACATCATTGCGAAATAAATTTATAATTGTTTAATGTATTGCAATCAGGTATCATTAATTATGAGACCTAACTATAATACATTAAACAATTATAAATTTATTTCGCAAAATTAAACATTTAATCTTTAGTAATTGTTACGTTCAGCGCTAAAATACGCGCCGCACGCCACAATGGGCCCATGACTGAATGCATGGGCGAGGCCGCCTGCTCTTGCCACAGACAAATACGTCAAAGCTGTGTATATGTACGAATGCATGTGTACGCATAAAAATTAATATAATTTATATTTTTAAGAAATATATATATATAAATATATATATATTTCTTAAAAGCACAAATTGTATTAATTTTCTTCTCTCCTTAAATTCTAATATATATAAACATGTACATATGTATTCATAAGAATATTATTTTTCAGCAAGGAGATATCTATGATATTTGCACAGTGAATCATGTATCACGCGCTAAATACGAGCACCTAGCGAGTACACGCGCGTGAAACATGAAAATCACAAGGATAACTCCGACCGAGTCCCGAGGGCTGAAATCCCCTCGCACCCTGTGGGGCCGCCAAACCGATAATATATAAACCGACGAAATCCCGGCACCGCACAGCTTTTCTCTTTTCTGACTCGTCGGTTTAGAACTTGCTACAGTATATCGATTCATTCGCGCATCTCCGCTAAGAGAACAAATTTAAGAGATCGTAAGACTATTCGTATTCTTGTGGACGGACGAACAGACACGACGCGACGACTGTGACTAAAAAACATCAATAGCAGACCACAGTAATCAATAGGCAAATCATCGGGAATCGCCAGGAAATGCCTTCTTCGAGCAAACCTGTGGAATTTAAAGGTAAATTCTACCAATCCATCGATTATTTCCGCGAACTAATTTCTTAGTCTCTGCGCGAGTGAGTCGACCATCGCCGCGCGCGTTTAGCCTCTTTTCCGCGAATCGTTCTCGCCTAACGGTGCTACTGAAACTCTTTTGTATATAGATCTCGCGTTTTATTTTTTTGATTTTATAAGTTAGTCTTATATTGTGCGCATAAGGGAGTGAAATTAAAAATTAATACGTCTAAGTGAATCACATCTGTTCAATTCGTTTCTTTTGTATTGTTTGGATACATACTCATAGTCTTATTAATTAAAAGTGTTCTTATCATGAATTCTTTTTTTTTATTATTCTATTTCGTGAGTACTCCCATCAGCTTAATCCGTTTTTAACTCCCGGCAATACGACAACCCTTCGTTCTTTCCTTGAACCAGTGAATCGCCTCCCTGAGGGCAGCTTCGGTATCCTTACACCGATTCTTCCCCCTGAATTGGCGCCTCCCTGAGGTCGATTCTTTTCAGTTGAAGTTTCGAACCACCCTCTCTCTTTTCTTCTTAGCCCACAACTCAATAGCATTACCTGCCGATCCTCCCACACATCCCAGGTACCCACAAAAGAAAGGGATCACCGCACTCCCTCTTTTTTTTTCTTTCCGCTCCGCGTACTCATATCTTTAAATAAAATTCCTTCTATTCCTTTTTTCTTATATATATATATATATATATATATATATATATATATATATATGTGTGTGTGTGTGTGTGTGTGTGTGTGTGTGTGTGTGTGTGTTTAAAAAATGACTCATTATATTAGATGGGCCAAAAACGCAGGGGACGTCGAGCCGGAAGGGCCCATCAAATAAAGAGGCTACAGCGCCAGATATATCAGGGTGGCGAATTTGACCCTTCTGTTTTCCAACAAGGGTATATCGAGGAGCCCTCGTCTCCTTCGGAAACAGAGGATCCTACGCCTCAAGGACCAACGCAGGGCCCACCATACGCCCCTGATCGTGCGCGCCTTCCCGGCCCCAAAATCCGCGGCGACGAAATTGTGAAAATTTTGGAACGGACTAAAACGGGAACCCCTAGTAATCTCCAAAAGGAATCGGCCCTCGCAAACTCTCTCCCGGGACAACTGCTAAGCCCCCTGAACGCTCCCGACACGTCAGCAACGAAAATTCCGTCCCAGTCAACGCAGCGAAATATACTCCACCGGTAGACCCGACACCTCCTCCACCCCCCCAACCCAAATACACAACAAAAAAAATTGAGAAGATGTCCATCATCTCAAAAACCCTGTAAACAAACCTTAAAATAATAAAAAAGAAAGGGAGAAGCAGAGGAATTTTTTATATTAACCGCCCTCTTTTCATTATTATTTTTTTCCTTGTTTTTTCTTTCCTTCTCACCGGTGCGGCAGTATTACCGCTCGGCCAGCGACACCGCGACGTCTTGCAGCAGCAAGCTCCCTTCTCCTTCGAACACACACACACACACACACACACACACACACACACACACACACACACACACACACACCACACACACACACACACACACACACACACACTCTCTCTCTCTCTCTCTCTCTCTCTCTCTCTCTCTCTCTCTCTCTCTCTCTCTCTCTCTCTCTCTCTCTCTCTCTCTCTCTCTCTCTCTCTCTCTCTCTCTGTATTTCGGAATTATTTACATCTATAATTTGAAATAAAATTCAAGAAATGTATTTGTAAATTTATGTAAATAAATAATATTTAGAAAATTGAAAGGTGCATAAAATGTATATCACTAATATCTTTTATAAATACATATATACAAATATTTTCTGTACTACACGGTATATAAAATTATTAATTATATCCTCTGAATTTTATTACAAATTACGAATTTTCTAAATTTGAAATAGCATTTAAGGGGATCCTAAAGTCGAGGCCGAACTCTGACAGAGTTGCAGCGCCGCCTAAACGGAATTAAAAAATCGATAATTTATCGACATTTTTAATTTAATAACTTATCGACATTTTTAATTCCGCTCTGTATTACCCTCCAATTATGCATACAGAACAGGTTTGTGTCCAAACTCAATCTCGATAGAGTGAGATAAAGAAAGAAATAGAGAGAGAGAGAGAGAGAGAGAGTAAACCAAAAAGGATAGACTATCTCCGTCTCTATCGAGAAATGAAAATGTGTTCGGTTCTCAATCTGAATCTGGACAGACCTGATGTACAGCAGCATATACATATACATGTTGTGCTCTGTATATAAACAAAAAATATTTTTTCCAATACCATCTAAATATAGACGCTTCAAGAATTATTTTTACTTGTGCCTAAATAGATGCATTTGATTTAAATTTTTGTTTCTAGTACCATCTAAATAGATGCTTCAAAAAATATTAATTTTACCTGTGCCATTTAAATAGATGCATCTGGTTTAAATATTTGTTTCCAGTATCATCTAAATAAACGCTTCAGGTATTATTAATTTTACCTGTGCCGTCTAAATAGATGTATCTGGTTTAAATATTTTTTCCTATACCATCTAAACAGATGCTTCAGGAATTATTCATTTTACCAGTGCCTTCTAAATAAATGCATCTGGTTTAAATATTTTTTCCTGTACCATCTAAACAGATGCTTCAGAAATTATTCATTTTACCAGTGCCGTCTAAATAGATGCATCTGGTTTAAATATTTGTTTTCAGTATCATCTAAATAAACGCTTCAGGTATTATTAATTTTACCTGTGCCGTATAAATAAATGCATCTGGTTAAAATATTTTTTATTCTTACTTATTTCTTGAGTACAGTTTCTTCAAAACTCCATTGTACTTATCTTCTTTAATAACTGCCACCTGCAAAAAAAATAAACATATAATATGCAATAATAAACAGAGAAGTGTGTTACAATAAAAATCTATCAACATACATAATAAAATATAAAACTTAATATAAAAGTTAAAGATTTCTTTGCACTTTACTCAAACAATATTTGGGCAAATAATAAAATATTCTGTAGTTAGATTTACTCAAAACATTTTTTCGAACAAGTAATTTGAGAGATAATTGTGGTAAGATTGTTACACATTACCCACACGGCACATATCTTTCAGAAAGCTTTTTGAAAGATGTGATATATGGGTACTTTCTCTCAAATATTTAAAATTTTTCTATACAAAAAAATTGTGATACAGACTATTTGTCTGTCTGTCTGTCTGTCTGTCTGTCTTGATCGTGTAATTTTTCATGTGAAAAGTTTCACGTAAACTCAACTATGTCAACCAATGGAATCAGTGAGTTCGCGTGAAACTTTTATCTCATTGGTTAAAATCGTTGAGTTCACGTGAAACTTTTCACATAGAAAATTACACAATTGATCTTTAGAAGGTCGAATTCAAAAGAAAGTGACAATTTGAAAAATGAGCAGCACTGTCTCCACTGATTGGTGTATACTTTTAGGATTAACGATATACACTAATCATTGTTGCTTTTCACATTTTCACTCAAAAATACAGAATCGATTTCCTGGATAGTAGCGTGTATGCATGTAAATGTATACGTAAAACTTCGCGTTATTCATTTATACAGTACAATATTTCGTACTGTTCACAGCATGTAATTAATTTTTATAGACAAATGTGGAAAAGTAACGAACAATCGGAATCCATAATTTTTACAAAATTGCATCTAAAATGTTTATTATAAAATTTTTAAATTTATTTTAACATTTTTTTAATACAAATTTTAAGTATAAATATATTATTTTTTGTAAAAAAGTAATTATTATTTAAATTAAAAAATAGTCTTTTGAAAAAAAAAGTTATTTAAATAAATAATAATTACACTTAAAAAAAATTTTTTTTACATATATTTTAGTCAAAATATTTTAGTCTTTTATTTCCAATTTTTTCCAAAAATAATATTTTTTTATATGCAATTAATTTAATATATTATATTAATTTAATATATTTTTGTAAATAAAATACATTCATAAATTAAAAAACTTAAATTTAACTAAATATTTATTTTAAAAAAATTTATTTTTAATGTACATTTTTAAAATTATTTTAATAATTGTTTAAAATAAATGTTTTATAAGAATACAAAAACATAACTTTGTGGTAGAAAAACCATTAATTTTAATTTTAAAAAAATTTTTTATTTACACTTTTATTTTAAATTTTTATCAGTGAAGCTTTTATATATAAACTTTTGACAAAAATAATACTCTAAAATAAAGTACTTTAAAATAAAATAATTATAATTGCAAAAATATAAAGAAAAAATAATTTATAATCCATGTAATTAAATTATATTATTTTGTTATATACTATCTGTTTTCCCTTATATTTTCTCATTTTTTGTTAAAAAAATTCTTTTATATGGCACCATAAAAGGAATCGAACCTGCGCGATAGTAATAAGTATACACCAACATTGTTAGAAAAATATGTGATATTTGCGACAATTATGTGATATTTGTTACAAATACAACACATTTTAGTATTAGTGTAACCGCGCCGCTACGTTCCAACAATGTGATTTTATGTTTCTGTATTTATTATAACATCTTTTGTATGTCTCTCTTTTTCTCTCACTCTATTTTATACTTTCGACAAGCTGGCCGCGTAGTCATTGTTGCAACTTCGCAAGATGTCTCGCGAGGAGAACGTGCACGAAAAAATACCACGAGGTGAAGGAGATAACGTGGCGGATAAAAAACCGCCACCGATTACACGTAAAAGTAAGTAATTTATAGTACATATATTATATGTTATATGTTATATGTTATATATTATATATTATATATTATATATGTTATATATTATATATTATATGTTACACACACACACACACACACATACACACATGCTTGCGTGCGAGAGAGAGAGAGAGAGAGAGAGAGAGGAGAGAGAGAGAGAGAGAGAGAGAGAGAGAGAGAGAGAGAGAGAGAGAGAGAGAGAGAGAGAGAGAGAGAGAGAGAGAGAGAGAGAGAGAGAGAGAGAGAGAGACAAGTGATAAAAAGTCGGATACTCTCGCCAAGATGAGTGAACCGCAGTGTCATTTTGGTGTATGGGTGTGTGTGCAATTATTTATTGTTTAGAGAATAATTTTTTTCTTATTACAGCGAGGAGTGACGGTGCCGTGATTACACGGAGCCGTCACTGCGACACATGTAATGATGCAAGAATGCCGCAGTCGACGGCGCCCGTATGCAAATCGACGGCCGCGGCGCCCGTACGCAAATCGACGGCCGCGGCGCCCTTACGAAAATCGACGGCCGCGGCGCCCGTACGCAAATCGACTATACAAAAATTGACAGCACCCTTACCTCCTGAAAAAAAAGAAATAGAAGAAGGAGAAGAAGGAGAAGGAGAAGAAGGAGAAGGAGAAGAAGGAGAAGAATATTTTGAAGATGAAATAGAAGAAAGACAAGGAGAAAGAGGAGGCAGAAGAGGCGGGAGAGGCGGGAGAGGTAGAAGAGGACGAAGAGGCGATAGAAGAGGAGGAAGAGGAGGCGGAAGAGGAGGAAGAGGAAGAGGAGGCCTTGTAACGAGAAATGTAAGTAATCTATTAACATTAGTTTATACATATTTGTCTATTTGTTCATCCTTTTATTTTATATCTTTTTTGTTTTGCAGCAACTTAACCATGCGGTGCGGCGGGCAATACAAAATGAAAGAAGAAAATATGCTGGAGGATATACGTATCCACATACTACGTATATTCCTCCAGCATACAATCAACCGCAGGCACCGTCTCCGGTCCAGCCGCCGCCGCCGCCGCCGCCGCACAGTGATGCCAAACGCTCGAATTCCTGGACATTGGGTCGAAAATCGAAAAATTAAATTTAAACATTTTATATAGAAAAATGTTAGGTCAAGTATTTATATTTTCCTTTTCTAAAAGTAATTTTGCATATAACAACGAATAAACAGCTGTAACTGCGACATGATGTATGTTCTTTTAAATTCATACGTTTGATATCGTTACGTTTGGTAACAAATTATTAATTAAAAAACAATTTTTATTAATATGTGTCATACACCGTTTTTTTGTCTTCTTAAATACTATCTATTTATAATATTATTTAATTAAAAAAACGTACAAAAAGGCTTTTACAAGATTATATTTATTTTCTAACCAAAATACAAGAAAATTTAATTTTTAAATTCGATTTAAAAAAAACGCTAAATGATGCTAAAGAAGAGACAAAGTGGAAATTAAAGTACACATCCTAAAGAATGAAATTTCACTTGAAACAACTGCAGCCGAGTGCAACTTTTAAAAAAATTGACATTAGAATGTTCCCGGTTACTAAAAGTGCCCTATCCATGTACGAGTTTGGCTTGCGAGTTCGGCTCGACAAGCTTGATTTGCGAATAAGACTGTAATGTTTGTCACAATTAGAGCTGCCAGACTTGCCGGATTGTCCCTCTATGTTCTCTCTATAATGTTGTTACGTATTATAAGTGCGCGGACCCCCAAAGTAGACATCTTAATTTACATAATTATAAAACAGATTGTAAGATAAAGTAAGAGGAAAAGAAATAATGAAACATGATTGTAAAAAAACATACATTGTTTATATAATTTAAACTACTGGGGCCCGTCTAAACTATGCGCTTATGATATACGTAACTGTTTTTACTACTGTAGGCGCGTGCGCGGCCTGGTTCGTGGTGGGGCAACCCAACAAGTCGGGCCGCTCTGGTTGACAAACATTACAATCTCACTCGTAAATCAAGCTTGCCGAGCCGGCTTGCGATTTCTGAGAAAAATCAAGTTTTTCATTTTAAGTTGCTTCCTTGTTTTAATTGTTCCTGTAATTCCTTGTTTTAATAGATTATTATAATTTCCATGTTCTTCGTACATTAAAAAATTTTGTGTTTGTTGTCTTTTTTTATTTTAAGTTTTGTTTAAATATTTCAATACGTACAATATTTTATCATAAAAAATGAATTCCATAACTCATTCAAAGTTATTTCATATCTTATGGTCTAAAGGTATAAAAAACTGAATGATCACAAAAAATTAATAGAGCATCTTTTGACCAGAGAAGAATTTAATTTTTCAAAGAACGCCGAGAAGATCCATTAAGAAAATTTGTAAACTATTTGTATAAGAAATGGATCAGTTCTCATCGTTCTTATAATAAATTTATTTTAAAAAATGTCGAATGGTTAAACAAATCATTCTCAATTCCTGTTGCTGCAACCAAAACAATTCCAATGGAAGTAGAACATCGCGACTTTCCTTCGTCATCAACAGCTGAATCATACAAATTTCTGACAAAACCATTTACTGATCTCTCCGAAAGACAAAAAAGACGACGAACTGAAGAAATTAGAACCGTATACTCCGCAGACGCACTGCTTTTCGCTGCTAAAATGAATGTGTGTTAGCTTCAGGAAATTGCGATATTGCAAAAATCCTGTCATACGTGACGCAACATCCTCAAGAAGTGAGTAGAATTAGAGCCTTTTGTGAGGGAAAATATATTGATAATGCAGTACAATATCAATATACTAAAGAAAAAGCCCTGGCAACGATCTTGACGCTACGGTTATCTCAACGCAGATATAATGAATTGCGAAAATTGTCTTCCCAGAATGGTAAAAGTCCCTATTTATCTTATAAACATGTACTTTTAGCAAAAAAGGATTGTTATATAAAAACTGATGACATTATCGTAACAGAAACATATGCACAAGTAAAGTTACAGGCTTTATTAGATTTAACTTGTGCAAGAATTATAAAAGCTATTGAAACTAATGAAATAAAAAATTTAATTTTAATATCAAAGTGGGGGTTTGATGGTGCAAGTAGTCAGAGCCTTTATAAACAGTGCATTTCAAACACATCGCACGACGTTAACAAACCAATTGACAGTGCAGTTTTTGTTACGTGTTTGATTCCTTTATTATTGAAGGATGGAACACGTATTCTGTGGGAAAATAAACATCCGTCCTCGACTAAATATTGTCGCCCACTGAAGTTTGAATTCGTGGCAGAAAATCGCGAAAATATTCTGAAAGAACATGAAAGAGTTCAGGCCGAAATAGATGCGTTAAACGCAACTGAAATTAGCAATGTGAAAGTATTCCATCAATTATTGCTAACGATGATTGATGGAAAAATTTGCTCTACACTTGCAACATCTCAGTCACCATCTTCTATGACATGCTATATTTGCGGAGCCCGACCAAAAGAAATGAATAATATTGAATTAATTCATAAAAAAACGACAGATATAAATAATTATCGTTTTGGAATATCATCCCTCCATGCATGGATCAAATGTATGGAGTACTTATTACATGTAGCTCATAATTTAACAATTAAGAAATGGTCTACTCGAAACCTAGAAGAAAAAAAAGAACGAGAAGAGCGTAAAAAAACTATTCAACAAAAATTTTGCGATAGACTTGGGTTGTTGGTAGATGTAATAAAACAAGGCGTTGGAACAACCAATGATGGCAATACAGCCAGAAAATTTTTCGCGAATCCTGCTCTCACTGCCGAGATAACTGGGTTAGACCAAACAATTATTCAGAAGTTTAGAAGTATTTTACAAGCTATTGCATCGGGTCAGGCCACTAATGTAAATAAATTTCAAGCAAAGGCACAACAGTTGGCAGAACTTCTTATCGATCATTACGGGTGGTACTATATGCCTGTAACCGTGCACAAAATATTGTTTCATGGTGCGGAAATAATAAAATATGCTGTTTTACCTTTAGGTAAATTACACAGGCACACAAAAAAAAAAGTGGTTGGTCCGGCGGACTAGACTAGTCAATCCTTATGTATTTCGACCCACTGAATCCGAATCTGAAGTCAGAATTGCAAAGTTAGCTCGCATTTTCTAACCTCAAAAAAATTTTTTTTTTTAATATTGGTCCGGTGGGTCAGACTAGTCAATTCTTATGTATTTTGACCCGCTGAATCCGAATCCAAGGTCAGAATTGCAAAATTAGCTCGCATTTCCTAACCTAAAACAAAAAAATTTTTTTTTTAAATGATGGCCCGGCAAACCAGACTAGTTTATTCTTATGTATTTTGACCCGCTGAATCCAAATCCAAGGTCAGAATTGCTGAATTGGCTTATTTTTTCCTAACCTCAAAAAAAAATTTTCTTTTAATGTTGGTCCGGCAGACCAGACTAGTCTATCCTTATGTATTTTGACCCGCTGAATCCAAATCCAAGGTGAAAATTGCTGAATTAGCTCATTTTTTTCTAACCTCAAAAAAAATTTTTTTTAGGTTAGAAAATGCGAGCTAATTTTGCAATTCTGACCTTGGATTCGGATTCAGTAGGTCAAAATACATAAGAATTGACTAGTCTGGCCCAGCGGACCAATATTTTTAAAACAATTTTTTTTGAGGTTAGAAAATGCGAGCTAACTTTGCAATTCTGATCTTAGATTCGGATTCAGCGGATCGAAATACATAAGGATTGACTAGTCTAGTCCGCCGGACCAACCACTTTTTTTTTGTGTGCCTGTGTAATTAAAAAAGAATTTTTTTTGTGGTTAGAAAATGCGAGCTAACTTTGCAATTCTGATGTTAGATTCGGATTCAGCGGGTCGAAATACATAAGGATTGACTAGTCTAGTCCGCCGGACCAACCACTTTTTTTTTTGTGTGCCTGTGTTATCAGAAGACGCTCTGGAAGCGCGACATAAGGAGTTTAGGAAAATCCGCCTAGAAAATACTCGGAAAATGGACAGACAAACTACCAATATCGATATTTTGCACATGTTACTAGTATCTTCAGATCCACTAATTTCAAATTTAAGACCTACCTTAAATAAATCAAAATATAAAGAACTTTGTCCTGAGGCGTTAGAACTACTCGCAGACATGGACAATATCGAAGAACACGATACATCCTGTGACTCTAATTCTTCAAGTAGCGAATAAGAATGCACATACATACCGCGCGCGCACAAATACATGATTTATTATAATGCATTTTAAAAATACTGCATGCAATATCTTTAAAAAATTCTTTCATTCTTTATTAAACAATAAAAAATATATAAAAAATTATAAAAATAAAAAAATTAATAAAAAAATATAAAAAAATAAAAAATGGAGTCAATTACCGCCACGTCCACGATCGTGACTCTGGGTTTAGCTGAGAGCGGTTACAATGTTCGTAAAAAGTAAATCGATTTTAATTCTGCATCCGAAAATTTTAATAAATATATATACAAACTGCCATGTTCTAGAATTTAGGCGTTCTGTGAATTGCTGTAGTGATAATAATTATAACCTAACAACGATTATACCTAAGCAGTTTTAAAGAAACTATTTTTACATATAATTATTCTAAACTACACCCTACTTACCTAGATTTAATTATATATTATATATTTTTAGCCGAGTTTAGTTAGGTTAGGTTGTTACATAACAATTTCTATTAAAATTATTATACTATTTTCCATGAGAATGATTAAAATATTACTTAAAAAACTTACAAATAGAAGTCATATTCATGCACGAATACTTTTTAAACTGTTATCCGCTATATTCAATCCGCCATTTTGTTTTTTTTAATTTTGATACCAAATTCAAAATTAGCAACCTCGAAAACCTTTATATACCAAATTGTATGCGTATCAGTAGAGTCTTTGAGATTTTTCAAACCATGTCCAAGAATTTAGGCGTTTGGCATCACTGTGCGCCGCCGCAATATACGCCGCAATAATTGTATCCATATGTATCCATATGGATACAATTATTGCCCGTACATGTAAAATTTCTGAAATTTTAAAGATACGCAAAAAAATTTTAAAGAAATAAAAAAAGAAATATATGTTTACAAATATAATTTTCTTTGTAATGATCCCTCTTTCTCTCTGTATACGTATACACACACACGCACGCACGCCCACACAAGCAAGCCGACACTCACGCAGATAGGGGCATACGCATGTACACACACACGAACGCAAGCAGGCACACACGACGCAGGCAAGCCGACACTCACGCAGATAGGCGCATACGCATGTACACACACACGAACGCAGGCAGGCACACACACACAGGCAAGCCGACACTCACGCAGATAGGCGCATACGCATGTACACACACACGAACGCAGGCAGGCACACACACACAGGCAAGCCGACACTCACGCAGATAGGCGCATACGCATGTATACACACACGAACGCAGGCAGGTACACACGACGCAGGCAGACATACACAAACCCAACTAGCAGCATGCATGCAGGCAGGCACACACAAACGCAAACAGCAGACATGCATGCACACACGCACGCACGCGTCGTCCGTTGGAGAAATGTGTGTGCATTGGATTTTTAAAAGATTTATATTGACAAAATGTCGGTTACACAGACGACTTTAGAATCGTCTTAATGTAATTAATTAAATTTTAAAATAAACAAATTTATATTTTAAATTAAATTAAATTTAAATTTATTAATTATTATTTTTAATTTAATATTTTTTTAGATTTAAAAATTATACTTATAATATGGATTTTAATTAATAATAATAATATTAAGAAACAAAAGTTATAAATTCTACATAAAAAAATTAATAATGTTTATATAACATTTTAATGAAATAATAATTTAAAATTTTAAAATAAATATATTTGAAAAGCTTTAAATTAAAAATATTAAAAATATATTTTTAAAATAAAATTTTAAATGTTATTTTACAATGTGTTATTTTTAATTTTTATTACTTTGTATAGAATGGGCCCCTCCAACGCCCATTCTTGTGAGACGCAACCAATAAAATTTTTTCGTCTCTCCGTTTTCATTTTACTCCGTTTTAAATAAATGTAATAATCAGTATCGTTTTAAGATACGTTTCTGACTTTAAATATAATCAGTGCTATCGAAAACGACGTTTTTAGCATTTAGTTCGCCAATACCGTTTAAACAGATGCCTCTGATTCTTATTTTAATCAGTACTATTCAAATTGACGCTTCTAGCTTTTTATATGCTAGTACCGTCAGAACAAAAGCTTTATTTGATAAAATATATTTTATTTTTGTAATATTTTAAAAATATAGTTTTTTTTATCTTAATAAAATATATATTTATCTTTCTGGAAATGCCAGCAGTTTATTACCTTCTATAATTTTTATAAAGTGCTGTCTCATGCACTTCATGTTTCTGGAATATCTAACATTACAGAGATTGCCATCTAAGGCTATAGTTGTAGCGAAAGCTGCTGAGTAAATTCCACAACTTTTAGAATCAGGCTGCGTATCAACTTTTTCATAAATAATATCGCTCAACTTTATTCTTGCATATCGCAGATGTATATAATTTTTCTCTTTAAGTGACAACCTATCGTAATTACAATCAGGTAGACTGTCATATACGTGAAGTTTGGTGCCATCAAAAAATATACATCGCCAGTGTTCAATTCCATCTCCAGTCCATTGACTTTTTCCTCCAATTATTTGTAAGCTTTTGTTACTTTGACTAGCGTCAACATAATCAAGACATACTTGATATTGCACACTTTGCGTTTGGAATTCAGTCGTTTCTCTTATTACGCGTAAAAATGAATCTAATGACTCATCATTTAATCATATTATCAGACAAGACATTCTCTCTCACCAAAGAAATTGGTATGATAACTTCATTTAAATTTATTTGTCGTCTTGCTTTATCCTCTTTGGTTACATCCTTATAGCTTGTACCAATATATGTACAATCATCATCTTGCTCCATATCTTGAGCAAGCGCAGCAGTGGTAATTACATCCTTATAGCTTGTACCAATATATGTACAATCATCATCTTGCTCCATATCTTGAGCAAGCGCAGTAGTGGTAATTACATCCTTAGAGCTTGTACCAATATATGTACAATCATCATCTTGCTCCATATCTTGAGCAAGTGCAGTGGTAATTTCTGCTCTTGTACATGAAATATCAAATCTTTCTTTTTCCTTATTTGCAATATTTTCTTGTAACGTATTTTGCCGAATACTTTTTCGAATATTGTCTTTTTTAGCTACTGCTTTTTTTGCTTCTATGATGTATCCCGGATCTCTAATCGGCATATGTCTGTTATGACGACTATCTAAGATTTCCGGAAGCATACATTCATCATAGAAACGTGTTAGAAATGGCAGCATTTGATTTTTCCAAAAAGCATCGTCTCTATTTATATAAATCATTTTTATGCTTTTTGGTGTCCATATGACAAAAACGCAATACTCTCGTCGCGTTATGTTTAATTGCCCTTGAATTTGATTAAAAAATCGATGGTTTTTATTTATTTTATCTAGATTCTTTTTATCAAAAATGCCTTTCAAGGAAGGTATTGTTTTTATGGCTTCTTCTACTGTTAAATTTTTAGCTGATAAGGGGTATTTAATTTCTATCAGACCGTTTTCATCAAGAAGTCCATCGGGAGTTGTACCCAAGCACGGATTATCAGTATCTATGAATAATCCGCAAGGTTTCACAAATTTATTTAATTTTGTGGCCAATTCTTTTTTTGCCACTTCCTCCATTTCGCGACCATACTTTACGGCTGCGGTATCAATGAATGGAGGATATAAAATAGCTTTTACTGTCGCTGCACAAGATGTTGTCAGTCTCATGCGACATACGCTTCCAAAATTGGATGACGTTAACATTTTTCGTCTCAATGACAACCATAATTGCGATTCACTTTGTTGTCTGGTATCAAATTCAATTTTTTGCCAGTTTTTGGCATTTTCGAATAACTCTTCTAAATGGTGTTGACGAAGTTGCTCGAATGTTTCAGGTGAAAGATCTGGTTTTCGCGATTGCGGACCGTAATGACTATCTGTTCCTGGCTCTCTTTTAAATTTTTTTTGCCTTCCCTGTGCTTCTCGAGATTCTCTGGTTCTCGCAACTTTTCTTTGTCGCTGTTTCTCCAGATTCTCAACAACAGGTGGAACATTTTTATCCATACTTCGATGTAATTCTGTAAGGATTTCTTGTGAATTATATTGTATGGCTACTCCCGCAGATCTAGCATCAAATGAACCTCGTTTTCTAAAGTGAATGCGCTTTCCACCGATCATTTTACAGACTATTGAGTTAAACGATTCTGCAGGATTATTAGTTAAGCATAATAATAAACTGTCAGAATAACCGCTTATATAATAAATTGCACTTTCAATTTTTTGATACAAACCAAATAACTTTAGAAACGGTACATAATTTTTTTCCGTTTTATTTACATTTTTCTTGCACATTCGACCACGTATTTCGCATCGTTTATGTTCGCCAAAAACATGGCTAGGAATGTTCAAGATATCTTCCTGTAATTCTTTAACTCTATAATGTTGAGGTTTTTGTTCTTTTCTTCGTAATTCTGCTGCATTTTCTATTTCCTTTCGAATATTTAAAATATTCTTTTTCACAATATTTCGCGTCTGTACAAAGCCACGCTGTCTATGCGTTTTTGGCTGAGTTATTTGTGACACAGCTTTCAACTTTTTGCATAAATTACGAAGTAAATGATTGGTGCATTCTATTTTTTTTACTGTCACCATTTGTTTATCGTATGGTGCGTTATCAAGAATGGTTTGAAATACGCTACTGTCACCATCCGCAATAACCGTTTTATAAATCAAATTATGCATTTCGAGACTACAATTAAAACCTTCCGCAATAGCATCACTTTCCATTCTTGTGGAACTTGCATTGCGATCAAAATTCTTGTAGCATTTGTGCGTCCTTGGTTCGATATTTTTCCGCTCTGCTATATCACATATTGAACAATATTTATTGCAGACACCAAGAAATAAAATCTTTTTCGTGTGGTAACCATTTATGGCTCCAACATCAGAAGGAGAATTATAACCAGTACCATACGTTCTCTTTAGCCAACAACCGTCTGCTACAACGGATATGTATGGAATACCGTTTATAACATCATTCCTTTGAAGAGCGAGTTCTCTTTCAAGTTCACCAGCTTTTTTCCATAGCTGTTTTTTGAAAATCGTCAACTATTTGGTCTCTGTACTTTATATAAGTTGGTTCAGACATTGACGAAATATTCATAGTTGCATGTAACTCTTGTAACTGGGCATAGCCAATTCCAGTTGTAATAGTTCCAGCTGCAGCAGCACTATTAATATTTAATATGTCGTCTGTTTGTGGATGTGACCAAAAATGTGCTTCATAGTTGCACATTCGACATTTAAAAAAGAATTGTGTCAAATATCCAAAGCGACGAGAATTTATAAGTACCCAATCTTTAAATAGGCACTCTATTCCTCGCGCATGGTCATCAAATGTCCTGTGCATCTCTCTCAAAAAATGACCAATATTTATTATGGAATCAGTTTCAGGCTCGTGTACTTGGATATCATTTTTACACGAGCCTTTTTCGATGACTATCGTCATCATCTTCGCAAAATTGCACATTTTCATGCGTAACTTCGCTTTTTAATTTACTTATATCTAGGCATGCTTTTTCAATACGGTCCTGTGAATCTATCACCTTATTATTATTTATCAGTGATGTCACTGATGTCTGGCTATTGATAGATTCGCTGTCCGTAATCTTTACATTACCTTCCTCTTGCATCTTTTTCAATAACCGCCGTCTAAAAAAAATAATATTCATTTAATATATATTCACAATATAACAATAAAAACTATAAAATATTGGTATTATGAAATGTATAATTTTACGTATGTGTGTGTGTGTGTGTGTGTGTGTGTGTGTGTGTGTGTGTGTGTGTGTGTGTGTAAGTTGATAATGTTAAAAGACTTATAAATTCATTATTATTTTATTATTTTAGACTGTATATGCAGTAAATATTTAAAACTCATAATAATAACAGATGTTTCTTTTTGCATTTATTTAATAATATCGTCAGAATTGACGCATACATTATCATCGAAGTCGATGTATCATGTATTTATTTCACCAGTACCGTCAAAATAAACGCATCAGATTTTTATTTTGTTAGTATCGTCAAATTGAACGCATCTGACATTTATTTTGTCAGTACCGTCAAATTGAACGCATCTGACATTTATTTTGTCAGTACCGTCAAATTGGACGCATCTGACATTTATTTTGTCAGTACCGTCAAATTGGACGCATCTGACATTTATTTTGTCAGTACCGTCAAATTGGACGCATCTGACATTTATTTTGTCAGTACCGTCAAGCGGGATATATACGACATATATTTCACCAGTACTATGTACTACTTAATTGTTACTTCTGGTATAAAGTAAACTATTATTTTTATTATTATGAGTTTTATAATATTGAAAGAAAAATAAATTATTATTTTAAGTAAAAAATGCTAAGTTATATATTTTTCTCAGTGTATGTATGTAAGTATGTATGTAGGTAGGCATGTAAAGAGATATATATCTCTGTGTAGGTGTGTAGGTATGTAACACAATAATTATTGACAGTTGCATCTTTCTTTTCAATAGTTCTATATATATTACTAATAAATCAAACATTAATACATAAAAAAAATACAATTCTTTTCGATGCAGCAAAAAAATGCTTTAGTATAAAATGAAACGCCAGGTTCACACCGCGTTTGAATTTGTACTATGCAAATTTTCGTCTTCAATCTTAGATTCGAATACCGGCCTAATATTACAAATCTACATGATCTGTGACGAAAACTTTTGTCACATAAAACACGAGATGTTTTGTCAATCTTGTGCTTTACTTTCTACTAAGATACTTTTTGCTTGAGCAGAACTCTTTATGTAAGCTATCAGGAACTATATAATTATTGAAAATAAAGACACAACTCTAATTAATTAAGAAATTTTCCCGAAATATGACAGATTCACACACACACACACACACACACACACACACACACACACACACACACACACACACACACACACACACACACACACACACACACACACACACACACACACACACACACACACACACACACACACACACACACACACACACACACACACACACACACACACACACACACACACACACACACAGAGAGAGAGAGAGAGAGAGAGAGAGAGAGAGAGAGACAGACAGACAGACAGACAGACACACACACACACACACACACACACACACACACACACACACACACACACAGAGACAGAGAGACAGACAGACAGACAGACACATAACATAATTGAAAATACTAACCTTTGTACCCATCTTTTCTTCATAGAAAGTCGAGAATACCAAAAAGGCAAACGTTTTTTGTTATATTTCTTCCCCATTGCTTGTACTATCGATAGTACACAATATATTTATTCACTAACTCACTGAATTATTTAATTCTGCACGTAAGATGTGACACACGTTACGACGTGAACGTCTCCCCGTGCCGTGGGTCTTTGTTTTGCAACATGCGTTAGATCGGTAACAATTGGCGCCAAGAAAAAGTTTGCGCAGTAGATAATATCGACGCACAAGACAGTCCGTTTACTATATGGTGTATATATACTACTATGATATAGCACGATGAAATATAATAATATAGCAAAAGCTGTAGCACGAGTCTTTCAATAATAAAAAAGTTTTAAAATAATTATAATTTATTAATTATATAATTTCAAAATCTGTATATATATTGCGAAGACCATTTTCTTTTATAGAAAATAATAAATAAATAAATGAAATTTTAGAGCTTTGTTCTCACATATTTTCTACTTGTTATTATAAAAGTTTGTGCATTTAAAAAATATATTACGCAATTTTGTGATAGTTTAAAACTAATTTTATTGCATTAAAACAAATCCTTGGATTAAATAAAATAAATTAAATAATATAAAAAGTAAAATCAGATCTAACTTTTATCAGAAATAATTTAAAATTAGGACACAATTTATAATTAAAAAAAAATAAATACAATCAATAAGACAAAATAAATTATATTGCATGATATGATATTTTTGTCAGTTATTATTGTAAAAATTAATGAGTATTAGATATTAGATATATTGAACGTTTATTTTCTATACTATATACATTAAAAGAGAAAAATGTCAAAGTAAGGAGAACCAAATATTTCTTATGACTTTCTTCCAATATTTTTCTGTTATAAAATTTATTTGTAAAAATAATATTAACTTTCCTACAAAATATTCTGTGAAATATTCTTCTAAAATATATATTTTTCTAATTCGTCTTATTTAAAGAGATTGCAATCTAACGTAAAAATAGATAATATATTGTCTCGAAATTTAACTTTTATTTCGTATTTAAATAAACCCTTTATAAAGAAACATATTTAAAATTTTTTGATGGGAAATAATGTTTTTCTAAAAATTTTATTTCTAAAAAATAAACCCATCAATAAGAAACGTGAGGTGTATTTCATAGAAATATATATTTCGACGTCATAAATTTTTTTATAACAAATAAATATCGAAGAAAACGTCACAATAATCGCGAAGTAAATAATAATTGTGCTTTATTGGTATATAAAAATAAATATTTTGTACAGAGATTTAAAACTATTTATAAATCTCGTCTTACGTTAATAAAAATTTTTCGTAGATTGTTTTGAAAAATAAAAAAGGACAAAAATACAAAAGGAATCGAAGTCGGATTGACAAATTGGTAGGCACTCGCCCGCTGTTCGCCGGCACACAGCTTCTTCGTAGATCGCTGTTACAGTCACATATATATATATATATATATATATATATATATATATATATATATATATGAACCGCCAGAACTTAAAAAAATTTTTTTTTTACGGCTGAGTGTTGCTTTTTATTCTTTAGCCTATGTACTCTGGAGTATTATACAAAAAAGGTTATTCAAATTGACAACCCCAAGTCTGCATCCTCTCCTTGTTAGTTTATTCCGTTCTCTCTGCAAGCGCTACGTCAAAAATTTTCAGACACTGTGTATACAGGGTGAGTTTTAATGGATGTCCCGGCCTTTTACCATCAGAAATTTACCGACGATAACTTACCGACTGTATCTCTAAAGATTCGGACGGCCCATAGGTGGCAGCTCTGTGGGTCAGCGGTAAGTTAAGAAGTATTTTAATATTTTATATTAGAAAAAACAAATATCTACTCATATTTTTGCCAATAACGTAAAACATTAACATGCCAAGAATAAATTTGTGTACATCTATTATAAAATTTAAATGTAAAATTGTAAAATACATTATGTCAATGTTACAAATGCTAATTATAACAAATTTAAAATTAAAATAATAGTGGTCTTCCACACCACCCTTGAGGTTCCACTAAAGGTGCGTTAGGTTTTTCAAAGTGGACCTTCACTTGTAGCCATATTTTACCACATTTTTTACAAAAACTAAAAAAATATTGTCGAAGTTAACGACCTATTCAATATGTAAGTCTCAAAACAAATATGTTGAAGTCATATTAAGTAAGAATGCACGCAAAAGAAAATTTTTCATCAATGTGTAACCGTGCTTATGATAACTTATCATGTTTTCACTTCAATATGTGTTCGAAGTGACCTCCCTCCATCCTCTCACGAAGTAGAGCCCTATCCAAGATTGCATTACGTACCCGGCACAACATCTGTGGAGTTATTGCACGGCAAGCTCGTACAATTTTATCCTTCAGATTTTCAGCGCTAACAGGTCGCGTTGCATATACCTGTTGTTTAAGATGACCCCACCAAAAAAGTCAAGTGGTGTGAGATCTGGTGAACGCGTTGGCCATTCTTGGGGACCGTGAAGACCTATCCAATGCCTACCGAATTTCTCGTTTAACAATAATCTTGTCTCTTTGGCGGTGTGTGCAGGATGGCCGTCCTGCTGGAACCACATGTTAACACGTGATTCCAGTGGCACCTCATCTAACAAAGTGACAAGCTCGTTCCTAAGAAAATTTCGGTAAAAATTGCCATTGACCTTGCCATCAATAAAATATGGCCCAATGATGTGGTCCCCGAGAATACCCGCCCAAACATTCACTGACCACTTGACTTGGCTGTGTGCTTGCAGCATCCAGTGAGGATTCTCGGTGACCCAGTAATGCATATTGTGGCGGTTGACGTTGCCATTATTATAAAAAATACATTCATCCGAAAATAAAATGTATTTGGAAAAATAATAATTTTCCTCTATTTTATTAAGAAACCACCGACAATATCTCAATCTGCGCGTCTCATCAATAATAAGCAGTTCTTGAGTCAAGATTGCTTTATAGGGATGAAAGTGACCCGATTTTAGAGCCTTACATACCATTGTCTGGCTAACTCCTTGTACCTGCGCTATAGTTCGTGTACCAATAGTTGGTTCGTTAAGAGCGATTTCTTGTATACGCGCGGTATCAATGCGCCGTAGTCGTCCTGTACAAAAAAAATTTTAAAAAAAGAAAAATAAAGAGGGAAAAATAAAAAAAAAGGAGAAAAAAGAAAATAATTAACATTATATTAATTGTCAAAAAAATCTTATAAATAAATATCTACCTGCAGGCTTAATAGGTCGCAGTTGTGCTTTGCTTTGTAATCTTGCTGCCAGTCTCGCAAAAAACTTATGATATGGCTTTCTCCGATCAGGATATTTGCGAGCATAAAGTCTTGCAGCTTTTCGCGGTTGTTCATCGCATTTTCCGAAAACTATGATCATATCATACAATTCTTTATTTGTATAATTATCCGTTATTTTGATGTACGTTCTCTCACACGAAACACACGATACAACACAAGCAGAGAAAACGTTAGGAAAAACAATTGAGAATCGTCAAGTTTGCAGTCTTTCCAACTGTTCTTCTGATTGATTGCAGAAACTGCGAACCTGTTGATTTTCAATTTTTATTCCCAGCGTTTTAAAAGAACTATACGACATGATTATAATTTTCGGAAAGTGTGATGACTAAGAAGAAAGCCACATTATAAGGTTTTTGCGAGGCTGACGGCAGAAGAAACGAGAAAGCAAAGCACAACTTCGATCTGTTAAACCTGCAGCTAGATATTCTTTTACAGATACATTTTTTTCTCCCATTTATTGTTTTTTTAACAGGACAACAACTTGGGCATGTTAATGTTTTACATTATTGGCAAAAATATGAGTAGATATTTGTTTTTTCTAATATAAAATATTAAAATACTTCTTAACTTACCGCTGATCCACAGAGCTGCCACCTATGGGCCGTCCAAATCTTTAGAGATACAGTCGGTAAGTTATCGTCGGTAAATTTCTGATGGTAAAAGGCCGGGACATCCATTAAAACTCACCCTGTATATGTATATATATATATATACTATATACATATACATATGTACATATATAATTTAAAATTATATGTGATATATAATAAATATCGAAACGATCGATTGTAATGAAAGAAGAATACCTAAAAATATTAAAAAATTAATCATAAAAATCATGATAAATTTTTATATTTAGTTTTTGTCGAAGTATGGAAAATATCTGTTTTACAAATTGAGACAGAGAGAGACAGAGAGAGAGAGACAGATCATAACAATTGCGAGAGCCGTCGCCGCGGTCGCTTCAGAATCATTGCTAGGGGGGGGAGGGGGACGCGACCAGCGTTGCCACACTTGATGCTCTGTCTAGTCGGTGTGACGCAAAGCTGTAGTGGTGGCGACGCACACACGGAAGAAGCGGAGAAGCCGTGTACGTGTGCTGCTCGACGTTCGACCAGCTCCATCACGCTTCGTCCACGCTTTGGGAAAGCGGAAGAGTGCAGACAGCTCTCTCTCTCTCTCTCTCTCTCTCTCTCTCTCTCTTTTTCTCTTTCTCTTTGGTCGTTTATGCTCCAGTAAGAATAATGTTGTATGTATAGAGATAAAATATGTGAGAAAAGAGAGTGAGAGAGAGAAAGAGAGAGAGAGAGAGAGAGAGAGAAAACCACGCGCCTGCATGGTACGTACAAGCGCTCGCGTACGAAATTTTCGGACACGAAATGTTTGCCAATGTCCATCTTTTTTATTAAGACGCTTACGCTTAATCTGATAGCGTAGTATTGTTTCTAAATGTTCACTCGTGTACGGACATAGCTTGATTTATATGTGCAAGGTGCAACATTTTTACTTCATGCACGTTTTGTTAGGGATCAACGCCAGAAATTTTCTTAGTCTTGGCGAAATATATACCGCGTCTGTAAGGTTGATCTCAAGAAGGCTCTTTGGCGGAGGGCAATGGGCGAGTGCCTACCGATCTGTCGAGCCGGGTTCAATTCCCGCAGTATTTTCTTTTTTTTTGTACTTACAATCTATAAAAATTTTTTTATTTACGTAAGACGAGATTTACTAATTGTTTTTAATTTTTCTATATAAAATAATTATTTTTCGCCAAAAAAATTATCATTAAAATAGCGTTATATTTTTCCTTTTTATTTCGAAAATAATACGTATAAAAAAATTATTTGAAAATAAATAATTGTGTTTCGCTGGTATAGAAAAATAATTATTTTGTGTAGAAGAATTTAAAACAATTAGTAAATCTCGTCTTACGTGAATAAAAAAATTTTTATAGATGTAAGTACAAAAAAAAAGAAAAAAAGTACTGCGGGAATTGAACCCGGCTCGACAGATCGGTAAGCAATCGCCCATTGCCCTCCGTCAAAGAGCCTTCTTGAGATTAATCTTACAGACGTGGTATATATCGACAAGGCTATGAAAATTTCTAGCGTTGACTCGTAACAAAACGGGCTGGAAATAAAAATGTTGCACCTTGTACGTATAAATCAATCTATGTCCGTACACGAGTGAACATTGACGAACAATACTACGCTATCAGATTGAGTGTAAGCGTCTTAATAAAAAAGATGGAAATTGGCAAACATTTCGTGTCTGAAAATTTCGTACGCGAGCGCTTGCACGTACCATGCAGGCACGTGTTTCTCTCTCTCTCTCTCTCTCTCTCTCTCTCTCTCTCTCTCTCTCTCTCTCTCTCTCACTCTCTTTTCTCACATATTTTATCTCTATACATACAAAGTTTAATTTTATTTCTACGAATATTAAAAACGTGCACTGCACGTGGGCAGTACCATCAGGGATTGCTAATTTGATATCAAATTGTTATAATTTTATAAATTAAAAAAAATACTTTAAAATTTGTTTGTTTTGTCTTATATGCTTGCCAATATTTTCAGATATAATCCGAATTATAACACGGGAAATTGAAACTTGCACACGGGCGCTTGAATATCTAGCGGCGGCACTGAAATGACAGCACGCCAAGGAAAGCGCTCAAGCCGGCTCGAACGAGACGTGGAAGCGGCAGCAGCCAGCGGACGGGGGGAAAGAGGCGAAGCGCGTTGTTGCCACGCTTCGCCGCGTCTCGCTGATACAGGCCGTGTTATTGCTCGAGCAGCTCGAGATCTTTTCTTGGCGCGCTTTACTTGGTATTTGAAAAAATATTGGTTATTATTACAATAATTGAAAACAATATAAAAATTTTACATTTATCTAAATTTTTTCTTCTATCTTTCTAAGTTATTATACACTTACCTTGTACATATAATTATCAAAAAGTTTCTGTACTTAAATTATATATAACTTTTATACATATATTGAAAATGTAGCAAATATTTTCATTTACAATCAAAGCAAGGCAAATAAAATCAATTTTTAATAATTTTTAATTATACAATTTTTATTTTTTTAGACTTTTTAAGGGGATCGTCCCCTGTAAACAACCAACAAAAAGGGCAATTTTTTAGGAATTTTTTAAAATAAAAACATTACACCAAATGTTCTGAAACTATACAGTATTATTATTTAATATTTATAATGTATAAAAAAATTTTTTGATGAAAAATAATTGATATATATACTAATACATATTATAGAATCCTTTTTTTATTAGTTCAAAACGGCGTGCAGCTTAGCGTCTTGAAACAAATAAACAAAAAATTTTTTAAATTTACATTATTAATTTACATAGTTTCTAGATGAATGTAAGTTTTATAAAAAAAGTTAATTTAACATTTTATTTAAACAGATAAGGCGAAAATTTTTAGCAAAAATTTTGGAAAAAAATTTTTTAGTGCCGCCATTTTGTTAATATTTATTTTTTAAAATTTTTTTTAAATTTATCTAGAAACTATGTAGATTTAAAAAAAATTATGTTTATTTGTTTCAAACCACTTTGAGGGACGCTAAGCTGCACGCCGTTTTGAACCAATAAAAAAAGGATTCTATAATATGTATTAGTACACAAGGTGTCTCAAAACATGTGGGTCAACGTTCGTAAAGATAGATGGGATCGAGATAAACAGAAAAGTCTTGGGTTAGGTCTTGAGTTAGGTTGTGACCGGGAATCGAATTACGGGAAGTCGTGACTTCGTGAATATTTGGACTCACGTACCTTTTTTATCTCGAAGACACGGTCGCCAGCTTCTTTGACCCTCTAAGAAGCAAGGAGATGCAGTCCGAACCTCTCAATAGCGTTGGGGCTGCTGTTGCTATGCGGGAAGACGCCGCCGTTGCTGCGCGCGCTGTCCCTGGTGCTCACGCCACGATGTTCTGCTCGTTGCACTGAGCTACGCAGCGTTGTTTGAGATTCACTAATCCCTTCTTTTTCTTCTGTTTCAGGTGCTGTTGTCGTCGCAGGGAATCGTCGTCGTCGCTGGATCACCACACGGGATCCGAGTAAGTTCGCCGAGTAAGTATGTTTTTAGGTTATGTTTACTGGCGGTCGCGTTTTTTCACGAGGTGTCTTTATTTCACAGGACTGGGACTCACCGTGGGAACGAGGATGCACGGAAAACAAGTAAGTAACTGCGCCTTAATGTTCACAACACTAACAAAACGGTTTTATTTGCAGGTATGTAAGTTATTACAGAAATCACACACACCCGTCCGCGGCGCTTTTTCACACACGAGTTATCGAAACGCTAGAGCGAAGCTGTTCGCTTCGTATCGCATACGCAGGATGCGTATTATCGATGTCGCCATGCGACGCGTGTGTTTAACACTTTAACGTGGTGTTACACGGAACGATCGCGCACGATTTCTTCTCAATCGTTGTTAACGCGCGAAGCTGCTCGCAATTTAACGTGCGAGGCACGGAACAGTCGCACTCGCGTCACTCGAGCTTTAATATCTCGAGGTATTGGCTCTCGGATCCGTATAGCGCGCGAAAACTCTTAATCGGTGTTCCACGATGTTTACGCTTCGGTATCCTGCGCGCGAAAGCTCTCGATCACTGTCGCAGGAGGTTTTTATACCGGCGTGGGACAATTCCCCCACTCCGGTTACTTTGGCCAATCGCGCGTAGCGTCGGTCGGGAACGCGCGGGAACGGCGCATCCGCCCCACTCTCGCATGCGCGCCCAATGGCGGTTTGCGCGCTGTGTCGCGGGAAGTATTGTACTTCCCCCTCTACTTTATTTCGACCAATCAGGTCATTTTGCAGATGTTCGCGCTGGAGCGTGGTCGAGATTGCTCCTCTTGCTGTTGGCGCTAGTGTCGACGCCATTTCAGGTATTGCACCTAAAGTGCAGCTTGATTGCACTAAGTGCAATCTTTTGGTAACGCCTGATATTTGTTCTAAGACGTTTTTTATGCACTTTTATGCTTTATAAGACTGAATAAAAGAATTACAATGGATTTTAGAGTGAATATAATAAAATAGTAAAATATAAGGCAAATCCGTGTGCTATTATAAAAGAAATATTTAACCTTAGAAAAATTATATTTATTACAAGGAAATAATAATCCTGCAGCAAAATCTGCAGTTCTGTCATATTTAATAATAATAGAAAATGAATAAAGCCTGTTCTCATGAATATGGCTCACAATACTTTACGTGAATCTAACTTAACTTAATTTGAATAAAAATACTTCTGCAGGCGGGTCTGCAGCTTTAACTTTAAAGTTTTTTAATAAACAAATAGTTTTAATGCCTAACTGGCAATGTTTTATTTTTACACCGCGCTGAGCTTTATAATTTAACGCGGAATTAAGCAACATAGTATTTGTATATATTATTACAAAATTGACTAGTTTTATTTATGACATTTGTGTCTTAGCCTATAGCGTATAAGGTATATATATATATATGAGTGAAAAGATAAGTACAAAAATAAGCTTAAACTTAACCTATAAATTATAGTAAATTAAACGTACAAACTAAACCTAAGGATTGCACGCCGGGTTATAATAACAAGGATAATAATAATAATATAATAAAAAAAAAAGAAAAATGATAATAAGCAAACGATAGACGGGGGGTTTGGGGTTCGGTGCGTGCTTCGCTTGACCTCAACCTTCCCTGCTTGTCTGGGCGTCGTCCTGGGTCCTCAGGCTGGCCGCTTCGGCTGGAATTTTCTCCTCAGCTCTACGCTTCTCGACCCGGATGACTGGGTAGGCCCGGATGACGTCCTTCTGCGTTGATGGACCCGCCTCAGGTTGCATCTGCCGAGTGCTTCCTAGGGGCGGTCTCAAGGTTCACCAATAATCAAGGTATTAATTTTTTTAATTATGCGAATGAGGAAAGAGCTCGATCCGTTCGAGCCATAACACGGAAGAAAAAATTTATCGTGAATGTATGATAAGCTTTTATTAATTTACTGTTCACAATTACGATAGAAATTAATTCGATTATTTGCAGATTCCATACGTTAATATTTCGATTATTGGTGGACCTAACCCAAGACAATATTGGACTTTTATGTTCATCTCGAATCCTTCTATCTTTTTACGAGCATTGACATATTTTGGGACACCCTGTATAGAATACATTCTTAAATTTGAAAAATTAAATTTAACAAAATATTTTTTAAAAAAATTTATTTTTAGTGTACATTAAAAAAAATATTTTAATAATTGTTTGAAAAAAATGATTTTAAGAACAAAAAGTCAAAACTTTGCGATACAAAATCACAAAACCACAAAGTTTATTTAAAAAAAAAAAAAAATTACATTTAGTCTTATTGTAAATTTTTGGTCAGAGAAGCCTCTATATATAAAATTTGATAGCAAACTTTCGAAGAGTAATGAGAAATGCATTAAATTAAATTTTTTTTTAACCGTTTTAGACTGACAGAATTTTTTGCATTTTTCTTATTTGAAGCAAAATTTTTATTTCAAACAATGTATGTAAAAAATATTTTAATATTTATATGTATAATTTATATAATTAGATTATATAATTACACAATATATATATTTTACTTTGCGATTATAAAAAGATTTTTGGTGATTGTTTGGTACCAAACTGTACCAGAACCAATAAGATAAAAGTTTACTTATATCTTATTGGTTCTGGTACAGTTTGGTACGCTTTGCTACATATACCAAACAATCACCAAAAATCGCCTATAATTACAAATACAACACATTTTTCTATTAGTGTAACCGCGTCGCTACTACGTATAGACAATGTGATTTTATGTTCCTGTATGTATTATAATAATATTTTTTGTATGTCCCTCTTTTTCTCTCACTATACTTTTGCTGGCCGGGCAATGATGATCTTTTGTTTTTTGGATAGGCCTCGCGAATTTTGCATCTATGGCCGGTTCATAGTCGAATCTTATTTAAAGATCGTCTCAAGCAATACGGCTCAATACGGCTCTGTGATTGGCTGATGGCATCTTAAGACAGTACTAAAGATGATCTTAAATATAAGATCCGACTATGAATACTGGCCTATGGCTAGTATTCATAGTCGGGTCTTATATTTAAGATTATCTTAGGCGTAGTCTACAATGAAGATTTAAGCTTTAAGCCATAAGAAATTGACCAAACACAGTCGATTTTTATAAAAATACTCAATTGTGATTAGTCAATTTCTTACGGCTTAAAGCTTAAGTCTTCATTGTAGACTATGCCTTAAGGACTGTCTTAAGATACCATCAACCAATGAGAGTTGTATTGGCATCTTAAAACATTACTTGAGACGATCTTGAAATAAGATTCGACTATGAATACCAGTCTAAGCAATGCTTCTAACATCGAATTATTTTACAGCAGCGTGATATAAGTGGAGAGGATAACGAACAGCTCGCTTGTGCCCTGCGAGGGCACGAACGAGCTGTGGCTCGATTCTTGAATTCATTCGCAAGAGAAACGTATTCGCAAATTCTGTTCTTACAGAAAAGTTGGAAATTTATTGGCTGTCATATGACTTAACCAATAAACTTGCAACTTTTCTGTTAGAGAGGGTATTTGCGCATACGTTTCTTTTGCAAATAAATTCAAGAATCGAGCCCCTGTTCGCTATCCTCTAAGTGAGTGCTCAGTATATGATTGGTTCTTGCCCTTAGTTCTTTATCCCCTCCCCATACGCCGTAACTATCGGGGCCAGAATCTGCAATCTAAGTGTCGCGTAGTCATTGTTTTACAAGATGTCTCGCGAGATAAAGAGTGCAAAGCGTAGCGAAACGGAAGTGAAAGTGAAAATGGCAAATTCTAAAAAATGTAAGTCATTTATAATATATATATATATATTATATAACACACACACATACACACGCACGCACGCACGCATGCACACACGAACGCACGCACGCACGTGTTGGTTCAGATTTGGGGTGCCTTCCGTTTCACACGTGATACGCATGATGCATCGTTCATCTTTGTTGTTTGTCAAACATTAAACGAGGATGAACACTGCATTATGCGCATCACACGTGAAACGGAACGCAGCCTTGATAATCTAGCAAGTTTACTACTTTGAGCCAGTTGTTCCAACTTCTTGGTAAACTTATCTACCAGGTAAGCATGTGTTTTTATTTCTTTTCTTAAATAAATAAAGACAAAATATATTTAACTGATAGGTAAGTTTACCAAGAAGTTGGAACAATCGAGCCTATATCGGATATCCAAAGATGAACCACGCGGTGATTTCAGTGTTTGTGTAAAATCATTTCTAGAATAATAATCGTTTTCTTGTTACAGCGAGAAGTGAAGGCGCCACTCTGCTACACGACCGACAGCAGCCGACGGCGGCATCTTTGCCGCAGTCGACGGCGGCATCTTTGCCGCAGCCGATGGTGCCCGTGCCGCAGTCGACGGCGGTGTCCTTGCCGCAGCCGACGGCCCCCTCACAACAGTCGACGGCGGCGCCCTTGCCGCAGCCGAGGGCACCTTTACGTGAAATTTCTGTAAAGGACGAAATTGATGACTGGGAGGAGGAATATGAGGTAGAAGGAGAAAGAGGAGGAGAAGGAAGAGGCGGAAGAGGCGGAAGAGGAGGAAGAGGAGGAAGAGGAAGAGGAGGAAGAGGAAGAGGATTTTTAAACAAAAATGTAAGTAATCTATTAACTAATTATAATCCATAAATTAGTATATAAATGTTTATATTCCATGTACCACTTCATACATATGCATGTATAAAGTGGTACATACAAAAAATTAATATACCCAATAACATATGTGATTGCGGGCTGCCAATTACATAAAATACTCAATACAATAATATTTGCTATTAATACAAGTACAATGTTGATACTGCAATAGCATATATTGTATTGAGTATATCTGTAATTGGCAGCCCGCAATAATATATCTTATTGAATATTTTTTTTTTCAGTGTAAAATTATAGAAATATGACAAATGTAACAAAATAATAAATTACATTTATAAATTTTTTTTCCAGCAAGTCAATAATTGGGTGCGACGCGCGATGCAAAAGGAAAAGAAAAAGTGGTATGCTGGAAGAGGATATATGTATCCACATACATATCAACGCAACTATCCTCTTCCAGCATACACACCACATCCTCCAACCCAGCTGCTGCCGCCGCCGCCGCCGCCGCCGATGCCGCTGCCGCTGCCACCAACACCCTCGTATATGCCCGGATACGGTAGTTACTACTACCGGTATCCGTATATGTAGAAAATATATATGTGTGCTTAGTAACGGTAGTAGTAACTACCATATATATACGTATGTACAAAGTTAAAATATAAAAGAACATAAATATATTTATAAAATATATTTTTTTAATGATCCCCCCCGCCCTCTCCCTCTCCCTCTCCCCCTCCCCCTCCCTCCCCTCTCCCTCTCCCTCCCCTCTCCCTCTCCCTCTCCCTCTCCCTCTCCCTCTCCCTCTCCCTCTCCCTCTCCCTCTCCCTCTCCCTCTCCCTCTCCCTCTCCCTCTCCCTCTCCCTCTCCCTCTCCCTCTCCCTCTCTCTCTCTCTCTCTCTCTCTCTCTCTCTCTCTCTCTCTCTCTCTCTGGCGCTATATATACCGCGTGTGTAAGGCATCTCAAAAAGGCTCTTTGGTAGAGGGCAATGGGCGAGTGCCTACCGATCTGTCGAGACGGGTTCAATTCTCGTAGTATTTTCTTTCTTTTTTTTGTAATTACAATCTATAAAAGTTTTTTTATTCACGTAAGACGAGATTTACTAATTGTTTTAAATTCTTCTGTATAAAATAATTATTTTTCTATACCAGTGAAACACGATTATTATTTATTTTCAGATAATTTTTTTATACGTATCATTTTTAAAATAAAAAGATAAAATATAACGCTATTATGACAATTTTTTGGCAAAAAATAATTATTTTATACAGAAAAATTAAAAATTAAATCTCGTCTTACGTAAATAAAAAAATTTTTATAAATTGTAATTACAAAAAAAAGAAAGAAAATACTGCGGGAATTGAACCCAGCTCCACAGATCGGTAGGCAATCGCCCATTGCCCTCCGCCAAAGAGCCTTCTTGAGATGAACCTTACAGACGCGGTATATATGTCACCAAGACTTTATGAAAATTTTTGGCGTTGACTCGTAACAAAACGGGCTGGAAATAAAAATGTTGCACCTTGTACGTATAAATCAAGCTATGTCCGTACACGAGTGAACATTGAGAAACAATACTATGCTATCAGATTGAGCGTAGGCGTCTCAATAAAAAAGATAGACATTGGTAAACATTTCGTGTAAGAAAATTTGGCACGCGCGCGCTTGCACGTACAATGCATGTTCTCTCTCTCTCTCTCTCTCTCTCTCTCTCTCTCTCTCTCTCTCTCTCTCTCTCTCTCTCTCTCTCTCTCTCATTTTTCCTTTATATACAACTCATTCTTGCTAGCGCATAAACGCCTGCTTTGCGCGCGCGCGCGCGCGCGCGCGTGTGTGTGTGTGTGTGTGTGTGTGTGTGTGTGTGTGTGTGGTGTGAATGCGCGGGTAAGTTTCGTAGGCAAGGAGAAGCGAGGAAGTGCTGGACTAAAGTAGCGCCGTCTGTCTGAACATCCGTCAACTAATCTACCGCTATATATATGCCATTTCATGCAGATCTAAAAAATTTTGAAACACGAAATTTTTACCAATGTCTATCTTTTTTATTAAGACGCCTACACTCAATCTGAAAGCATAGTATTGTTCCTTAATGTTCACTCTTGTCCGGACCTGACTTGATTTATACTTACAAAGTGCACAACTTTTATATCAAGCACATTTGGTTACGAGTCCACGTCAGACGCCTACAATTAAAAAATTTTTTTTTATTTTTCGTATAAAATCGTTACGTCCGTACACTGTTATCATCTATACTTTAATTGTGGAGAAGGATTTTTAATTCTGCAAATGCAATAAAAAGAAAGGCATTGGTAAAAATTGTCGGTAAAACAGACGACTTTAGGATCCCCTTAAGTCTAACAAAATGAAATCTAACAATTTCAAGACCGAAGAAATTATAAATTTATTACTATTTTACACTACATTATTAGTATGATTACTACATTGTTATACGTTTATCATTACATTTGTCGACAAAAATTATTCAAGAGCTCGAAGAAATATAAATATGAACCTGAAGAAATCGAGGACAGAAATGATCCCCCGGACAAAGGATACCTTACGATGAAGACATGGAAGACAAGAAACAACTAGATTCGCAAGAATAAGAAAATAAAATTCAAGATAGAAATGATCTACCAGACAAAAAATAAATGATGTCAAGGTTGATGGAAGAATACGCGACAAGGACGAAGAACTAAACAAGGATAAACAAAACCAAATTCAAAGCAAGTTACGAATAAATTCTCCACTATACAACTATATAAAAATATTACAACAGACATCCACAATTTGTTAATATTACAAAAAAATAATATACACACTTCAACTATATCGACGAGAAATCTTTAGATCCCAGCCTATGGAAATAAAAAAAAAACAAGATTCTAATTCCAAGTTATCTTACATTGAATAAACCAAAAATAAAAATTAAAAAATTATACAGCCTACTTATCAGTAAGAGATAACAAAAGAATTAACAATATTTGGAATCTATAAAAACCTCTAAACCCATAAAAATATTTTGCAAAATAATCAGTTATATCACCTCACTTTTAAATCACATGCTGCGACATGTATCTCTATCCATTTAATGGATCCTTGAATCACATGCTACGTCATGTAGAAAAATTTACACACTACATCCTTCTTCATCATTTCTAAACAATTATCCCGCCGCGCGAAAAGGAACCGAGAAGAATAAATACGAATCCTTAGGAAAAAGGGACAATAAACGCAACAATAATCTAAGCTCAAGCATCATGGCGAGAGCGAAGACAAACAAATAATTATTGGCTGGAATCAAGATGAAAGACATCCAGCACATCACAAAAGATAGCAGCATATGGAATATAAATTTATAGTAGATAAGGAATAGATAATTGTAAAATTCTTTAATAATGTCAATTCTTAGATTTATTCTTATAATACCTTTATCTTCACGACAAAATAACATATAATTTTAGCTTATAATTGAAAGGATAACAAATAGAATAATAATTACATAACCAAGATTGAATAATAAAAAAAAATATAGATAACAAAATTTAAAAAAACTAAGAATCTTTAATATTTTTCTAAAATTGAAAATATTCATAAATTTGTAAAAGAAAATATTTGTGTTAAAAAATCAATATATTCAATTCAATCTAACTGAAAAGTTTTAACTAAGCTACAAGCTTTAACTCAATATTCAATCTTGTTTATAAGCCTAATAAAATCTTAGTATGATAAGATTCTATAATCTAAGTAATCGTTATTATTGCGTCAAAACAAAATATCCTGTTTAGAAATTTCGTGTGACAAGTCGAATGAATGATAAATACTTGTCCATGCGGCAGGATGAATTGATTACTTGTCGCCCTGAGCTTAATATAAAAGAATTTTATTTCATGCGATATATAAAGTAAAACAGTGGTAAAACTGGCGACACAACTATATCAACAAATGTTGATATACCTGTGGATTACGATTCATAGGATCGAGAAACACTTAATTGCTTTTGAACCAACTCGTTCTTAATGAACGGAAAAAAAACGAGGAAAAAGGAGAACAGGAAGTCCCAATGACACTCACGTGATTCTAAAATATTTCTTAGAAAAAAAGAGAAAAAGAAATATAACGGTAATAATAATTTTAGAAAAAAAAAGAAAGCTTCGAAATATATTTAATACAAATTTTTTTTGATAAACTTCTGAAAAGGTGAAACCTCCGATCGCGCTAAAATTTTAACCAAAGCTTACCCTTGATTAGAGAAGAAAGTCCCTAAAAGGATTTTCGCCGACAAAGCTTTGTTTGCCTTTTATCACTTCCTAAATTTGCAAACATTTTTACTGTATATCTCTGAAAGTATTGATTTTACAAGGAGACCTTACGGGTCATGGGTCATCGATTTTTTCATACTTATAGGATTTGAAGATCAGTACCCGGACTTCAATTTCCTAAAGCAGTACGATGCGCTTCTCAAAAATACTCGAGAAAATCGATTTTGAAGATTTCCGATATCTTTAAGTACAGAAAATTTTGACCTATCATCAGAGCCGCTCGTAGCGCACCGAGCTCTAGTTTCGTAAGCGCGGAGTCGCTGGTTCGATTTTCGCTGACCCCAATTTTTTTTTAATAAGTCAATGCAGTTTTTTTTTAATTCTATATCTTAACATTTATCAAATTAAAATGCTAATTAATTATTAAATATTTAATCGTTATTTTTTAAATAAAAATTAATATCTTTTGTCTCTCTTGTTGTCCGAGCAAATTTCAAGCCGATAATTAGCAGAATGTTCTCGATAAATCATTCCAAGAATCCACGTTCCCTCAACAACATGTCCTCGTTCATACTTCCGACGACCAATTTTACATTCATCTATTTCAACTATTTCATCAATACCTCCCAAAAGACTTTCTTCTTCAAAGTGCTCATCAAGTGCAACCATACAAATTTCTCGACAAAACGAGAATCTATCAGCCACAGTTTCAGGAGATATCTGCTGCTCATCAAAAATACTGCTTTCTCGAATCGTTTGCTCAAATGTCATATTGACCGAAAAACAATATGTTATAAGGATTCATACTGCAGGAGAAACATGGCATCTCTCAAACCACGTATCTTGAGCAACTGTTGCAGTATGTCGATATTTTCCTTTTTTTACACAAAGAAATCGTCCACAAGCAAGTTCTGATTCTTGTAAAACCATACATTTTTTATGAATCTTGCAAAATCTTTGCGCTGGAATCAAACCAACATCTCTAAGCCATTGAAGAGTTGAAGAACGATTTTGCAGAACAGACGCCAATGTGAAAAAATTGTACGTTTTGTCCATCTTTTAACAACAAACTAAACAGAAATTAAAAAATAATTTCAAATAAGTGTTAACCTTGTTTACTTTTTCACAAAATTAAAACATATGAAATAGTTCAACAAGTATTTCGTACGTACCTCTTGTATTTCCAAATAAAAATACAAATATCTACAAGCATTTGAAAGAGAACAATTGATCTTGTTTTAGGCCGAAGCACGGAATAAAATGTTGCTTCGCGTGAAACGTCGCAAACCCATGTAAAACAAAACAATTATTGACCTTGTTTGAAATTTTGCTCACACGCACACACACACGCACGCGCGCACGAGGTAGGGTGGGCCATAGGCCCTCCCCCTCCTACACTTACCCCGCCAGGAGAGTGCCTACAGTAGGCCCGTCCACGCGCGCGCGTATGTTTATACGAGTAAAATTCTGTTAATCCAAAATTAAAATTATTTTATTTCATAACAGTTATTATCATAACTGCCAAAATAATAGGTTTATGTAAAAAATGTATATAACCTTTTTTGTAGAGCTTTTTATGAGCTTCATTTTTTGTTTGAAACTTTTTTTTCTAAAATCAATACTTTTAGAAATATATAGTAAAAATGTTTACAACTTTAGAAAGTGATAAAAGGCAAACAAAACTTTGTCGGCGAAAATCCTTTTAGGGACTTTTTTCTTTAATCAAGTGTAAGCTTTGGTTAAAATTTTGACGTGATCGGAGGTTTCACCTTTTCGGAAGTACAGCCCGTAAATTCTAGTGCGTGACGCCACGCGTGCACAACCCTAGTCATGACTAAGATGCGTATTACATTCACATTTTACGGCTGTTTATTAACTGTTGGAAAATGATAGTTTTTAAACAATTTTATAAGTGTGCTAAAGCGATGTAAAGTATTGTTTCATCCAGACATCTTTTATTTGGAAATAGCACGCAAGAGTTCTCAACGTGTCATTTCTCGCCTCTGACGTCATAACATAGCCGCCGCGAATGATCCGGAGCAATTTTGTTCTTTTCGTTCTTGTCGTTCCCCAGATAGAACACAGAATCATATAATAATCATAAAAACATTATTTTATTTGTCACTATTTTATAATTTTGTTTTACTTTATTTTATAATTTTATTTTTCACTTATTTTATTTTATGATTTTATGTTTTACAATATGATTTCTGTGTTCTATCTGGGACCAACAATATTTTTGGCGGCAAAATAAAAGTTGTGATAATAAGTTTAATATACCTTTATATATATTTTTTTAAATATTTTTTATTATCCTACTGTAATCCTACTATAAAATATAATCTTACATAACTTAGATGTAAGAATATATATAATGTATAAGTAAAAATTATAAAATATATTTCTATTAACAAAAGTTATTTAGCGTGTTATAAATCTAAACTGATACATAGCCAGATAGATTCCTTTGATACTACTGTATCCGATATTTAAAAAAAATTATTTTATTTTATATAAATAATTCTCAAGATGGTTGAACGGTTCCAGTATTTTTTTCTAAGTTCGTATAACGATGTCCTCCGTCTTGATATATAAAAAAGAAGAACCGTTTGCGATATTAATTTACCCACTGAATATCACGCATGTCAGGTTGTTTATCGCGCTACATTGCCAAAATTGATGAATCCATTTAATTATAGTGCAAAACGTTTCTTCCAGCTGTTTATTTTTTAATTATTCTTTAAGTTTCACCTGGCATAATACAAAAGCGTGCTCCATCGCTATTTCCGAAGTTAGATCCACGCGTGTTTATCGCTATTTGCTATGGAGGAGTTTTTCTCATCGGAATCTTTACGAGTCATTTATAGCGTAATAGTCCTGAAGGATGTAGAAAATCCCATTAAACATTAGAACGACAGCTCTCGTACGCTAAAGATATAAATTTCCACGCATTCAGCGGTAGTTAAAAAACTACTTCGCAAGGAAAAACGTTGTTCTCCGTGTCGAAAGAGAAACTCCCGAAGTGGTTTTCTGTCTTCGTTCGCGGACTTCAAGCTTCTCCTGCTTCTCCACTCCCTCCCCCCACGAGATATTCCGCGAAAACTGAACATCGGTAACAAAGCACTCGAGCAACTAATGATTAATTTTGACTAAGAAAAATAACTATAACTACATATAAATAAAAATATTTTGCATAAAAAATGTTTTATTTATATAAAATATATCCGACACGCAGAATGTGAGAGCAATAATGCGAGAAAGAACTTTCGATAAGGCCAGTTCGATCGGTGGCAATTTTTTTAATTAGCCAGCTTACGAGAAACGTTTTTGGCATTTTGTTAAAATTCATTACGATTATTACATTTTTATACTACATATAGAATCCTTTATACAGGAACAAAAATTTTTTTAATGTAAAATATTAATTAGATAGAACTAATAACAAATGCGCGACAGTGCACAATAATTTCCAAATATAACTCTCAATAATATATTTAAAAAAAATAAATCATAATCATACAAAAAATAAAAACTATGTTTAGGGTATAAAGTTAATCAAACCACTATACAATGCTTGGTCACATATCATAATTTGTACTTTGCTACCTGTGATCCTCTCATGATGACAGGGACGGATTATAGTAAAACCTTCAAAATAAATTGGCCACAAACGATTATATATAGCCGTACAGAACGATTCCATCATTATACAATTAGTATGTTCAACCAGATACAATAGCTAGCCTGCTTGCTGAGGGATTGAACATGCATAATTGATTATTACTTATAGATCTAATCAATCAATCACATTCAATCACTCGGCTAGACGACTAGTAGACTTTATCCAGTTTGAACACGGTCAATGTGTCATTTTTGCATCTATAATCAGAAAAGGAACAACAGAATTAATGAAAGAAATGAAAGATAAAATAAATAGTTGATATTACATTAAAATTCTTTACTCAACAACAATGGCAAGAATTTAAAAAGATGTAAAAGTGGCAAGAATATAAAAAGATACATTTATAATGAAATAATTGTTTTCTTTAGAAATTTTCTTTAAAAATGTTTTCTTTAAAAATTATTGCACACAGCGCTAGATTGTTATCAATCTTTTAAAACTTATATAAAAAATGTATACAATAACTGTAGAATTGAGAAACCGCGTGGTGTTCGGTTCCAGAGGAGAGGGGGCAAGACTAGGGCGACATCACCGACCGACTGGGGTCCCGACGAGCCGTACCGAAAGGAGAAACGATTCGGGACGGTTCGGGGTCCTTCGGTTAGGATCGGTGAGGCGCGGGGGCTCGGAACTGCTCGCACGAGGCATGCACAGGCAGTTGGTCGAGTATTCCCTTGAAGGTATAGTCTAGTAGAACTGAGATATCCCGGCAATCGGGAACGTTTTGAGAACGATCGTTATCGTTTCTAGTGTGATATCACATCTCTCTTCTCTAGCGTGGAGACAGTTAATTGAGTGTGAGTCGAAATATCGTCTTATTCGTTAGCATGGAATAGCTTGGAGACGATACACATTGTTAATGCGTACATACGCATCTTTCTTTATTCAGAGTTACGTAGCGTTGGCCGACTGCCTCGTCGATCACATACGTAGAGAGTTCGCTGGAAGACGAACTGATTCAAAGGGCTTCGCTAGAAGACGAACCGATTCAAAGGGGCTTCGCTTGAAGACGAGCCGAAACAAAGGGGGCATGTACGCCGACCACGTGGCGGCGTGGTTGGGCGGCCATATTGCCCTTCTCTCTCTCTATGCGAATGAAGCATGCGCTTTATTTCCGGTTCACGCACTATCTGAAATCTTATGAACTATATTAAGAGTTATATTGTCTAATCTTGTTAAGTATACAATGATGACAAGGCCTGAAAGTCTATTATAACGATACTTGTAATGGACGCGGCGGTATGAATTTATTATTCTTAACATTATATTAATTTAATGCTTATAATTTTCAGTTTGCTTATCTCACGTCTACATTGTACTTTATTTGCTAGGTTGAGATTGTAAGTATTCTTTTCTTTGTCTCATTAGTTCATACTCTTATTATTAATCTTATTAATTATTCGTATAACTCTAAGAATTGTGTGTGCTTATATTTCTTTATCGAATGTTTTGTTTATGTGTAAAATGTGCTTGGGCCCAGTTCTCTGTTTTGTAAGTCAAGAATATGTAAAGGCAATTAATTTTAATGACATATTGATGGAGTATTCCTTTCATTTTCGAGTAAACGTGCAATTGCCATTGATAACATAAGGAACAGGTTACAGTATCATTAACCAAAGTTTTTGTACTTGTCGCTACAGTTAGTTTACTGCCTTTTTTTTACTGGCGATTACTGTCATCTTGATATTAAGAATACAAAAATTTACTGTTAGTGTAATAGTGCAATTTATTAATGTTATCTTTGTCTAGCGTTATCCATTTGCTGCCCTTCTATGATATTAAATACTACTTGAATTAAAACAACTTGACGAAGTTACTTAACTTTATTCCCTCTTATTTTACTCCTTAGGTAATTATCAAACAATAACGGTTATTCATTTCAATGTCATTTTTTCCATTAAACATTTTTTAACAAATATAACTTTTCATTGTGTAAGATATTTTTAAGATATTTAAAAATTTCTAAGGTTTTCTGATTCAAAGTATTATTTTAAATATGAAAAATATTGACATTTATATATATTATTACATTTCTGTGTCAGTCAATTTTAATGACTAAAAGTACAAAAAAATTGTATTGAGCGATATGCAATTACATAAAATATAATGCCGCAAACATTCCAACCTTATATAGTTTCCTTTCAATACATGTATAACATTATATGAATTATCATATAGTCATGTAAAAATGGTCATGTATAATTAAAATATTTCTAATTATGAAGATCAAATATACTGTCCAAATAGAAGTAACAGTAAGAATGGAAGACTTTGTCAGGACATGAAAACATATTTGCAAAGATTTAAAATAATAAATGTCAAGATTATTGAAAAAAATAAATATTGGTAAATTGTGTATTAAATCAAGTACATTATAGTCGGAAATGTACCAAAAATTTATGTTATGTAGATATAACATATGTTGACATGTGAAATTAAGATTATCCCTAGTAGCATTTTCCGCGAAGCAGAATCTGCATGCAGTAATTGCAGCAGAATTCAATCAAATATATAAAAGATTATTATCAATCGCCCTGCTAGCAGTCTATGCAGTCTGCTGTAAGATTCGTGCACTGTACATGCGCAATGAACTGTTTGCAGATATTTACTGCAAAGAAATTGAACAATCTTGAAGCATATTCTTTTCATAACTGTAAACTGTCTGCCAACAGTCTGTCAGCAGACTGACATTCTTTCTAAGCAGAAAAGATGTGCAGATCTTGAACAAAATAAGGAAACAAATCATAACGTTCTGCTGAAAGATCTCCCAAGATCTGCTGTAAGATTTATAGCAGTTTTGCAAGAAATTGCTACTACTAGGAATATTAATTAAAGTTATACTTCAGCCAGTTATACTGATATAAACCTATATAAGAAATGTGGATTGTTAATACTTTTTCATAATTATTTGTTAAATGCATATCTCCACCTTTTTCTAATTAGTATTACAATTTTAAACTTATACGAGATGATAATTTAATTTTGCATTAAAGATAACTTAAAATAAGAAACGTTTGCAACATTATATTTTATGCAATACATGTAATTACATATTGCTCAATGCAATTTATTTTAAAATACGTAATTTGCGATCATCAAAACAATTTTCTTCGTGTTTAATTTATTATACATAAAACAAACCTATAGACAGTTTAGACCCATCCTTTGAACAGGATATTTTGCGTCAAGAGAGATGTCTCTAATTATTATATCAATTTTCTCACTAAATCACAAGCACCAATTACACGTAACATGATCACTGCAAAAATTTATTCACACACGTAATTCACACGCGTAATGATTTGACAGAATAACCTAACTAACCTCAAACAGAGCCGGTCGATATATTTTATCAACAAATTGCACTGCCATCTCTTAGAATATCATCGCACTAATCTTGCACTTTTTTCTTTGCACTTACAGCTCTGTTGTGCTCTTCGCACCAATTCCGCATGCATGTAATATGTAAAATTTTTAAACACCGAAAACTTTTTTTTAAGGTTCCTAGGCTTATTCTAAAAGCACAGTATTGTTCTTTACTGAAATGCCAAGTGCGCCCCATGCTTATTTTATACGTACAAAGTCTGAAACTTTTATACGCAGCAAATATTTTCACGAGTCGACTACAGAAGTCGATAACAAAAATATAATTTTCTAACTTTCTTTTGTTTTTCGTATGAAATTAATCGCAGCGCACCATGTTATTATCTGTACTTTAATTTTGGAGAAGGATTTTCAATTCCATGCAATCAATAAAAAGATTTCGGTGTCCAAAAAATTAATGATAAAACAGAACAGTTTAGTATCCCCTTAACAGCATTACATTACAAAATATGCTTCTTCCGTACATTGTGTTTCTTGACCGCAGTTAGACCGCCAATCAAATCTTCATTGCACACTTTGCAGTGGAAGTAGTTTTCACCTCTCTTACTTGTTGATAACCACCTACGAAATTCAGGATTACACCTCCATGCTTCTTTGTATTTGTGGGCATAATGTTTTTTCTTTTTGAACGGTCTCGCTGGTTTTTTTCATCGTCGGAAAGAGTGTTGTACTTATCATTTGTATCACTCATTCTTTTATTCGGACTGTTAAAATAAATAAACTATAAGTTAGGCTATATTATTTGGCTCAACCCTAGTCTACAATGAAGAATTTAAGCTTTAACCCATAAAAAACTGACCAATTACAATCGATTTTTATAAGAATACCCAATTTTTTTTATTGTCAATATAAAATACAATCTTTGAGAACAAGGAATCCCGGTTTACAGGAAGTCAAACGATTTATTTTATTAACGTACGTTGTACAAAGGTACTGTAACCGTGCTCGCGAGCGACGGCCAACTTCGCCTCCGTCCCTGGTCGCGGCCCTGAGCTGCCCGGGTGTCGAGGCGACTGTCTTCGTGAAATTTCCCGATGCAATACTCAGTTGGGCGCCAGGTACGTTAAGCGTACCACTCTGTTTGCATCGCTAATTATCGTGACGGTAATAAAATCGCGGGAAAGACGGGCGCTCGTTAGGCGACCGGGGCGTTAGCGGCTCCAATATCCAGCTGCTCAGCCCTAAAATGGCAGAGGGGGAGGTTCGGCGCGGGCGGATGGAATCGGGAAGGCGAGAGAATTATTTACACAACGTAAATGTAATAAAGAAATTAACAAATGTATTTGATCGTAGATATTACAAGGTTAGACGACTCTGTAGAGCGGCGATGACTCGCGCGCGTTACCAGCTGACGACCGCTGGGTATCGAATATCGCGAAAACGGGATGCTTAACGAGCGGGTTATTGTGCGTACGCAGGAATTCTCCGGCTTGTCTACGCTTGACCCGGCGTCGTTGGTGGACGCCAAACTCCCGATAAGATGACGGCTTCGCCAAGGGCGAACGGGACGAACGGTAACTCCGAGCCCGCGCGGCACGCGACAAACTCGTGTCCTTCCGCGCGCTAAAGAATCTCGCGAGTAATAAGCGCGATAATTATTAGTCACTCGCCAACCAGGCGGTTCACGACGATTACATCAATTATTACCAGAGCGCAATTACCGAAGGATTCGCGACCTAAATGCGATCGACCAAATTAAACAATACTAACAATAACTTACAAATGCGCGACAATTTACAACACGGGAACAATTCGTGATACGACTACCGGACGAAATTACGATTGACTCGGCTGCGGATCGGGACGCACACGCAACGCAGTGATAACACGAAATGCACAGCACGGAGCGAAATCACGCGGGCGGGCGCGATCGGGCGAGACAACGATGCTCCGATAATTCCGCGAGTTCGTGGCTTCACTTAATACGTCGGAAAATACAACGGTAACTACGCGACTCTTCCGCGGCTCGCCCAACCCGCGAAATCGGTAGCTTTACAGTATTTTGACACTTTTACCACGTCGCCTTTGTCTCGCTTGCCTCCTCCGGGTTGGGATGATCTCGGCTCCTGCGTCCTCTCTCACAAATCTGGGCTCGGGACTCCGAAACACACGCACAGTATATAATACGTCCGCAGCACGAGTGAGGAATCCTGGATCTCGCGGGGGCCGCTCGGCGGCGCGCCCTACCTTGCCTCCGGTACGCCGGGCCCTTATTGGCCGCCTTCCTGAAAATCGATTTTCGCGCAGAGCGCAGTGCACACGCTGTCGCCGGCTGATCGATCCAAGCGCGGCGGTCGATAATTAGGGGCCCCGTGCACGAGAATCCTGGCGCCTCCTTCCGCGGCAGTCTCTTCTCTCTTTGCCGGGCGCATCCTCCGCCACCAGGGTGTTATTTCTTCCTTGACGGGGCGTTCGCTGATCATAAGCTGTCGCGATCCTTCCGCCGGACTTCATGCGGCACCGGGTCTGCAGTCGCCCTGTCGGGATGCCGGCTTCGCGCGCCGTCGCTGAATCCTGAAAGCGTGATTCGGCGGCAGTATCGGAATTCTCAAACAGCACAAATGGTAGGCAAGATAAGGGCGGCATTACCTGCGGACCCCCGCTTAGAAAGAGTCTTTTTTTACTCCCTCGATGTCCACTCACTCTGCGACCTCCGGGAAGGTTCTCTGTCGAGACGAGACGTCCAAAAATTACAAAGAGATCTCCAGAGCCACCGATCTCCGCCGCACCCGCGATACAGCGCTCGCAAAAATCTTAATAATTAATCGAACGGACAGCACGTAAGACATCACACACAAAAACACGAGATAACACGCTTTTGCGTCCGCTCCTGAGCGGGAGGACGCAGGGCCCGCGTGATGTTAATGCGTAAAGGCCCTCAGGGCCTTGTGACGGACCGCAGCCTGCGGCTGTCACGTCACAGTACTTAAGACTAGCTGTAAAGCGCGGAACAACGCACAGAATACTCAATTGAATACTTCGTATTTGACTATTAGTCGGCAGCGACATTCACTAAAGCCTCTTTTTCATTTGTTTATCTCCACGATGCATGGAAAATTTTCATGCATCGTGGAGATAAACACGTGCATACATGAAAAGATAGCATCAGTAAACGCTAAAATCACCAAAAACAAAAATCACCAAAAAAGAAAAAATAATCCCAGACGGAATAAATAATCACCAGAACTGATAAATCACCAACCTGGCAACAATGTGAAATGAGTGACATTGTTAAGCGATACACAAAAATTAAAGTATCCATTTATATGATACCACGGATCCCAACCAGCGTTATTCGCAATTTTTGTTCTGTTGGTTGACATGGTTATATAATTCTTAAGCGTGCTGGTTATTTCAACGTTTCTGTTGCGATCAATCTCTACGCCGTCAAGTTCATATCGAATCTCATCAAACATAAACGCGATGCAATTATTCCCCAATGTCGCATTAGACCCCGCAACTATTTTTTTTTATCGTAACTTTTCCCTCGATGTATAGAAAACTTTCAGACGGTGACGTGTATAAATCTTGGTGTTGTATAGGTATTCTTATCTCATCGCTGTGATCAAACATTGTATGAAGCAAACGGATTGTACGTGTGAGTCTCGATCTTGATGATGCGATCATCGAAGATCGGCCCATTCTCGATGTTTAAGATGTCCGTCATTGTCGTACTGCGAATCCTAAAGATTGAAGAAATGCAACGTTCGACGCAGTAAGTTTCTTTTTCTCAGTGCAAACTTCTTTTCTTGATGATTAAAATTTATTACTAAATGTCGGTTTTGTAAATAATGTGTTATCTTTTACGTGCCCGTTCAACATGAGCATGCGTCTACACAAGCGTTATCGTCGTAGTCGTCGTACGTGCAATCTGACGGTGATTTCTTCCCTTCGAAAATTAAGCAATCGTCCGTGCTAATCGACGACGCGTATCGTTAAATCCAAAATGCTCCGTGCAGTGATCGGCAGATAAATGATCTGCCTCGGTGTTTCCGAGATCTTATATCCTGGTGCCACGTTCGGAGAAAATTCGTGTATCGTATGCACGCGCTTGTCGTTACTGTATGCGCTTGAGGTCATGTTACATTCTATGCGGATAATGTTTACGTTGATAATGTTAATTGATAAATCTGATTTGCATCATTTTCGTGGCTTTAATATACGATCTGAAGAAAATTCTATCAACGATCCAATATTGTTGGGCTGGCTAAAATTTATTTTATAGGCGCATATTATCTCGCTCCTCATGGTATTGTTATTCGCGCGAAGTACTATCGGGAAATCGGTATCACCGCTGTCTTTATCGACATCGTTGTCTTCAATTGAGATGTCACTATGCGATATGTGTGTGACGCTACCATCGTCTTATTTTTCATTATTATTGTTAACTGTATTTTCCAGACGTTTCAGCATTTTGTGTTTCAAAAACTCGTTTATGGCTTGCAGTTTGTACGATCCCTCGGGAATCGTAATTTCCACGTTTTCTTCATCAAAGTAAAATATATTATTCGAAGCATTTACGTTTGGAATCGTGTTGTAAGTCTCAAGGTTCATTAGACCGAGCTCGTAATTGTTATCGCTCAAATCTATAATTGGAAAGTACGTTGTAGTGAGGACGCTGCTCTTCCCGATTAGCGTAAGTATCAACGACATGATTGAAAAACCGTCCAACGAATACTGAATTAATTCACATGCTGTCGAGCTTTAAATTCATACGCATCGACCGTTTGGAGAAACTGTAAACACAATTGCCCACAAATGATTGTAGGTTTGATAGAACGTTCGATTGTACTCTATCTTTGTCACAACGTCTCCGAAATATCGTACAAGTTCTTTAGGTTCTTTAGGTGGCCGAAGATTATCAAAACTATCGAAATATATCACGTGATTGTCTGTTTGCGTACGCTACCCAATGAGTACCGGGACCCGTCACATCATCCAGGTTTACGATACCGCTCTCGTTTCGTCGTGGACCGCTTATCGGTAATGCATTACGCATGAAAACATCTCTAAAGTATTGAATACGCATACGAATAGCCAGTTGCTGCAGTTGCACATTTGTCATTGCACCCGCAGGCATTTTTAACGTTTTTTCGACGTTTTTTTTTCCTTTGCTGTTACACCTTTTCCATATTTGTATGGAGCAAGGTATAGTTTCTTTCCACCTGTGTATAGACCAAGATATACATCGCAACCTTCCATCGTGTGATTGTGACGTAACTCCTCAAGCAGACTTCGCGCGACTTTACTATCATTTACTGCTTTTGCCACGCTAGCCGCTCCACCGATCATGGATCTGAGTGCGCTCAATAACGGTAGAATCGGGAACATACCGCCTCGTTTCGCTGTTGGAAGTACTCGTTTCTTTTTCGTTGTCTTTTTCTTCATCGACGTCTTCTTCATGCCCATGCCAATCTTTGTTTTAGCTTTCATAGCTGCCCAAACGGCAGCAGCAGCAGCTTTCTCTTTTAGAGCCGAATCTTTTGCAATTACACGTCCTAACGCTTTCGTGGCGAGTACCTTGTCCGCCGCGTGTCGTTTAGCGAGATCGTTGTTTTGAGAATAAGCAATATCGTGTTCGCGGCACGCTGCGTCCAATGGATTTACACCTTGATCGCCTCTGGCTAATCGTTTTTTCAAGTGTGTTCCCGGGCCGCAAAACTGACATCCAGAGATATGTAGCTCGAAAAAAGCGCGTTTATCAAGCAATTTAACAAACCACAATCCGATGGCATTCGCTACAATTCTTTATCAACGGTGCGGGACAGTTGAAATCAGGAATATCTAGATCAGGAATATCTAGGAATATATAGAGGGATGTGATAACAGCGCGAATATCTTTGCTATTGAACGATTTGCGGTTTTGCACGCATATAAATAGGCGTTCGATCCTACCCTTTTATTTAGTAGAAAATGAGGTTTGTACGACAACCGTTGGCGATACGCGTTACAAATTACGACGACAAATTGCCACTGATGGGTAGCAGTGGTGAAAAGCGTAAGCATGGTGAAATGCTGCCGAGTACTATACGTGCGATTATTTGCGGACCCTCGAATTGTGGTAAAACTAACGTCATCATAAGCTTGTTGGAAAGTCCGCACGGCGTACGTTTCGGGAACGTGTACGTGTATTCGAAATCATTGCAACAGCCGAAATATCGATACTTGGAGAATTTGTTAACATCGAATTGATGAAATCGGTTACTTTACATCTCATATATAATTTTTATACTTACAGAAGACAAACTGCAATGGTTATTTCAGCACACAGAACTGTGGGAGCAAGTATACGAATATTGGAATAATACATATAGGGCTAGGAATAACCCAGTGAACACAGTAATATAGTAGCAATGTAACAGCAATGTAACCGAATATAACAGGTTACGTTACTCCGAAATTACACGTAACTTACATGTAAGTTACAATTTCCGACTCAGCAATATAACATGTTAAAATTACATGTTATCTAACCGTCACACAACAGTTACAAAGAAAAATAAAATAAAATAAAAATTTCATTTTTTTTTAATTATTTTTATCAACAGCACATACTAAATTTAGGATAAATTTTTTTTAATTAATTAAATTTAAATTATGTTATTTTTTATTTTATTTCTACTTGCTGCTGCTAGGTTTGAACTCGGGACCTTAGGATGACGAACCTTGTACTCTACCTGCTACGCCAATTTGACTCATCAATATGGGTACTTGTTATTGTCTACATATACCTATATGTTATAAACTGACGCAACTATATTATTTTTTATAAAAGCAATTAAATTTTGCAAAACATATTAAAAATAAATAGCATTAATTTATTTACTTATTAATTTCATTGTTAAATTTATCTTTTTCCATAACCTTAATAATTTGATGGAAATTGCGATCTATTTAACACTAATCTTTGAAGCGTTCAAATGATTAATTAGATGGTTAACTACATAGATCATAATTCTAAGAAAAATTGAATAGTATACATTTATTATTCTGTTTTTGTTCAGCACATGATGAATTTCGATTTTGTGCATTTTTTGTGCGCAGTAATTGTAGACAAACCGTTATTTTTGAAAACATCTTTATAATAATTTTTTTTATTATCAAATAAATCTGTCATTCAGGATGTTATAATGTTGTCTTATTTCTGAGTTAACTACGACGCATTGTTCCATAATAACATTGATACAAACGTGTTATGTTACGATTATACAATTTTTGTTGAATAACTGTAACGCCAAAACGATGTATAATAGCTATATCACTTGCGTATAACAAATATTACGTAACAGGTTATTTCCATGTCATATAGCACCTACATATCACAAGAATAACAATGTTAAATTACATATATAACTTCCATGTTATATTGCCGCTATAAAATGTGTTCACTGGGAAGTTATTAATGCAAGACAAACTAAATGTACTGGAGTATTTTAATAAATTTCCTTGTCTTCAATTAAATAAAGGACAACATCTGGTAAGAATTAAAATAGGCTTGTGGCCGAGTTGCCTATTTTCATCCATTTTGGCGACGGTTATATCCACTTTTTTAATTTTTTCTCAGTTTGTAGCATTTAGGTTTTGTAAAATTACTTTTTTGCATTTATATATTATTACAATTAATTTTATTCTAAGACACACGTATATTTGTTACTTGATTCTCTTTCTTTCTATCTGTTACATTTGCACACACACATACGCGTGCGCGCACACGCATTTACATACGCTAATAACCTTATTAACAAAATGTTTCTAGCTAATAGAAGACTTTAACAGACAATATCCTGAAAAAGAATTGATATTTCTTAAAAGGTGGAATATTATTAAAAAAGTTATTATTGACCAACAGCAATTAAATAAACGCTTCTGTGTTTCAGATAGAGCTCTTATATCAATTTTACCAGCAATATCTTTTGGTACTGATATTTTATCATTGCATTAAAATTGTATTATTAAAATGTTCGTGTTTAATTAGTAGATTAGTTATAAATTTTTCTTTTTTTCTTTATAGATAAACAGGATGCGGTAATTTTTTATTTACTTCCGATTCTTATCGAGTCTTGTAGAGTAGGAAGTTATAAGAAGAAGAGAAATACGAACTGTGAGCAGGACAGTGAGAACAGCGTCAGAAAGTTAACGTTACAAGAACGTAGAGATGCGTTTATGTTGCATGTGCAGGTATTTAAACCAAAAATGAAAGATAACAAAATATATATAAATATTGAGTCTTTTATGAGTATGAATAGTATTTTAGTTCAAATTACTACTTTATATAGACTGCTGCTGATTTGGATCGTGCTTTATATGATTTAAAGAGAAGACTGCAAAGAAACAAAGATACTTTTCAACCGACACCTGTTATAGTTGGATCTTTAGTGAACATCGAATCATCATACGTGATTGTAAACGACCAAAAGTTTAAAGTTGATTCATGTTTACAAGCTTTTGAATTAACTTTCAAGATATTCTTTGCTGTTGATTGCAAGTATCCAACATATGCAGAAACGTTTTGGATATTTTTACAAAAATCAGGTTTCGACATTTACTTACAAGAAAAATGTAATAACTCGTTAAACATTTTGTTAGGTTGCGTTAACACAGAAATGGAGCGTTTACTTGTGACATAATTTTTTCGAACATAAATATTATTTCATTACATGTGCAATCATTAATAAGATGTTTCAGTGCTATATTTGTAGTACATTTTTATGTTTCGATAATAAGTCGCTTCTAAATCATTACAAAGAATTACATCCTTTATTAAAAATATATAGATGTAACGATAATAATTGCAACAGATCTTTTGCTATATTTGATTCTTTTAAGAAACATAGATATAACAAACATTTATCAGAGACTAATATATGTAATAACCAAACTGTAAAACAATATGATCAAAATGTCGATTTCATAGATGCAATAGATAAATAATTCTTACTGGTGGAAACAAATCAAAGTATACAACATTATGAAGATAAAAAAGAATGTGAAAATGTGGAGTATATAATAGATCCCATACAAATTAATTCTGATTCTGATATTGAAATTGATTTAGAAGATGATTTATTTTTCGACATTCCACAAAACGATAGCCACAATACTAATGAAGTGACAAAATTTGAGGAACATAAAGAAATTATTAATTTTACAAGTAAATTGTACACTTATTTAGACATACCTCGTGTTAGGGTAAATGATATTGTGAGAAGTACAGGAAATCTCATCAACAATTATTTACTTTTACTAGAAAACCATTTATTAGAACGACTCAAAACTTTTAATTTAAGTCTAGATTCAATATCTGCTATCAAATAAGTATTCGCAGATTTTAGTGACCCTTTCACGGATTGTAAAAGCGAATGGCATTTTTTTAAATTGTTGAAACGTTACGATACATTTATACTTTCTGAACAATATTTAATCGGAGAAAGAGAAGAATTCCGAGAAAAGAATGGTGTAAATATTATTGAAATATTCCAGTGTATGTGGACAGTTTATTCCTCTTCGCAAAGTTTTTTAAAAATTATTTGAAATTCCAAATCTTTTTGACGAAACATTAAGATATTATCAATCACTGAGATCAAATAATAATATTATAGAAAATTTTGTTTAGGGATCTCTTTGGAAAGAGATAAGTTCGCATTTTATAGGAAAAATTGTTTATCCTATTTTTTTATTTTTTGATGATTATGAAAATAATAATGTGTTAGGCTCTCATAAAGGCTTATCTAAGTGCGGCGCAGTTTATGTAACTATACCATGTTTACCTCCTCACATGCAATCGAAGTTAGATAATATTTTTCTGTTTCTATTATTTAACTCACTTGATCGACAAATGTTTGGCAATAGAAGTGTTTTTCAAAAAGCAATTGACGAGTTGCATTATCTACAAACAGAAGGTATATTAATTAAACATAAAGATGGAAACAAGCAAGTATATTTTGTATTGTCTTTAGTGGTAGGAGACAATTTGGGTCTCCATTTTATTTTTGGTCTCGTGGAAAGTTTCAATGCTACATTTTTTGTCGATTTTGTCTAATGAATAGAAAAAATATTTGTCATTTCTTACATGAACATATGTGCATTCTCCGTAATGTAGATAATTATACTTCACTTTTAGCATTAAAGGACGTAAGTAAATCTGGTATAGTTAGTCAGAGTGTGTTCAATGATTTACGTTATTTTCACGTTACAAAAAATTTATGTGTAGATGTTATGCATGACATTTTAGAAGGTGTATGCAGATATGATTTGGCGTTATTTCTAAATTATTTTATTGATAAGAAATATTTAACTTTACTAAACGTTAATACTAGAATAAGATCATTTCGGTACAGTCACAAATATAATATTAATAAACCCGTGAAAATCACAGAACAAAACTTAAAAAATAAAGCAATCATAATGAGTTCTGCCGAAATGTTGTTATTAGTAAGGCAATTCTGTTTAATTATCGGCTCTTTTATACCACAGGAAGACGAATGTTGGCAACAAAAATATTCTTTTAAAGCAAATAATCGACATAACAACTAGTTCAAGAGTTCATTGTGAAACGTATCATTTATTAGACACTATTATTAATGAATATTTAACTTTATTAAATAACGAATTTCCAGGCAAGATAAAACTGAAACATCACTTTTTAATTCATTATGCTTGAATAATGAAGCTTGTCGGTGTATTATGGAAAACTAATTGTATGCGATACGAAGGTAAACATAGAGAAGGGAAAAAAACATCGCAAGCTACAAGTAGTCGAGTAAATATTTCAAGAACAATAGCTATAAAACACTAACTGCTTTTAAACTACAGATTGCAATATAATATTTCATTCTGCCATTTATTAACTCTTAGACCAGTTGCCCCCAAAAATGTACGCGAAATACCTTTTGTTAATAATTGTATTATACCTTTTCAAGTAGAATTTAACATATTAGTTACTAAGTGGATATGTTACAACAATAATATTATTAACAAAAGAGCTGTTATCGTTACATTCAACGAAGAAGGAGTAGATTTTTATTTTGTACACACTATTATTATTAATAAAGAACAAAATGACTTTGTTATTTTAACTAAAAAAACATTACAGTGTTATCTAGATGAACATGTACAATGTTCATGAACCTACAAAGTTTATGATAATACTTGTTTTGAGTGGGTTTAACTAAGAACAATTTATTTGATTCTGTTGTAACGCATTACATTAGGCTTAGTGAAAGCGAAAATTATATTGTTAAAAAATGGTTTTGAAGAAACATCAAATAAATGAAATTATCACTGAAAAGTATGTATTTGTATATATATATATATATATATATATATATATATATACACCGGCGCAAAAAAAAACAAAACAAAATTTTTGACCGATTTTTAGGCAATTTTTAAAGTGATGCACCTTTGCGAAAAATCTTCCAAATTACATGTACTTTTTTTTAATTAAAGGGCAAAGACTCTACTTTGAGAATCCCTACGCGAAAGTTTGATTTGTTAAGTGCGAACCTTTTGTATCGCATTAAAACCAAACATGTGTTTTTTAATTAAAAAAAGTAAAAGTTTGTTATCATTTTGCACAAGTTTCTCGTTAAAATCTTGCTAATATTAATTTAGATCCTTAAAGTTCATTCTTTTCTAAGCAATTTAAACAAAAAACACATGTCGATACGATGTTTTTTGTTGATTGCACGCGAGTTTGAAATTTGTACTGCATTTTAAAGTATTTTAGCGAATAAATACAGTATTTTTTTAATATCATGAATTTTGAGTATCAATATGATATTGCACATTGATTTTATTCGTATTGAACTCAATCATACCGCTGTCATCAAAGTGACCCGATCTGCACCACGTGAAGAATGACGATCGGATTTTGTACATCATGTGGCTCTGAAATTCATCGGTGGAAATTTGTACTTACTGATCAGAATATAACGGATAGCTGACGCACCATTTTCACTAGAATGAACTTTAAGGATCTAAATTAATATTAGCAAAATTTTAACGAGAAACTTGTGCAAAATGATAACAAATTTTTACTTTTTTCAATTAAAAAACACATGTTTGGTTTTCATGCGATACAAAAGGTTCGCACTTAACAAATCAAATTTTCGCGTAAGGATTCTCAAAGTAGAGTCTTTGCCCTTTAATTTAAAAAAAAGTACATGTAATTCGGATGATTTTTCGCGAAGTTGCATCACTTTGAAAATTGCCTAAAAATCGGTCAAAAATTTTGTTTCGTTTTTTTTTTTGCGCCAGTGTATATATATTGTGACGTAACAGCCGCAGGTTGCTGTCCGTCACAAGGCCCTACGGGCCCTTACGCATTAACATCACACGGGTCCTGTGTCCTCCCGCTTGAGAACGGACGCAAAAGCGTGTTATCTCGTGTTTCTGTGTGTGTGATGTCCCGTGTGTTGTCCGTTCGTTAATTATTAAAAGTTTTGCGAGCGCTGTATCGCGGGTGCGGCGGAGATCTCTTTGCAATTTTTGAACGTCTCGTCTCGACGGAGAACCTTCCCGGAGGTCGCAGAGTGAGTGGACATCGAGGGAGTAAAGAAGACCCTTTCTGAGCGGGAGTCTGCAGGTAATGCCGCCCTTATCTCGCTTACAATTTGTGCCGTTTGAAAATTTCGATACTGCCGCCGAATCACGCTTTCAGGATCCAGCGACGGCGCGCGAAGCCGGCATCCCGACGGGGCGACTGCAGACGCGATGCTGCATGAATTTCGACGGGAGGATCGCGACAGTTTATAATCATCGAACGCCCTCGTCGAGGAGGAGATAACACCGCCTGGTGGCGGAGGATGCGCCCGGCAAAGAGAGAAGAGTCTGCCGCGGAAGGAGGCGCCAAGATTCTCGTGCACGAAGCCCCAATTTATCGACCGCCGCGCTTGGATCGAACAGCCGGCGACAGCGTGCACACCGCGCTTTGCGCGAAAATCGATTTTCGGAAAACCGGCCAATAAGGGCCCGGAGTACCGGAGGCAAAATGGGGCGCGCCGCCGAGCGGCCCCCGCGAGATCCAGGATTCCTCACTCGTGCTGCGAACGTAATCGTAAATAGTGCGTGCAATCCGGAGTCCCGAGCAGCGAATCGTGTAAGAGAGGACGCAGGAGCCAGAGAATCTCCCGACCCGGACGAGGCAGGCGAGAAGGAGGCAACTTGGTGAGACGAGCGTCACAATAGCGTGTAAAGCCACCGATTTCGCGGGTTGGGCGAGTCGCAAGAAAGTCGCGGAGTTATTGTTGTATTTTCCGACGTATTAAGTAAAGTCAAGAGCTCGCGAGATTATCGGAGCATCGTTGTCTCGCCCGATCGCGCCCGCCCGCGTGATTTCGCTCCGTGCTGTGCATTTCGTGTTATCACTGCGTTGCGTGTGCGTCCTGATCCGCAGCCGAGTCAATCGTAATTTCGTCCGGTAGTCGTGTCACAAGTTATTCCCGTGTTGTAAATTGTCGCGCATCTGTAAATTATTGTTAGTAACATTTGATTTGGTCGATCGCATTTATATCGCAAGCCCTTCAGTAATTGCGCTCTGGTAACATTTGATGTAATCGTCCTGAACCTCCTTGTTGGCGAGCGACTAATAATTTCCTCGCGAAATTCTTTAGCGCGCGGAAGAACACGAGTCCGTCGCGTGCCGCGCGGGCTCGGAGTTACTGTTCGTCCCGTTTACCCTTGGCGAAGCCGTCATCTTATCGGGAGTTTGGCGTCCACCAACGACGCCTGGTCAAGCGTAGACAAGTCAGAGAATTCCCGCGTACGCACAATAACCCGCTCGTTAAGTATCCCGTTTTCGCGATTTTTGATACCCAGTGGTCGTCAGCTGCTAACGCGCGCGAGCCATCGCCGCTTTACAGAGCGGTCTAATTTTGTAATACCTACGATCAAATATATTTGTTAATTTCATTGTTACATTTACGTTGTATCCATAATTCTCTCGTCTTCCCGGTTCCATCCGCCCGCGCCGAACCTCCCCCTCTGCCATTCTAGGGCTGAGCAGCTGGATATCGGAGTCGCTAACGCCCCGGTCGCCTACGAGGCTTACTCTTTTTGCGACTTAAGTAATTTGAGTGCAATCTCCCGCTAATTTCAAAAAGAGTGGTACGCTTAACGTACCTGGCGCCCAACCGAATAATTTTGTGGAAAACCTTGCGAGAAACGGTCGCCCCGACACTCGGGCGGCTCAGGGCCGCGACCAAGGACGGAAGCGAAGTTGACCGTCGCTCGCGAGCACGGTTACAATATATATATACAGAGTGATCCGGATCACCTGAAGGAGTCGGCACATATGAGTTTTGTCGTAAAAAACTGAGTCGAAAAATTCTCTACCATTTTGCAATGTTAAAAAAAAAGCATCTTTCCAAGAACGCGGATTCATCTGCGTTCTTGGAAAGATAAAAGTTTTTTTTCGATTATTGCAAAATGATAAAGAACTTTTTGACTCAGTGTTGCATGAAGACAACATATGTGCCGGCTCCTCCTGGTGACCCGAATCTCACTCTGTATATATAAAATTTAATTATCCTCATCATTTTTATTATCATTAGACAATTATACATATTGCAGTATAGTATGGAGAAAAAACATATTTAGTATAGTAATTTTTCTTTTACTGCGTTTTACATACAGGGTGAGTTTTAATGGATGTCCCGGCCTTTTACCATCAGAAATTTACCGACGATAACTTACCGACTGTATCTCTAAAGATTTGGACGGCCCATAGGTGGCAGCTCTGTGGATCAGCGGTAAGTTAAGAAGTATTTTAATATTTTATATTAGAAAAAACAAATATCTACTCATATTTTTGCCAATAATGTAAAACATTAACATGCCCAAGTTGTTGTCTTGTTAAAAAAACAATAAATGGGAGAAAAAAATGTATCTGTAAAAGAATATCTAGCTGCAGGTTTAACAGATCGAAGTTGTGCTTTGCTTTCTCGTTTCTTCTGCCGTCAGCCTCGCAAAAACCTTATAATGTGGCTTTCTTCTTAGTCATCACACTTTCCGAAAATTATAATCATGTCGTATAGTTCTTTTAAAACGCTGGGAATAAAAATTGAAAATCAACAGGTTCGCAGTTTCTGCAATCAATCAGAAGAACAGTTGGAAAGACTGCAAACTTGACGATTCTCAATTGTTTTTCCTAACGTTTTCTCTGCTTGTGTTGTATCGTGTGTTTCGTGTGAGAGAACGTACATCAAAATAACGGATAATTATACAAATAAAGAATTGTATGATATGATCATAGTTTTCGGAAAATGCGATGAACAACCGCGAAAAGCTGCAAGACTTTATGCTCGCAAATATCCTGATCGGAGAAAGCCATATCATAAGTTTTTTGCGAGACTGGCAGCAAGATTACAAAGCAAAGCACAACTGCGACCTATTAAGCCTGCAGGTAGATATTTATTTATAAGATTTTTTTGACAATTAATATAATGTTAATTATTTTCTTTTTTCTCCTTTTTTTTTATTTTTCCCTCTTTATTTTTCTTTTTTTAAAATTTTTTTTGTACAGGACGACTACGGCGCATTGATACCGCGCGTATACAAGAAATCGCTCTTAACGAACCAACTATTGGTACACGAACTATAGCGCAGGTACAAGGAGTTAGCCAGACAATGGTATGTAAGGCTCTAAAATCGGGTCACTTTCATCCCTATAAAGCAATCTTGACTCAAGAACTGCTTATTATTGATGAGACGCGCAGATTGAGATATTGTCGGTGGTTTCTTAATAAAATAGAGGAAAATTATTATTTTTCCAAATACATTTTATTTTCGGATGAATGTATTTTTTATAATAATGGCAACGTCAACCGCCACAATATGCATTACTGGGTCACCGAGAATCCTCACTGGATGCTGCAAGCACACAGCCAAGTCAAGTGGTCAGTGAATGTTTGGGCGGGTATTCTCGGGGACCACATCATTGGGCCATATTTTATTGATGGCAAGGTCAATGGCAATTTTTACCGAAATTTTCTTAGGAACGAGCTTGTCACTTTGTTAGATGAGGTGCCACTGGAATCACGTGTTAACATGTGGTTCCAGCAGGACGGCCATCCTGCACACACCGCCAAAGAGACAAGATTATTGTTAAACGAGAAATTCGGTAGGCATTGGATAGGTCTTCACGGTCCCCAAGAATGACCAACGCGTTCACCAGATCTCACACCACTTGACTTTTTTTGTGGGGTCATCTTAAACAACAGGTATATGCAACGCGACCTGTTAGCGCTGAAAATCTGAAGGATAAAATTGTACGAGCTTGCCGTGCAATAACACCACAGATGTTGTGCCGGGTACGTAATGCAATCTTGGATAGGGCTCTACTTCGTGAGAGGATGGAGGGAGGTCACTTCGAACACATATTGAAGTGAAAACATGATAAGTTATCATAAGCACGGTTACACATTGATGAAAAATTTTCTTTTGCGTGCATTCTTACTTAATATGACTTCAACATATTTGTTTTGAGACTTACATATTGAATAGGTCGTTAACTTCGACAATATTTTTTTAATTTTTGTAAAAAATGTGGTAAAATATGGCTACAAGTGAAGGTCCACTTTGAAAAACCTAACGCGCCTTTAGTGGAACCTCAAGGGTGGTGTGGAAGACCACCCTTATTTTATTTTAATTTTAAATTTGTTATAATTAGCATTTGTAACATTGACATAATGTATTTTACAATTTTACATTTAAATTTTATAATAGATGTACACAAATTTATTCTTGGCATGTTAATGTTTTACGTTATTGGCAAAAATATGAGTAGATATTTGTTTTTTCTAATATAAAATATTAAAATACTTCTTAACTTACCGTTGACCCACAGAGCTGCCACCTATGGGCCGTCCGAATCTTTAGAGATACAGTCGGTAAGTTATCGTCGGTAAATTTCTGATGATAGAAGGCCGGGACATCCATTAAAACTCACCCTGTATAGTAAAATGCGCTATCGAAAAAATCCCATACTTGATGGAAATATTTACTTCTGCGTATAGTTTTATTCTTTGCTCTCGAAATTTCCTATACTTTTTTGAAATCTTTGACATATTATAACTATATCCTAGCCGTGAAAGATTAGTATGGTATTTACTTTATTCTTGTATACTTATATTTTCGAAAAAAATTTTCTGCGTGTACCAACCTGAAGCATGTATACAACGATCACGTGAATATGACGTACTATGATTTTTTTACATTGTGTCGTGATTGTTGGCAGCGTGATTATGGATTTCTAGTGATAGACAAGGATAGTGAGCTTGCTAACAAACGATATAGAAGAGGATTTAATGAATTTGCGATACCACAGAACGGTTAGTCGTTATCGATACGTCAACGTTAAACAAACGTCAACATGACTGAAAACAAAGATATATGCGAACGTGAAAAGATCGCAAGGGAGATTGAGAAAACGAGTGAATCAATCCGAAAAAAACCTCGCGCCTTGAAGACCGGTAGTATCGAGGAGGATATCGTGACCAAGAGATACTTTGAACCTCTCATTGAACCGCTGCAAAAGATCGTTGACAATTCTAGTACACACGCAATAAAAGAGGAGCCTCGTGACGATGACGTTGAAACGTCATTTGCTCAGAAGGATACAATACAGAGTAAGATAAAGGGGAAACAAAAAAACACTACGATGGATCACGCCTTAAACGAATCGTACAAACCGATGTGGTATACGTTAAACGACGCGGAAGATTTACCATCGATACAGCAAGAGTAGCAGCAGCATACGTCAAACGATGCAATGGATTCACCAACGATAGTTTCGAAAGCAATAGCGTCCACGCCGCGTACGATAGTTGTACAACCGAAGATACCCAAGTCGTTCGAGAACGAAGATGTTTTCGAAACGGCAGACGATTCGTTTGCAGCAATCGTTCGAAATTGTTTGCACCAGAGGGTCGAAAAGCGTTGTCGCAGCACTTTGGTCCGCTAGGTCAAGAGTACATCGGAGATTTCCTCAGCGGTCATCATGACGCATTTTCATCATGAAAAAGAGAAAATTATAGATATCGTTTACGGTGTTTATCTGGGTAAGGATGGAATGATGCTTGGTAGTAAAAAGTTTTGAACAGCAAAAACGTGAACAGCAAAGATAACATAATTGTCGACGGCATGCGATACGTTGGCACACCGGGTCTTTACGAACTGATCTTTAAGAGATATCCCGATTATTCCCTCTACAGGGAAAACGATAAACGAAAGTATAAAAACATATTGTTGGTTACAAACGCACATAAACGAAATCACGTTTCACACGGTCGATTATTGAGCAACAAGGGATATAAGTATAAATGTATAATTGCACCGTTATTAAATGATAAATTTACGATTGGAAAAGGATTACCTAACGTTGTGAGATTAAATGATAACGCGATTAATTACGTGTACTGGGATGATCCCAACGAGCTAGTGGATCGCTTACGTTTGCTGGAAGCTTCGCGTCAAGCTGGTCACAATGCACATGATAATGAGATGTTGTCAATAACTGAGGTACTTTGCGAGGCTGGCCTTATTATAAATTAATGTTAAACGAACATAAAACGAACGTGAAACAAACGTAAAAGAACGTGAAACCAACGTGAAAGAACGTGAAACAAACGCAAAAGAACGTGAAAGAACATGAAACAAACGTGAAAGAACGTGAATCGAACGTAAAAGAACATGAAAGAACGTGAAAGAACGTGAAATAAACGCGAAAAAACATGAAACGAATGTGAAACGAATGCGAAAGAACATGAAAGAACGTGAAAGAATATAAAATAAACGTAAAAAAACGTGAAAGAACGTGAAACAAACGTAAAAGACCGTAAAAGAACGTAAAAAAACGTGAATGAATAAAATAAATTGTAGTGTAACTTCATCGCGCGCGTTATTACTTGATCGATAGTTTGCGAAACATGAAATCATCAAAATTCAATAGACGCGTTAGTTCTGAGAGGCTGCGATTCGTCGAGGAACTGTACGCTCCAGCAAGAAGAAATTTTCCACGAAGACGTGTTATAGTTCGAGGGTACGACAACTTGTGGCAGGCTGATATCGTCGAGATGTCCGTATTCGCGTTTCAACAAAGGCTATCACTACATACTCACTGTCATCGATGTGTGAGCAAGTATGCGTGGGCTGTACCACTCAAGAGCAAGGGCGGAAGCAAGACGGCTAACGCTTTTGCAAAAATAATTCGAGAGAGTAGTAGACATCCGAAAAACTTGCAAACCGATATGGGGAAAAAGTTTTACAACGCTGACGTGCAGAAACACTTGAAAAAACATGATATCAATCATTGTTCTACGTACTCTGTAATGAAAACGTTAGTTGTCGAGCGATTTAATCGCGCGCTGAAAAACGATATGTGGAAGCAATTTACGTTCAATGGCAATTACAAATGGATCGACATGTTACCATGTCTCGTGTCTAATTACAATACCCGAAAGCATCGAACAATTGGTATGCGACCTATTGTCGTAACGCCCGCGGTAGCTGAAAGACTATTGGCTACAGTATACAACGTTATAAAGATCGCCGGTTCGGCGAAATTTAAAGTGGGTGACTCTGTACGCGTAAGCAAGTACAAAACTGTCTTTGAAAAGGGTTATATACCAAATTGACTGAGGTGTTTAAGATCATTGAAATTCAGCATACCAATCCCGTAACCTATCTACTCGAGGATTATCGCGGAAAATCTATATCTAGAGCGTTCTACGAACACGAATTGCATCGCGCGATTTATCCGGATGTATTTCTTGTGGAAAAAGTATTACGCAGAAAGGGTGACGAGATCTATATAAAGTGGTTGGGATTCGATGGATCACACAATTCATGGATATACAAACACGTCATTGGATTCATACAGAAAAAAAAATTTATTTATTATAAACATATAAAAGTACAATGTATAAAATATACAAATAAATTTTTATGGTACATAATAAAGAGTATCTTTATTATCCCTCCATCATTCTTAATACGTTGTACATGTAAGAATCTTATTTTGTACGAGTTTTAGATATATAAAAATACGTGTGAAATATGAAATATAAAAGATGCAGAAATATAAAATACATAAAATATGCGTAAAATGTATAATATATACAGTACAAAATGTAAAACTTGTAACCGTGAATCGTGAATCCTATTGGCTACGGATAGCCGCGGGAATCCAGAGTTCGGGCGGCTGGTTAAGTGAATAAACGGAGGCAAGTGATATAGGCTTAATACTACGGTTTATTGTAACTCTCCTAGCTAATATATACAATGGTCCCTGATCTAATATGTACAGTACTTATCAACTACTCGCTGTGCGAGGCGCGTAAGATTCGCTGTTGGCGACGTGTGTCGCAGTGCGCAGGTGCGCGTGGTGTCTTGATGCCGATTGGCTGCGACGGGCGTACGGCCCGTGTGTCGGTCGATCGGTACGCCGATTGGCGTTAGCGGCCGGTCTCAGTGATCGCAGCGCTTGTGGCGGTACAGCTACGGCTGTGCGGTGCGAGGCGGCGCTCGTATCGGTTACGGCGGTAGCCGGATTGGCTGCGGTGCTACGGTCGCGGTTGCGCGGTGCGGCGCGGTGCTCCTATTCGCTGAGTCGGTCGGTGCGGCGCTCTTATTGGCCGTGGCGGTACGTGGCTGCGCAGTGCGGCGCGGAGCTCGGCTCGGTAGCCACGGCGATCAGCTGTTGCGGCGATCAGCTGTTGCGGCGATTAGCTGTTGTGTACGGTGGATCATCCCGCGTGGATGATCTTCCGCGGCGTCGGTTTTCCCTCACTACGGGGTCCCCGTGTACGGTGTCAGAATCGGTCGCTCAGTGCGCGTACTGCGTGGGATCCGGGTGACGAGCGGGATGGTGTCCTGCCACTCAGTATGTGGCGCGAGGAAGCGCTCAGTGCGCGCTGGCAAGGAAGCCGGTGCTAGGTTATGTTTGGCACTCAATGCATGTTTTGGAGTCTCAGCTTAGTTCACTGAAAGGATCGGTCGGCTCACTTCGCTAGACCGGGGAGATCTGCTCTCTTATCACCAGCGGAGGGCGTGCCCCCGTTTGGTGACAAGAGGAGCGGAGACGTGCGGGGAGAAGAGATAAGCGGAGGGGACTACGCGAGGTAGGAGGGTAACGGCCTGACAACCGTGTGCCTTAACGGCGGCGGAGAAACGGCTCGTTACAAACTATAAAAATATATGTAAAATGTAAAATACGCGATATAAAATATATATGAAATATGTGTTTAATACTAAATATATTACAAAGGTATCCACCAATGTCTCCACGGCAAAGTCTCGGTCGAGTCCGGTACGATATATCGTTTGTTGTCGTATGGACTCAGGGCAATTTTCTTTTCGGATACGGTATATACTCCGTGCAAGTTGGATCTTATGCACGACTGGCGACGTGTTAGTTCGATCTCTTCGCGGAGACAGCACGTATAATCGTCGAATGTTATAGTTTGCGCGACGACGCTACTCTTGACACCTTTAGCCTTTTTGATATCCTTCCCATTCACCCTCATTGCATACAATTTCGCCCTGAGTCCAACAAACTCGGTCATTATCGCACCGTTCTCATCCTTTATTAGACACTTTTTTATTTTCAAGAGGCATACCATACGCATTGTCGATCAGATAATCGCTTGTGTCGAATCTTGCAATATCGCATTTCATATTTTCATAAATATTTCGCACTCGACATGGTATATGAGACTATCGGTGTCGGTATACATTACTTTGCATTTGTCGCGATACAGCATGTACTCGTGGTGAAATTCATACAAAAAGATTTTTGAAATGTTGAGTATACACATTCCTATATAGATCGGCTTGTTGAATTTCACCGAAATTACGCAGTTTAACGGCGATTAAGTTTTCTGAAAATACGCTTCTACTGTGAAAGTTAGGTCTTGCGATCATTGCCTCCGCGCCATATCGTCCCTCCCATTTTGTTAAAAGTTTTACGTCAACGTGATTGCGTACATTTTCCATTGTTTTAGCAAATACTGCGTTGTTCATGAGTTTGTATACATTTTTTTTTCAATCGTTTTTCGCAAGGGTTCGAAGTCATATATTTAATTCTATGTATTCGCGAAGCCATGCAGATTGAGCAAATTGTAGTATACGGTATATTTTCGTTACGCGAATACCGTGGCGCATGCACTGCTGCAGGTTACGGTAATGGATAATATAATGCTTCTTATCGTAAACAGTTGCAAGTAATTTCTTTTCCCGCGTACCGGGCGGTTTGTCACGCGTTGGGCAGAAGGATAAATCGGCGTGCACGTCGTGAAGTTGTTGCGGATACTCGAGAATGTAACCCGTAGGCGAATCCACAGCGATTGCATTTACATCAAAATTTGAGACATTTTCGACCCATTGAAATTTAGCGTAAGGCAAAGGTTGACACATTGCCCATCCATACAAATTATTGACGTCAAAGTACATCAAGTACGATGACAGTTTCGATAAGTCGTACGACTGCATGTACTTGTTATTGGCTCGCGCATATCTACCTGTACATTGACTAAAACCACCGCGAATACCGCGTTCTATATACAATACCATATTGATATCCGTGAGTAGCTCAAACTTGACACACGTATGTTTCAGCATAGCGTCCCGTGAAACCGGATAACGTGTAGTAATGTGCTGGACGAGATCATAACTTTTGATACATGTGTCGCGAAAATTTTCAAAAATATCTGCTAATAATAAAACATCTGTTTTTAAACATAAATCGCTGTATTCACCTAAGGGTAAATACAGAAAAAAGGAAAACTGTGATTTAGCATGTTGCGAGACGTTCAATTGTATTAAAGAAATTTTTCCGGTATAATATTAAACGCAGACTACAGTATCCGAATATTATATATTTTTTTATTTTTTAAATATTTTTAAAGTTTATAAAATCTAGCAGCCTGATATTGGTGCTCGCTAGCAGCCAAGATAAGGGCGCTGCTTATACGATTAGTGTAGCGGGGGAAAAAGAAAGCAAACTGTAACTGGAGTGGAATATACGTAATATAATTTTTATTATTTCATTATTTATAATTTAAATTAGAGTACATATAAATATATGATCTAACTCAAATTATAAATAATCAAATAAAAACATTACATATATGAAATAGTAATAAAGTCTCTTTACCTGAGCGGCGGCGGCGACCCCTGAGCACAAAGGATTTTCGGAAACATGTTGAGACAAGTATCTCATTTCTTAGAAAAACATTAAACAAAAGAATTTTGAAATTTATGACATGGTCATTTGTTATAGGGAAACAATAAACAAAGAAAATTTTTGACAGGGTCATTTGTTATAGGGAAACAATAAACAAAAGAAAATTTATGACAGGGTCATTTGTTATAAAGAAACAATAAACAAAAGAAAATTTATGACAGGGTCATTTGTTATAGGGATACAAAAGAAAATTTGAAATTTATGACAGGGTCAATTGTTATAAAGAACAATAAACAAAAGAATTTTGAAATTTATGTGACAGGTAATTACCCCTCCCCCTTCCCCCATTCTATTGTTTGAGTCAAAACTCTCATAGCATAACTACTCCCCGCACACCCGCTCCCCCCTCGGAGTACCCGGCTTTAAACTCCCATCTTATTTCTACTTTTGCACCAATATTCACTATAATATTCGTAATTAGCGCCTCAAAATACGTAAGAATACGTTTCAAAAAAATCGGAGGTAAGTCGTTTTCGAAACTGTACCCATAACAGCAAAGTATGAAACTTATTATATATTGTATATAATTTTATTTTCATCAAAACGAAATAAAAAAGATAGTAAATGTAATTGCCAATTTTGTAAAAGATGTATGTGTTTGTGAACCTGGCGTAGTATTTCCTGGAAACTTATTAATTATACAAAGTTCTGTCTTTATTTTCAATAATTATATAATTCATGATAGGTTGCATAAATAATTTTCAACTAAAAAGCATCTTAGTATAAAGTGACACAAGACTGACAAAACATCTCATGTTCTATGATAGTCCAGGAGAATTAGACTAAAAAAAAACTGTTTAAAAAAAATTCATAACTTACAGATGATTGTGCGTAAAGCACAATTTATGCGTGGGATAGATACGTTTGCTCGCAAAAAGATGGGGGTCATTGCAAAATTATGAGTTGAAGTGAGGAAAAAGCAGTTTTTCGCTTGCAACTCGTAAACTAAAAACGAAATCTAAAAAAATTTTCAATAAAATTGTAGATATTAAGTAGATGTACAAAAATAAATTTGGTTCGTTAAGATCGGTCTATTAGTTTGATTATAAAGTCGAAAAACATGAAAAATAACCGTTTCTTATATTGTTTATAACTTTTTTAAAAATTAACTCAAGCACTTGGAATTATAGGAAAATATAGCTTTTGTTACGCTAAAAACGTGTATCAAATTTCATCAAAAAATATTAATAACTTTTCGAGTTATATCAATTGTTTATACGAAAAGTGCTCCACTAAAAATTTAATTTCTAAATTTTTGAGACCATGCACAAACTCAATACATCGGTGTTACAAAATGTGTGCAATGCAATTAAGTGCCTCAAACGTGTAAAGAACAAGCTTAATTAACAATCAAGTAACTTTTAAAGTAAACGCTATCAAAATATAGAAATTAAATTTTAGTGGAGCGTTTTTTGGATAAACAATTCATATAACTCGAAAAGTTACTAATATTTTTTGATAAAATTTGGTACACTTTTTGAGCGTAAGGAAAGCTATACAGAGAGAATATTCTACTACTTTTTAAAAGAAAATATTAATAATTTTTTAGTATGGTAAATACCACCTAGGGAACAATTATACATTGAACCAATTTCTAGAAATCACTATATCGAAAATCAGTAATGTCTTTTTCAGTAATGTCTTTTTCTCCCGTCGCGTTGCCATTTCGCTTATTTCTCTTTTCTCTCTCTTCTAAATCTAAATAGTATTACTCAAAAATCATAAAATAGTAAAACAACCATGATTTAAAAAAACTATATTTAAAACATTTATTTTTTAAAACATTTTTAACATATACATATTTCTTATATCGATGTTTTTTGAATAAAATAACGATTGTTTAATTAATTAACATAATAACAGACTAAGTTTTAAAGTTTTCGGTATTGTTTTTTTATATTTCAATTGTCAATTGAAATTTTTGATATGAAACTAATCTAAAATTAGAAAAAATCTACTATTTATTACTATTGTCAAATCTATTTTCTACAACACGACAAAATTGGAACATTATTTATCAAAAGTTGGTATAGTTTCAATCCATAATATAATATTATACAGCCAGTTTTTGTTATAAACATACTGATTTTTGCTACATTGATGGTTTGTTACCTTGTTAGTATGTAACCATACCAATTTTCGTTAGAAAATTCTCTCCGTGTAACTATCCTATAATTTCAAATGCTTAAGTAAATTTTTAAGAAAGTTATAAGCAATATAAAAAACGGCCATTTTTCATGGTTTTTTCGACTTTACAACCAAAGTAATGGACCGATTTTAACAAGTCAAATTTATTATTGTACATCTATTTAATATCTACAACTCTAATTTAAAACTTTTTTAGATTCCGTTTTTAGTTTATGAGTTGCAAGCAAAATGAATAAAAAATTAAAATGTTAAGCAAATCATCAGAATTTTTTTCATGATTTATAAAAAATTGTAGACTTTTCAAAATTCTAAAAGATAAGACGAAAATTTTCGTAGGACAAAGTGAAACGTGGTGTGGACCTAACGTTTCACTTTATACTAAAACATTTTTATTCTCTACAAAAAGTTCTGTTTTTAATTTTTCAGTAACTGTAGAACTATTGAAAATAACAGATATAAGTGTAATAATTATTCAGTTTTAGAAAATGATATGCCAGCTGTACACATATGATACTGAAGTTTGCATCGTTGAAATGCAACGATTTCAATTTAAAAAAAAAGTTGTGTTCTTGTTTTCAAATGTTTTAATACCGAAGGTATCGAGTTAGATTCCGGCAGTGCGGGTTACCCATACCTGTGCTTGTGCCCTATGCCCATACAATGCTTGTAATTTTAAAAAAATACTTGGCCTGTAAAGTCATATTTTTTATTTAAAAAATATGTATATAAAATATAGTTACAAAATTTTTATATAAATATTTATATTAGAATAAGTATTATAATTTTCAATATTTTTAGTAGTTTTAAAATTATTATTAAATATAAAAAAAGTAATTTACTTTTTATTAAATTTTATCCTAGATGACATAACAGAATGAATAAGAAAACAGAATAAATGGTGTGCCGGCCGTGCACGGTCGCGGTCAGCCTTTCATATCATTCCTAATGTATCAGTTCGTAAACATCACTTGCAATTTGGTAGACATAGCTGAGAGCGTAAGGGCCGAAGCACAAAACATGGCGTTAATGATTAAGACAGTCGTAGACGTAGACAACGCACAAGCTTGTCGCACTACGACTGTCTTAATCATTACGCCATGTTTTGCGCTTCAGCCCTAAGGCAGCGGGTCGGCAACACAAGTATCGCGCGTCGCGTGTTCAAATTTTTTTTTTTTTTGCATTTATATAATTACTTTTGCATGTAACTATACAACATATTTAAAAATCTTTTTTTTTTTGTATTAATTTTTAAATTTGCCCTATAACTTTCATATATTAAAAATGTAGCAAAATATTTTCATTTACAATCAAAGAAAGGCAAATAAGATCAATTTTAAATAATTTTTTAATTATACAATTTTTATGTTTATATGCGTATATAAAAATAAATATACAAAATTATATAACACACACACACACACACACACACACACACACACACACACACACACACACGTAAGTGCAGAAAATCTTTCTGATAATTGTATATACATATGTACAGGGTAAGTGCCTAATGTGTATAATAGCTCATAGGAAGATAGAAGAAGGAATTTAGGTAAACGTAAACTTTTTTGTTGTTTTGCGTTATTGCAATAATCGAGATTTTTTAAAATAACGAATAAGAGCGCGCCAAGAAAATCACTCGAGCCGCTCAAGTTGCAGGCTATATAGGCTGTGTTCCAAAATTTACCGCCAATACTGAAAATTTATAGTATATGTAACGTGGACTATAGATTTTCAATACTGACAATAAATTTCGAAACGCAGCCATAGTACGGCCACTGTATCAAGCATGGGTGCGGTGCAGCGAGACGTGGGAGTGGCGAAGCGTGGCAACAACGCGCTTTCCCTCTTTTCCCCCTTCGCTGACTGCCGACGTTTCCAGGTCTCGCTCGAGCCGACTTGAGCACTTTCCTTGGCGTGCTCTTATTCCAGGGCCGCCGCTAGATATTCAAGCGCCCGTGTGCAAGTTAAATTTCCTGTGTTATAGTCCGGATCATGTCTGAGAATATTGGCAAGCATACAAAATATAACAATGAAATTTTGAAAAAAGTATTTTAAAAAAATTGTATAAAATTATTATTTAACAAATTTGATATTGAATTAGCGCTCCCTAATAGTGCAGTGCACGTTTTGCATACCTACTTACGCCGCTGTCTCATTCGTATAATTTGAAAAATTAATATTTTGGTTATTGTAATAATGCTAAACAGTATGAAACTTTTACATTATAGATATTTTATCCTATATAAAAACAAATATTGTACATCTTAGACATCCTGTACATATGTATACAGAGTGTCTGGTATTTTTTTATGTTTATGAGCAGGTAGAGCGCATGAAACTGAACAGAAAAGTACCTTACCGTTTTTCTATTTTCGCAATCAAGTTAGTGACTTGTAAAATTTTCTGTATTAGCCCGGCCTACCGGCAAATGCAAGCGCGCCGAGCGCCCGGCCACGGCGGCCGCCCCTCCCTAGCGCTTGAACCTTGAGATTGCTAGGCGCGCGGGGGGAATTGTTACAACAAGCGACAATGGCTACGCACAAGCGACGCGTAACGCTAAATTTTCCCTTCGAGTTATGATAGTTCCTTACCTTTTTTAATGAAAATAAAATTTTTTAACGACAAAAAGTATGTGTGTACGTGTACATACATGTGTACAAAAAATATCAGTTGTAATGCTTAAAGAAGTGATTACTAAATTTATTTTTTTAATAAATAACGATTATTTGTAATAAAAAATATTTTTTTGATGATAGTCTTAAACGTCATAAACTGTCATTATAAATTTTAAAAGAAGTTGTTATCATATGCTCGAAACAAAATTTATGCTTCTTCAAAAAACATTAGAAAATTTTATCGATTAAAATGGAAATGACAACAAAATAAAATGTTTGTTTCAACTTTATATTTTTAATTAAAAATTAAATAACTAGGATATTTATATTTTTAAGAAAATTAATCCTTGTGATAGACTTATAATACACGGAAAAAACTTTATAATAAAAATTACTATGGTAAGTAGTAAACGCGGACCAAGGAGAAATTATGAAAATTTTTATTGTTTTTCATCAAATTACGACAATATTTACACTACTTATATGATATAATTCTCTGAAATTTCTTCTTACAGTTCGCGTGGTTACTATCATAAATAATAAATCATACATAATTTTACTATAAAATTTTCTCCGTGTAAATTTACGAATATATGAATTTATTAAATGTTTGAAAACGTATAAACAATTTATTTAATTTAAGAAAATTTTAGTATGAAATGTGTGTGTGTGTGGGGAGGGGAGTACATACATACACGAGCTAAAAAATAATCACTTTGTGACAGCAAAATGATTATTCCTTAATTCAAACTTTTGGTATGTAATTTGTGTGTGTGTGTGTGTGTGTGTGTGTGTGTGTGTGTGTGTGTGTGTGTGTGTACATACGCGAAAATGTTAAACATTATCTGTTTTATGTAAAGTGTGGTGTTTATTATCAACAGAATACTCTTTTCAATCATTAAAGATAAAATCATTATTTTAAAAAATAAAATTAAAAATGAATAATTGATTTTTTTTAAACTAGAATTATATTTTTCTACGTGTACGTGTATAGTAATCAGCGTAAATAGTACTAGTGATTTAAAATTGCGGACCTAAGGCATAATCATTTTCCTGTCACAATGTGATTATTCTTTAGCTTGCGTATGTATGTACACCTCCCTCCCTCCTCCCACACACACACACACACACACACACATTACACACTAAAATTTTCTTAAATTAAATAAATATTGTTTATAAGTTTTTAAACGTTTAATAAATTCATATATTTGTAAATTTACACGGAGAAAATTTTATAGTAACATTATGTATGATTTATTATTTATGATAGTAACCACGAACTGTAAGAAAAATTTTCAGAGAATTATATCATATAAGTAGTGTAAATATTATTGTAATTTGATGAAAAACATAATAAAAATTTTCATAATTTCTCCTTGGCCCGCGTTTACTACTTACCATAGTAATTTTTATCATAAAGTTTTTTCCGTGTATAAGTCTATCACAAAGATTAATTTTATTAAAAATATAAATATCCTAGTTATTTAATTTTTAATTAAAAATATAAAGTTGAAACAAACATTTCATTTGGTTGTCATTTCCATTTTAATCGATAAAATTTTCTAATTTTTTTTGAAGAAACATAAATTTTGTTTCAAACATATGATAACAGCTTCTTTTAAAATTTATAATGACAGTTTACGACGTTTAAGACTATCATCAAAAAAATATTTTTTATTAAAAATAATCGTTATTTATTAAAAAAATATATTTAGCAATCACTTCTTTAAGCATTACAACTGATATTTTTTGTACACATGTATGTACACGTACATACATACTTTTTGTCGTTAAAAAATTTTATTTTCATTAAAAAGGGTAAGGAAATATCATAACTCGAAGGGAGAATTTAGCGTTACGCGTCGCTTGTGCGTAGCCATTGTCGCTTGTTGTAACAATTCCCCCCGCGCGCCTAGCAATCCAAGGTTCAAGCGCTGGGGAGAGGCGGCCGGGCACTCGGCGCGCTTGCATTTGCCGATAGACCAGGCTAATACAAAAAATTTTACAAGTCACTAACTTGTTAACTATTGCGAAAATGGAAAAACGGTAAGGTACTTTTCTGTTCAGTTTCATGCGCTCTACCTGCTCATAAACATCTCATAGAAAAATACCAGACATCCTGTATATATATTGTGTGTGTGCGCGCGCGCGCGTATTTATATGTATTATATACACTGTATTGTACATATGAATAAAAAAAGCTCCGGTAATTATTTTAACTTTTCAACTGAAAATATAACGATACTATATATATTAGTATTTTTATATTAACCCATACAGTACAAGATATTTATGAATATCCTAGGACATTCGTAAAATATTCAGATATTCATAAAATATTTTAGGATATCTTAGAATATCTTATGCTGTATGGGGAGTTAGGGTCAGTATTTATAATCGGGTTTTATACACTGGCGCAAAAAAAAACGAAACAAATTTTTTGACCGATTTTTAGGCAATCTTCAAAGTGATGCAACTTTGCGAAAAATTATCCAAATTACATGTACTTTTTTTTAAATTAAAGGGCAAAGACTCTACTTTGAGAATTCCTACGCGAAAGTTTGATTTGTTAAGTGCGAACCTTTTGTATCGCATGAAAACCAAACATGTGTTTTTTAATTGAAAAAAGTAAAAGTTTGTTATCATTTTGCACAAGTTTCTCGTTAAAATCTTGCTAATATTAATTCAGATTCTTAAAGTTCATTCTTTTCTAAGCAATTTAAAAAAAACATGTCGATACAATGTTTTTTGTTGATTGCACGCTAGTTTGAAATTTGCACTGCATTTTAGCGGATAAATACGGTATTTTTTGAATATCATGAATTTTGAGTATCAATATGATATTGCACATTAATTTTATTCGTATTTAACTCAATTATACCGCCGTCATCAAAGTGACCCGATCTGCACCACGTGGAAAATGACGATCGGATTTTGTACATCATGTAGCCCTGAAAAGGCTGATTTTTTAAAATAAAATTTGAACTTTTACTTTTTATGTATGAGTATGTGTATATGTATGTTTATGTGTATGCGTGGGTTTATGAGTATAGATAAATGTGATCTTCTGTTGACTTCAGTGAAATTCGTGCGTCAGCTATCCGTTATATTTAGATCAGTAAGTACAAATTTCCACCGATGAATTTCAGAGCCACATGATGTACAAAATCCGATCATCATTCTCCACGTGGTGCAGATCGGGTCACTTTGATGACAGCGGTATGATTGAGTTCAACACGAATAAAATCAATGTGCAATATCATATTGATACTCAAAATTCATGATATTCAAAAAATACCGTATTTACTTGCTGAAATACCCTAAAATGCAGTGCAAATTTCAAACTCGTGTGCAATCAACAAAAAACATCGTATCGACATGTTTTTTTTTTAAATTGCTTAGAAAAGAATGAACTTTTAGAATCTGAATTAATATTAGCAAGATTTTAACGAGGAACTTGTGCAAAATGATAACAAACTTTTACTTTTTTTAATTAAAAAACACATGTTTGGTTTTCATGCGATACAAAAGGTTCACACTTAACAAATCAAACTTTCGCGTAGGGATTCTCAAAGTAGAGCCTTTGCCCTTTAATTTAAAAAAAGTACATGTAATTTGGATGATTTTTCGCAAAGTTGCATCACTTTGAATATTACCTAAAAATCGGTCAAAAATTTTGTTTTGTTTTTTTTTGCGCCAATGTATTTAAGATCATCTTAAGTACTGTCTTAAAATGCTGTCAACCAATCACAGAGCCGTATTATATAGCATCATAAGACATTGCTTAAGATGATTTTGAAATAAGATTTGCCTATGAATACTAGTCTAGGTCGTAACACACAAAATAAAAAAATATGAAGTATAAAAATACATATATTATAAATAAATAAAAAAGGAAAGAGATAATCTTTTACTTTCTTTTTTATTTAATAATGATTCCTATTTCTAAAGTCTTTTCGGCACACGCTATAATTTTTTATACTAGACCACATACGAAGCATCTTATTACGTGTCCTGATTGGCTCGGATAATTATGTCACCAATCGTAAGCCAATTAGGATACGAATAGTAAGATGCCTCGTATGCAATCTAGCATAAAAAAATCGTATCGTGTGCCGAAGGCTTTATATTAATTTTTCTGTTGCACGTTCGGCCTTATTAGTATCAGAGATATATATGAGTTGATACCGAGTCTATTGATCACGTGCTCAACAATGACCTAATCACATGTGCGCGTTTTGGCAGTCGGCAGAAGATCGAGGGTCTGTTCGCGTCATATATGGACTGCGGTCATTTGACGTTACAAATGCTTTGAAGCGTTTGATTGACCAATCGAAACAAAGAATTTTACGAATTGACCAATCAAAGAATGCTTCAAAACGTTTGTAGCGTTAAATAGACCGTAGCCATGCCCCGACAAGCTCCTATTCATCCCAACGCACTCTAAGGCTGGATCTACAATAGGTGTAGTAAACCTTAAACCATAAGGAATTAACCAATTATATTTGTTTATTCTTTTCACATTCAATTATAATTGGTCAGTTTCTTATAACATAAGACTTACTACATCTATTGTAGATTCGGGCTAATACGTTGATTCCGATGGCGCCAACCTATTAGAGTGCGTTGGAGTGAGTAGGAGTATGTCAGAGCATGTGGCCAGGGGCCTGATTCTTGAAGTCATTCGCAAGAGAAACGTATACGCAAATATTTGCTCTAACAGAAAGTTGTAAGTTTATTGGTTCATAGCCATACGATAGCCAATAAATTTCTAACTTTTCTGTAAGAACAGAATTTGCGAATACGTTTCTCTTGCGAATTAATTCAAGAATCGAGCGCCTGTTCTTTTTAGCTGCACTGGTGCACTGGACCGCTATTCTGTAACCACTTACCGACAGCTATCGATGTCGTTAAGTGTCGTTGCGCATATTTTTTCATATATCAAAATACGTGCGCAAAGATACTCAACGACATCAATAGTTGTTGTAAGTGGTTACGGAATAGCACCCCTGGTGCGACAAGTTAAAGTGAGACAAATATATTTTTTCTTATTTTAACTTATTGCACCAGTGCAGCAGTGTAGCTAAAAAGAACAGGCCTATGGCGACACGAACAAACCACAAAAGTCTTCTTTGCATATCGCAAATCGCGACCACGTGGTTGCGTAAAACGCTTTGCGCAGCACGTGTACGCGATCGGGCGATCAGGCTCATGCATGTTATCCTCACATTTTCGGCAGCGAGCAATTATTTCAAAAAGTATTGTTACTGTGTGATACTGATATTCGATTCTTTGCGCCTAAAGTTTTTGTTGTGTGAGCTGGTATATTGAAGAACTGGTATACCGCTACATATTGCATAATTTGCATATTCGTTGGTTCGAGTATTAGACAAAATTTTCTTGAAGTACAATCCATTATACATAAAATACACATATTTATAATTTTTAAACACTTTTTTATCCTATTCAGTATTAGTTTAACCTCTGTTTTGGCTATGGATAAGTTAAGAATTAAAAATAAAATAAAATTCCTCAGAAATCTTAAAAATAAGCTACATCGATCTGCAGAACTTATTAATAATAATTCTGTATCATCTTTTAATTCTCATATCAATGATAGCGTTAGAGAAATTGTAATTGATAATATTGCTACTAATAATTTAATATTGCCTATAAACTCAAGCTGTAATGATGTAAATGTCAATATTCCATACAACAATGAGTTAGTAGATAGTTTAATATTGCCTACAAATTCATGTTTAATAATGATATAAACGTCAATGTTCCATACAATGATGTTGAATTATCGAATAATATTGAACATAATAATAATAAAAATGATATATCGTTAACTTCAAAATTAGCTGCATGGGCTATAAAAGATAGTATAACTTTAACGGCGTTAGGAAATTTACTTTCTATAATACGAGAAACTTGTAACACCTTTAGGTTCCGGGACATATTTTTATTTTGATATAGAGAAAACGTTAAATTTATTTTGTATAAATCATAAAATCAGCATAGAACAAAATGAAGAGTTTTATTAGTTGTCAATATTGATGGTTTACCGTTAAACAAAAGCTCTAATAGTTTGTTTTGGCCAATTTTATGCTCAGTAAAATCAATAAAAGTTCTTATAAACCACGTATTTTTAGTTGCTTTATATCATAGTTCGGAAAAACCAAAATCTGCTAATAATTTTTCTAAAGATTTTGTAAATGAATGTACTCATCTATCAATTAATGGAATATTAATAAATTCTTTTCGATACAAATTCCGAATTTTAATGTTAATTTGTGATTCTCCGGCAAAATCTTATGCTTTATCCATTAAAAATCATACAGGTCATTTTTCATGCACAAAATGTGAAGAAGAAGGTGAAATGTTTAATCATGTACTATGCTTTACAGAGACAGAACGTTTTTGCAAAAGAACTGATATTTTATTTAGAACCACTGCTTAACCAGAACATCATATTGGCAAAACTATACTATTAGATATACCAAATTTTAACATGATAGACAGTGTACCAATAGATTATATGCATAATCTCTTATTAGGTGGCATGAAAAGACTTCTTTGCCATAAATGGTATGGATGGATTTATGGTAAACCACCTCATAAATTACGAGCTCGTGATGTAAATAAAATTTCAGAAAATCTTCTAAAATTAAAACGACATGTTCCTTATGAGTTTTCTAGAAAAACACATTCTATAATTGAGTGTAAGAGATATAAAGCTACAGAACTTAGATTTTTTTTGCTCTATGCTGATCCTGTTTTATCTTAAGTTTTAAAAGAAGTTTTATTATCTAAAATTTATAATAATTTTATTACATTAAGTCTTGCAAGCTCTATAATAATAAGTCAACATTCGAGAAATGAAGATTATGTAACATATGCTCACAATTTAATGAAGCATTTTGTTTGTCAGTGTATTAAAATTTATGGTCCAGACTTTGTATTGCATAACAAACATAACTTTTTGCATTTAAGTGATTGCGTAAAATTATATGGTTCACTTAATTTTAGCTTTTTCGTTCAAAAATTATATGCAACAATTAAAAAAGAAAATTCGCATCAGCTCTGCCTTTACAGCAAGTTATACACCGTGTGCTTGAGGAAAGTAATATTACTCAACATAACTTTAATAATATTACAAACAATGATTCTTTTAACAAAAACTATCGACAGAACATTTTGATGGTCTTTTAAAAAAAAATTGTACATCTCCATAATATAAAAGACTACAGACAAATAATTTTTACTTAGATATTTCAAAAAATGCTGATAAATTTATAGAATTAAAAAATAATGTAATAATTGAAATTAAAAATTTTGCTTTTTATGAAAACGCTGTACGTTTATAGGATACACATATAATAAGGAAGATAATTTTTATTCAAAACCGTGTTCATCATCTTTATTTAATATTCAATATATAAAGAAAGATAATAACTCACTTCAAGTATGGAATATTGACTTTATCAAGAGAAAATTAGTAGTATTATAAAAACCTTATAAAAACAAGCTTATTTCATTTCCATTATTGCATATGTAAATTACTGTTAATTGAATTTCAGAAATGTATAATTTTATTTGTTAAAAATTATATTTTTATATAATATATAATATATAAATTACAATTTATACAATATATAAATGTTTATTATTAATTATTATTATTTATACTTTTACATTTTTTACATAAAATCTTATTTATTTCTTATTATAAATAATTCAAAGTATGAAATTAGTTTTGGTATTTTATAAACTTGTTACTTGTTATTTTATCTTTTGTAATTTATGTTTTTTTTATTATAAAATATTCAACACGGCGCGGCGTAATGACAAGATGACCTGGCCTGTTATAAAATTTGACGATGAAGATGCAGTAGAAGCTGTTCCGAATACGTGGTACATCGACAAAAATTCACAATGTTATTGGCCACCAAAAGGCACTGTACAATATGTTATAATAGATTTTATAAAAAAGAAGCATCTTCCTACGACATATTGGATGCTTTATAAAGCTAGTTGTTTGGGCACTTATGGTAAAGTATACACAGACAGACAGACAGACAGACAGACACACGTGTGTGTGTGTGTCTGTCTGTCTGTCTGTCTGTGTATACTTTACCATAAGTGCCCAAACTATAAATATAAAAATGTACACACACACACACACACACACACACACACACAATATATACACACACAACATTATATTACAGTATTGATTTGTAATATAAAATAATATTAAATATATATACATATACACACATATACGCATATACGAAATATACAGGGAGTCCCAGAGCATACTGGTCACTGTTCATAAAAAGGTAGATGGGATCGAGATGAACATAAAAATTCAATATTGTTATGGGTTTGGTCTGCTAATAATCGAGAAATTTTTTTAATTATGCAAATGAGAGCGCGCCTTGCGCGCCGAAGGAAGGGCTCCTCGAGCCGCTCGAACCATAGCACGGCCTACTGTCTCAAGCATTGGCTGCCGGCGGCGGCGGCTGCGGGGAGAAGGAGAAACGTGGCGTCGTCGCCGTTCCCACGTCTCGCCGCACCGCGCCTAAGCTCGCGTCGATGGCTACTACGCACACTCGCGATTACATGACGAGATTATGAATTATTAATAAAAATAGGATAAATTTAAATCGTAATAAACTTCTGTAAATAAGAAAGTCGAAAGAGAGAAAGCGATGGAAATGTATGGAACCTGCAAATAATATAATATTTGCCGCATCAAATTCTCTCATCGTTTTTTATGGAATATTAAATTAACGAAGATTTATCACGATTGATTCTTTATATATTCTCCTTTCGTAACCATCTTATTAGAAAATTATGAAATGTACGAAATACTATCCCTAATATGCATTCTTTGTAAAATAACACGATAGAAAAATATTCACGTTTGATCTAACGACTTCAGGATAAATTATTCGATGCGACTTCTACGGTAATTATAGGTAATTAGAGCTCTGTTATGTCAAGTATCGTTAGTATGGTTAATTAGAAAGAATTTTCTCTTGTATATGATAGAGAACTTCGAATTTCTTCTATCGTTAATACATTATAAGTCACTGAAAATCTGTCGTAATTAATAATGCAATTAAAGGTAGAAGAAACTGTAAGTTTTCTATGGTTATAAAAGAAAATCCTTCGTTCTTAACAATACATGATATTGAACATTAATTTTTAAGCATAATTATCGTAACATCGCGCCTAAGCTATCGTGAAATCGTTACATCAAGAGGGAATATTTTTCTGTGTTATTACAAAGAGTGTAATCTTTGGCGGGCACGCTGCCCTTTCTATCGGCCCGGCGGCTGGTCGGCCGGGCCGCGCAGTCGGTGTTGGCCGGTCGGGACACGGTTTGTTACAACTTATATACATTTAATGTTTGTACTTAGGATGTTTTATTGCGATACATGTGGTATAAACATATGAGATCAAATTTTTTACATTATAATTTGTTCGAGACTAGAACAGTTTCATTAGAATTTTAACTTTTTTTTTGCTCTGTTGTATCCGCGAGTAGTGAGAGCTGCTGACAGCCATCGCGTTCATTGTAGTTCATTCATTCGATGCACCTAGTCGCATGGCGCTGTCACTAACTCATCACGTGCGCGTCTTTCATTTTCTCGCATCGTGGTAACTATGCAAACAAACATGCCCAAAAAAGGGCATGTCAAAATCGATGCCCAAATAAGGCTCGAAATCAGTTCCCTTGCCGCTCCTTTTTTCGCCTCCGTGATCGTAATTGTCTTAAGACGCTAAATTAGTCAGTCTCTCGCAGCGCGGCACCGACATTAGATCGTCCCGCAGATCTCTCGCGTCATCCGCCGATCCTAGCTGCGGGGATTCACTTCTGTTCCATCCCTAATTCGACAACTTATGTCAATTAATTCTTACGTTCGAGTATTCGTGTGAATGTGTGAGTGCATCACGTCAATGCGCGGGTGGCCGTATTTTTCCCGCGAACGTCCTCTGCCTTATGTACAAGATCTCCGTCGGATCGCGCGCAAGATTTCCGGATTCGGAGAGCTTCGATCTAGAGGCTCTTCAAGATTTCCGCATCGATTACAGGCAGCGTAATATCGGGACGTGTCAAGACCTCCGTAAGATTGTAAAAGATACGGTTCGCCCCTTGCTTTGAACGTCCATTTTTAAATAAATAATTAAAGTGTGAATAACACCATCGCCTCCTTTTCCTTCCTAACACCCCCCGTGAACCTACCGCATTCCTCACTTCGCGTCTCAATCGGGACGGATCCCGGCATTCTCCGTGCGATCGCGTTTACCCTACGCATGCGCAAACAATAATGTTTTATATGTGATATCTCTATATACGGATGTCTCTCTGCAGTGAAACATACAAAATTTTTTTGCTCTAAACTTTAGTAAAATGATTAAGTGTCTTCAGTCATTGGTTAACTTTAACTTTGGTTTAAATTATATTTTTCTTGCTTTTTGATAAATTTAAAAGAGAAAAAGAGAGACAATGATATGATTTAAACAGCGATTAAACGATGATTAAAAAACCAACTTTAACTCTTCTAATTTGTATTATAAAAAACTTCAATGGAAAAAACGAAAAATAATTCTAGAAAAAGAAACATTTCTGTGTTGACTGGAGAAAGTGAAATGACTAGCGAAGAAACAAGCTCTTTAATTGTTGACTAAAATGATACACCTTTGAATACAATACAATTACTAAAAAAAGACACACAAGTAAGGAACTGTAAATACGAAAATCAAAAGAAAAAACTTAAAACTTTGAACCAAGAAGTAGACGAACTAAAAACCAAACTTCAAAAAGAAACAAATGATAAGAGAAATGCTTTAGAAAAGTACCAGAAATTAGAAAACGAGTATAAAAGTTTAGAAGAAGAAATACAAATTTTGAGATCTTTAAATTATGAACTGTAGAAGCAATTTATTACCACTAAACCAAATGAAACGCTTGAAAGTCAAACTCCTGTTGTATCACCTATTAAGAAAGGCGAATCGATTATTAAATGTCAGGCAGTGAATGAAAAAATAACACAACCATTAATATTATATGAAGAGGCAAGATCTTTTTTTAGTTTTTTTTTACAAGACAATATAAATATTATTTAATTTAATAACAAATTTTTTTTATCAAATGTTTTTCTTTTATTTTTTTTTAAACACCTTTAAAGGCACAGAACTTAACAACTACAATCCATGATAGCATTATACAGGAAACCCAACCAGTAGCATCACCTGGTAATTTAAATTATTTTATTAAGTAATTTTTGTTGCATAATATAAGTTAAAAATACTTAATATTAAATTATTAATTTGTTTATAATTATCACTTTTGTAGAGTTTCGCCAATACAGAAAAAAAACATAGTAAATATTACTGAAGAAACTCCTGTGATTGTTATTTCTTCAACGTTTCAATCAAAAACACCACCATCATATCCAAATGTAAGTGTCCTGTATATTATAATTATAAAGTTGCAAAATATAAAAATTTTTTTGACGTAAGCTATTTTTTGTACAAAAATAAAAATAAAAATAGGAAATAATTTTCAAGGCTTAACGTAATAAAATATCAATTAGTTTAATTATAAAGAGACGAATGAGCCGCTACAAGATCTTGGCGTAGAATACACGTTTATTATCTTACAAGGGAACGAACAGAACTGTCCCTCACCGATTTTAATGAGCTTTGGATCTAATGTTGTAGAACATAAAAAAATATTAAACCCATATTTTTTTTATCTGCGTATCTCGACGTTTAAGGGTTGAAATCATTCCTCGCAAATAAAACATTTTTCGTTTTTTGCGAATATCTTTGAAAATATAAGGTTTATGAAAAAATGTTCTATACGAAAGTTTTATGACATTTTATACTCTTTACAATAGTATATTTATATTTTTGAAAAATTTTAAACTTTTTAATTTATCTCACACCCCCCCTTTTTTCAACATTAAAAAAATTTTATAAAGACAAAAATTAAAGAGCATTAAAAGTCGAATCCACCCATATATAATAACATATGGGTTTCATCATTCTCAATTATTAGCAAAACGAGATAGTAATCTCGCGCTTTAGGGGCCGCACTAGAAGTAGTGTTGCGTTATTTCTTTAGTCGCGTCACACTCAATAACTGCCTCTTCTGTGTATATTTTTATATTAAAACATAAAAATGGATTAATCTTAATTATATAATACGTAACGTATTACACGATATAAAGCATAAATGCATATATATAACAAAAGTAGCATATACAGGGTGTAATGTAATCGGAAGCCATCCCGTAATGGAAAGATAGATGGGATCGAGATGAACATAAAAGTCCAATATTGTCTTGGGTTAGGTCTATCAATAATCGAGATATAAATTTTTCAAATTGTACGAATGAGAGCGCGCCGTGTGAAGAGCCGAGACGCTCGAGCTGTAGCGCGGCCCACTGTGTCGAGCATTGGCTGCCGGCGGCGGGGGGAAGAAGGAGAAGCGGTGCCGCTGCCTGTGCTTCGCCGCCCTCGCGTCTCACCGCACCGCGCTAACACTCGTGGCGATGGCAGCTATGCACATTCGCGATTACTTGACAAATTAGGAGTTAGCAAAGATATGACAAATTAAAACCGTAATAAACTGCTGTGATTAAGAAAGTCGAAAGAGCGAAAGCGATAGATACTTATGGGATCTACAAATAATCTAATTTCTATCGTAATTGTGAATAAGTAAATTAACAAAAGTTTTTCGTACATTCACGAAAGATTCTTTCTTTTTCTTAAATATCTTATTTACAGTATCATACAATTCTAACTTTGTTTCTTATCGAATTGTGTCGTACTGTTAAATCCTTGATGAAAACATTTTAAAAAATTACCATAAATTCACGATTGATTCTTAAAGTGATAATTTTCTTTTATAAGTGTATTATAATATTTGCCGCATCAAATTCTCTCATCGTTTCTTATTGTTTTTTTTTCCATGGAATGTTAAATTAACGAAGGTTTATCACGATTAATATCTACGATTGATTCTTCATACATTCTCATTTCGTAAATATTTAATTAGAAAATTATAAAATGCGCGATATATTCATATAATATGTTACACTCATTGTTCATAACACGACAGAAAAACATCTCTTGATGTAACGATTTCACAATAGATTATGTCTTCTACGATAATTATGCTTAGAGATGTTCAATATCAAATATTATTAATATAACGAAGAGTTTTTCTTTCATAACGATAGGGAACTCGGAATTTCTTTTATCTTTAATTACATTATTAATTACGACAGATTTTTACTGATTGATTCAGAATAGATATTAAGAAAAATACAAAAATCTAATTGATTTCTCTTTCGTAATCCATTACTTGTCTGAATAAAAAAAAAAAAGAATTTCAAGAAGTGATATCATTGTCTATCGTTCTCTCGTTTCCTGTTAGGAAAGTATATTTTCTTGTTGGAATATGACAAAATATCTACGGAGACATCATGTTTAATAGTTCTGTTGGAATATGTCGTAAACTTAAGTTCTCTATTGTATAATTACGAAAGAAAACGCTTTGTTGTTAACCATACCGGTGACATTAACATCTCCAAGTATAATTACGATCGTATCGTATAATTTATCACGAAATCGTTAGATCAGGCATGATACAAGATATTTAAAAAAAAGAAAGAATCTTTCGTGAATGTACGAAAAATTTTTATTAATTTACTTATTCACAATTACGATAGAAATTAGATTATTTGTAGATCCCATAAGTATCTATCGCTTTCGCTCTTTCGACTTTCTTAATCACAGCAGTTTATTACGGTTTTAATTTGTCATATCTTTGCTAACTCCTAATTTGTCAAGTAATCGCGAATGTGCATAGCTGCCATCGCCACGAGTGTTAGCGCGGTGCGGTGAGACGCGAGGGCGGCGAAGCACAGGCAGCGGCACCGCTTCTCCTTCTTCCCCCCGCCGCCGGCAGCCAATGCTCGACACAGTGGGCCGCGCTACAGCTCGAGCGTCTCGGCTCTTCACACGGCGCGCTCTCATTCGTACAATTTGAAAAATTTATATCTCGATTATTGATAGACCTAACCCAAGACAATATTGGACTTTTATGTTCATCTCGATCCCATCTATCTTTCCATTACGGGATGGCTTCCGATTACATTACACCCTGTATATATTGTTAAATCTCCTTTAACGCGTAACTGTGTAGGCTGGAAAGCCTTCCACGTGTGCACACCGGTATGGTTTCTTCGGGGCGACGTGGGCAGAATAATGATGTATTCTTTGCTTAAAATATGCACACACTTTATTTTGTTCGCCGAAAAATATCTCCTATACATTAATGGTGCGTCGGATTTTTTCTGAGACCGTGCGTGGCGTTTTGATGTGCAGTGGGGCACGGGGGGCACGGAACTGACTGCGCACGCTTCTCGCAGGATGCTCGCTGCCGGGGGGGGGGGCCGAGCCGGGCCGAGGGGAACCGAACGCGGCGCGTAGTAATACACAAGAAAGAGGAGCGAGCGAAGAGCAGGGATGTGCCAAAACTAGAATAGAACTTAACATACGCCGCCCGCCTTGAAGGGACTTCCTTCAACATAAAACAAACTTAGTTAATACCTTTTATAATTGATTCCCGAAAATGAAAGCTCTAACAAGCCTAGAGCTATAGCTATTTGATTAAAATTGCGGCTTACGTATTAAGGCACGTACTTCTTGAAAAAATACATAAAAAAAAAAAAGGCGAAACAGAGGTCGGAGGACCTTGTTTATGATCATTGCGACGAATCGCTGGGTTGAATGGGCAGTATGGCTAACTTAATTAAGGGTCTAACATAAGAACCTTTGCTTGTTTTTACTAGGGCTGACCGAGCCATGCCGTCGGCTCCTTCGTACACCTTTTCTATTCTGCCGGTTAACCAATACAAGGGAGCCATTCCAGGTTGTTTTACCAACACCAGTTGACCAGTTTGTAACTGAGTACCCTTGGATAGCCTCCATTTATTCCTTTCCTGCAGGGACGACAGGTACTCCCTGCTCCACCTTGACCAAAAATGTTGTCTCAATTGTTCGATTAATTGCCATCTAGATAGCAAATTCACCTTAACTTCACTTAAATCTGTGGAAGGAAGACTGTTCAGAGGAGCACCAACCAGAAAGTGTCCCGGGCTTAAAAATGTCATGTCGTTAGGATCGGAGCTTAGAGGTGATAATGGTCTAGAATTTAATATTGCTTCAATTTCGCAAAATGTTGTCTGCATTTCTTCAAATGTCAAGTGGACTCCGCCGACTATTCGAGTTAAATGAAATTTAGCTGACTTTACCGCCACCTCCCAAAGCCCGCCGAAATGAGGAGCGTTGGGTGGAATTAAGTTCCAAGTTATTTGATGTTCGCGCAAAAAGTTTTCAGTGACTGACTTGAATTGAGGGGTTTTGATAAAATCGTAGAGTTCTTTGATCAGTCTTTGTGCACCGACAAAAGTAGTCGCGTTGTCCGAATACATGCAGGTTGGTTTGCCCCTTCGGGAAATGAGCCTTTTGAACGCGGCGATAAATGCGTCGGTGGTTAGATCGCTTACTAATTCCAAATGGATGGCTTTAGTGGCAAAGCACACAAACACGGCGACGTAGGCTTTATGGTTTCGCGAATTACGACGCTTGCCCTCTCGCAATGTCATTGGTCCCGCATAGTCGATCCCGCAGTGTGAAAATGGGCGAGACACAGTGACTCTAGGAGCGGGTAATGGGCCCATTAGAGTTTCTGAAAAGGTTGGTCGAGCTTTAAAGCACGTGACGCATTGTCTTATGACGATTCTGGTAGTAGATTTTAGAGACAGGGGCCAAAATCTTTGCCGAACAGCAGCCATGGTTGCTAATACGCCTGAGTGGAAGTTGCGTAAGTGTTTGTATTCTATTACGCGTTTAGTCACTATGTGGCTTTTAGGTAACACGATTTGATGGCACGCGTCGAATTTCATTGTGGAGTTTCCCAATCGGCCTCCTACTCGGATTAAATCGTCATCAGTCATAAAGGGAGATAGACAAAGTAGCGAACTAGACGCGCATAGGTCTTGATTTCCTTTTAGAGCCTTATATTCGTTGGGAAACGCTTGCCTTTGAGCGATTCTACAAAATAGATCGAGAGAGTTGGAGATCTCAGTTGGATTGACAGTAATGGATGGTTTTGGTACAGTGTTGGGTTTCAAGAATCTGAGGCAGTATGCTAATATTCTACAGGCCTTATTGAGGCTGGAGGTCCTGTTGAGTAAGTCATTTGTGATGCTGCCATCCATGGCTAGAGCCACGTTGGTCTGTTTTTTTTGTTCAGGCATGTCATTCGCGATGAGATCAAAGTTACCACTTGGCCATTGATTTTCAGGTAGTTTTAGATAGGAGGGACCATGCCACCAAATTTCGGAATTTATTAGATCATTGGTTAACAATCGGGACAGCAAGTCTGCTGGGTTATCAGTCGACGCGACGTGTCGCCAACTGCTTGTTTTGGTTAGATCTTGGATTTCTACAACGCGATTCGCGACGAAAGTGGACCATTTGCGCGACGGGGACGTAAACCAATTAAGCGTGATAGTGGAGTCCGACCAAAGCCAGATCTTGATGTCCTTTAGGTCTATTGATGATTTGATTTTATTGACTAATTGGGACAACAGCAGTACTGCTGATAATTCGAGGCGCGGCAGAGATATGGCCTTGAGTGGGGCGACTCGAGATTTCGAGCAAAGCAAGTGTGATTGGTATTCATTTGAAGGCATTCGAGTGCGAATATACACGCAGGCACCGTATGCGCGTTGGCTTGCGTCGCAGTAACCGTGAAGTTGTATGAATTTTGAATCAGTGTGTTGCTTGACGCAACGAGGTATTCGAACGCGCGTGAGGTTAGGGAGCTGCAATCTAAATTGTATCCATCTGGTGTGGATTTCTTGGGGGATTGATTCATCCCAATTGGTGCCGGCCTGCCATAAATCTTGCAGCAAGATTTTGGCTATCACAATGATTGGGCCTAATAAACCTAGAGGGTCAAATAGTCTCGACACCTCGGCTAGTAGAGAACGTTTGGTCACGGTTTGCGATAATTGAGTGGAGTCATGAGAAAAGAGGAAAGTGTCGTTGTCTCTGTCCCACAGGATTCCTAACAGCTTGAAATCTGAGTCTAAGTCCAGAGATATGAGTTTTTCGCCTTGATTGTTTATTCCATGTAAGAGCTCAGGGCAGTTGGACGCCCACTTGCTCAACTCAAAGTTTCCTAATTTTAATAGTTGCAATATTTGATCCCGAATGAATTTGGCTTCGGACTTTGAATCGGCTCCCGTAAGGAGATCGTCGACATAAAAGTCGCGTTTGAGATGTAGCGACCCCACGGGAAAAACCGACATGTATCGTTCAGCCAAATCTTGTAGACAGCGAGTAGCCAAGTAGGAGGCTGATGTCGTACCGTAAGTGACGGTGGTTAATTCAAAGGGTGTGACGTTTAAAGAAGGTTCCTCACGCCACAATATCCGTTGCAAATGCGTCTGCGAGGGATGAATCAGGACTTGCCTGTACATTTTAATTATATCCGCAACCATTGCGTATCGAAAGGTGCGAAAACACATGAGGATGGATATTAAATCCTGTTGGACAACTGGTCCTGTCATTAAACAATCGATTAGAGAGACGCCAGTATTAGTTTTGCAAGAACCATCAAATACTACACGAAGTTTGGTAGTTTTGGCATCTTCTTTCAATACGCAATGGTGCGGTAAGTAGTATGCAGCTCGTAGGCTAGACGGATCCTCGTCTATCGGCTTCATGTGCCCCAACGCAAGGTACTCGCTCATGAAGGCCGAATACTGTAGCTTTAAATGAGAATTGTTACGAAAACGCCTCTCTAATGAATGTAGTCGCCTCAACGCCATTTCTCTGGAATCGCCAAGGTTATCAAGCACTTCTTGTTTGACGGGTAACTTAACTACGTACCTGCCTTGATCGTTCCTTGTAACTGTTTCTACAAAATGTTTTTCACAGACCTTTTCTTGGAGAGTATAATTACTTGATCCGTCTTTAAAGGTATCTATTACCCAAAATTTGTTCAATTGATCGTGAAGCCTTGCGTTGGTGACTGAAGCGTGAAATGATTTAACGACACTGGACCGGGGACTAGGAGTATCGCATTTACCAGCTAGGACCCAGCCCAACCTTGTCTTTTGTAGGATGGGGTGGTTGGGGGAAGCCTTTATTTGATCTATGCATAAAATCTTCCAAAATGTTTCGGCACCGATTAGTACATCTATCTTAGAGGATATATTGAATTTGGGGTCGGCCAAAGGTAAGTTGCGTGGTATGTTGAAGGCCGAGCGTTCGAGAGTGAAGGTCGGCAGATAATCGGTAATCTGATCTGTGACGATGCAGTCAATGTCCATCGAAAAGGAGTTTAATCTGGAGTGCAAGGTAATCTGGACTGTTTGAGATGCTTGCGTAGTGGTGCCATTTATGCCGGATATGGCCGTGTCTGCTAAACGAGGGGTTAGGCCTAGCGACGCTACGAGGTCCTTGGTGACGAAATTAACTTGGGAGCCCGAGTCCAGCAAAGCGCGACAAGGACGTTGAGATTTGCCACGACCGTCAGCGAGCAATACCGCGGTGGATAAAAGCACGTTATTGGTTGGTGCGACACTGGAGGAATGTGTTACTACCGCTGTGGCGGTGGGTTCAGTGGCATGGTCTTCCTGTTTAGGCTTATTGCCTGTACTGTTTTCATCTTGCAGATGTAAAAGCGTATTGTGTTTGCGTGAGCATATTCTACAGTTGCCGGAAGGGCATTGACTCGAGCTGTGGTTGGCCGCTTTAAGGCAATTGAGACAAATCTTATGACGACGGGCGCTTTCTATTCGTTTGGGAATAGTTAGTGATAAGAATTGTTTGCATTGGTGAATTGAATGCTCCCCCTGACAGACGTCACATTTTGACTTAGTAACCGCGTTGCAAGAAAGCTTTTGTTTATCATTAGAGTGTGCACGCAAACTTGTGGCTTTACCGGATAAGTTAGACGACCGACTTGATGACTCGAGGACTTGACAGCGATGGGACAAGAACTTGAGCAGTTGTCTTAAGGTAGGCAGCACATCGCCGGTTAAGGTCATCTTCCATTCTCGCGAGGTAGTTGGGTCAAGTTTTGAAACTAATATATGTATTAATAGGTCGTCCCATTCATGTACTGGACGCTTCAATGCTTTTAGGGCCTGCATATGGCGAGTCGTGCCGTGCGTGATTTGACGGAGTTCGATTGCGTTTTCCTTGGTCATGCTTGGCAGGCCAACGATGGCCTTGAGGTGATTTTCTACAACAAGACGCTTGTTGTCGTATCTTTCCTTTAGGAGACTCCACGCGACTTCGTAATTCGCGTCAGACATTTCGAGCGCGCAGATTAGTTCGTGTGCTTCACCCGTTATCGCGGCTCTCAAATACTGCAATTTATGGATATCATTGAGTGACGCGTTCGAGTGAATGACTGACAAAAATGCGTTATAAAAGGGGAACCATTCGTCATACCGTCCGGAAAACTTTGGCAGGTCGAGTTTCGGGAGTCGAACGTTGCACGATGCTGGTGACGCATCAGAGGCGTTGGAAGGCGACGGAGAGATAGTTACGTTAGGATGCGAAACCACGGTAGATCGTAATAGATTCCGTATTTTTGCGGATAGATTGTAAAATGCTTCCTCAAAGGCGGCTCGATCATTATCCTCGATTTCTTCGATTATTTCAATTTGAGTCTGTACGTTATCGTATTCTTGCCAGTACTGATCTAGCTTGATTTTGCGTTCTTCAAGTTGCGAGATAACTACTGAGTTGACGATAGAAATTGACTCAACGTATGTTTTTATACGCGTGCACGAGGATTTGATAATCGAGCGACGCCGTTTAAGGTGAACGAGATCCGATTCGTTAGACATCTTGCGAAATTAGAGCAAAGAGAAAAAATTAAATTTTCTGGTTGGTAGTTAGTGAACAAGCCTTCCTTACCTTAAGTTACGCAGTACTGTCGTTAGCGATCGCATATAACCTGACCCTACTGAGGTAGAAGCCCGCGTGAAATGATGCGAAGATTTGAGTAATGGCGGCTGCACCGTCCTTGCAGGTCGCTGGTGCTGTTGGCAGCGTTGAAAGTCACGTTGTTATGGCGGGAACTCTGATGGGTCGTCGGGTCGTAACGGCGGATGTTGCGAAGATTCGTCATTGAGCCGAAGACGCACAAGAAAGTCGCCGTGCCGTTGGTTACGGTGATTTGCTTCGTCTCGTCGTAATGGCGGATGTCGAAAGATTCGTCGCTCTGTTGAGACGACGAGGCGCGTGGTCGCGCTGTTGCGTACGGAGGATCGCTCGTCGTATGGTTGCTGACGACGGGCGCTTCGTCTCGCCGTAATGGCGGACGTCGAAAGATTCGTCGCTCTGTTGAGACGACGAGGCGCGTGGTCACGCTGTTACGTACGGAGGATCGCTCGTCGTGTGGTTGCTGACGACGGGCGCTTCGTCTCGCCGTAATGGCGGACGTCGAAAGATTCGTCGCTCTGTTGAGACGACGAGGTGCGTGGTCACGCTGTTGCGGACGCGGAATTGTGAATGCAGGACAGCGATGAATTTCGCGTCTTGCTAATGGCTGATTTCTCACCTGACTGGTTAAGAAACTATTATCTGTAGTTACCGATGTTGATATTTTTGGGAAGGTGTGTCTTGAAGAGTCGTTCAATGCATCCGGTGTGTCCGGTGAACTTCGTGGATTCGATGAATTCGCTGAATCCGGCTCGAAGGACCAAATGTTAAATCTCCTTTAACGCGTAACTGTGTAGGCTGGAAAGCCTTCCACGTGTGCACACCGGTATGGTTTCTTCGGGGCGACGTGGGCAGAATAATGATGTATTCTTTGCTTAAAATATGCACACACTTTATTTTGTTCGCCGAAAAATATCTCCTATACATTAATGGTGCGTCGGATTTTTTCTGAGACCGTGCGTGGCGTTCTGATGTGCAGTGGGGCACGGGGGGCACGGAACTGACTGCGCACGCTTCTCGCAGGATGCTCGCTGCCGGGGGGGGGCCGAGCCGGGCCGAGGGGAACCGAACGCGGCGCGTAATAATACACAAGAAAGAGGAGCGAGCGAAGAGCAGGGATGTGCCAAAACTAGAATAGAACTTAACATATATGTATGTGCCTACGTACATTTTCATTGTTACAAATGCGAATATAAATTAATATGAAGCAAAATATTTTTTAACATTTAAAACTGCAAATACAATATAACAAAATATATAATATCAAGAAAAAAATATAAAATACAAACTGCAATAACTATTTGCATAATTATATTATTTACACTATATGCACGTAGCACGCTCTGATAATAAAGATAATATAAGTATATAATTTAATTTAATTTGAAGTGTGAAAATACATTTATACGCGTGTATATATACATTTTGCATACGGCACGGACAAATAACTTTAATATCAGTGTTGATAGAGGGACCGGTTGTTTTCGCGCAAGCGCATCACGTGAGACTTCAATAAAATATCCATTAGTAATAGAAAGGAGATCTTTGATCATACATCTTGCACACGACACCAACGTATAAATATAGCAACAGTGATAGATGGATCGGTTGTTTTCGCGCAAGCGTGAGGCTTCAATAAAGCATCTATTAGTAATAGTGTTAGCAATGGATTATGCAGGCGCGTCCTCTGGCTCAGCGGTAGTTTCGGGCGTCTTCTTATTGCGCGTAGTCATTTTCAAATGTTTATTACGCAACTGATAATGAAAATTTTAAGACACAGGGATAAGCGTTTCAAGCCGCGGAGGGAGTGGGGGTGAGAGAAATGTGTATCTCACCGAATTTGTTCTATTCCACTGCTGTCACCAAAAATGTTACGTCCCGGGCGTGCGGGTGGGGCGGCGCACAGTGGGCTCAAATCGATTCTAGCCGGCCAAAAATAAAAAAAATATGAAGACATTTTTTAATTTGAATGAAAATTGGTATACTAAAGTTTTCGAGATTGCTGACTACGAATCAAAAGTCAAAATTACAAAAAACAAAATGGTGGATCTAATATGGCGAACATATATATTTAAAAAGTTTCAAATTTAGCCGAAACTCGGTATATAGGAATTTTCAAAATTGCAGATTACAAATCAATATCAAAAAATATCATATAAATAATAATAAAATATAATATTATTTACAACAATTTTTCTTCCCATTAGCATTACCCAGGGCCAACGACGAGGACGTTGAAAGAAATGTAGCCCCACTTTTTTGTTGATTTTGTTCATTTTTGTTATTTTTTTGTTTTTTGCTTTTATTTTTTTTTTTCTATATCTTATTTAATTGTTATATATTTTGCTTAATATCATTATTAAGATTTTTGCAGTTTTTTTTTATTAAGTTAGTGTAATTTTAATCATCGTCATCGTTATTATCGTCATCAGACTCATCTTCCTGATTAATGATATCAGGTTGTTTCAGGAGATTTAAAACGTCTGCAGAAATAGTGCTACTTTTTTTGGGAAGCATTCGTCTGAGAGATGTAATATAAGGATCAGACGAAGCAAGTAATCTTTTAAATAAATCCTCATTTGTTGCTACCCGCGAACGTTTTCTGGTATGGTGCTCTCTGAAGTATCGACAATCTTTGTTTCTTGCCTCTTGAGCTTCTTCAGATAACTGCCCAATGGGGAGAATGGCTGACGATACAATCATCTCACCATGATCCAATAATTTATGTACAGTTGGAGGCATTGGATACCAATTATAAACCTTCCTATATAGATCTGCAGTTTCTTTACAATATTTTCCAAATTTAATGGAATCAATTTCAAAACCAGAAGAAATGGCTTTCAATAATGTAGAAAATCTGACGACAAGATCTTTATCAACTCCAGTAATTTGACTGGACACTACCGGATTCTCGAAGAATCTACGGGCACTGTTGCCGTCATTCGTGTTTCCACTTCCTTGCTTTGGCATATCTACAATTAATCCCAGTCGTTGTCGGAGCTGATCTTGAATGCATTTTTTTTGTTTCTCGAATTCTATTTTATCGATGCCCGTAATGCGCCATTTTTTCAGTGGGATTCTGTACGCAATATGAATCAGACACTCGAAATATCTTATTAAGCAATGGAGTGGAGAGATACCAAATGACAAAGCAGATTCATCTATGCAACGATTCGATAGGTCTAACTGTTTTAGGTTTTTAGAGGTTGCCTTACATATATAACACATCATGCTGGAGGTGTCCTTCAACGCGTTCCATACCTTTCCGTCAGCCATGGTTAATACCATTTTGAAATTCACCATGATTTCGAATGGTTGTTCCAACTTCAATGGTAACAATTTAGTAATCTGTGAAGTCACGTATTCTTCTTCAGTTCTAATAACGGTTGCAGTTTCTTTCAGAAATTGAAAACGTAAAGGCCTGCTGTATCTCACTGAACGAGGATTGCTCCACAATATGGCCATGTTTCCATTTGGAAAAGTATATCTGAGCTGTAATGGAACGAGCCATGTCGCAAAAAGATTGTGATCTGAAGATTTCAAACCGGAAGAAGCGTTTTGCTTATACTGGGATTGTCCAGATGAACCGTCAAAACCCCATTTTACAATTAATTCAAGTTTTTGTACTGATGTACCCAATGAAATCAAAACGGTCTCACATGTTTGAAGCAAACGAGAAGCCGTATGATTTAAAAGAGACTGCAGGGAAACTTCTGCAGAATCATCAGTAACTGTAATTCCGTTAGGATAGCATTGCTTCTTTGCCTCAAGTATCCGTTTATAACTAGGATACAAATCACTTCCCATCTCCTTTGCTCCCAAACGGATTAAATTATATTGGGATTTCGTAAGTTTTCCTCTTATAAGTAATGATAACGCTTGATCTTCTGAATATTGACGATTCTCAGGTTTCTCAGGTTGTTTTGGAATGGAGCCAGACGATATAATATTATTGACGAAATGAGCAACTTGTCTTTTATCATCCTTACGTAAAGTCCTAGTTGCAGCCGATGCGACTTGTTCGACGGAATAAGACGATAACAATTCCGAACAATGTCGTCTTTTTGTTCTTTCGCTTGCATCTTCAAATGGAACTTTCGGACGCCCGCGTTTACCGGAACAAGCAGATTCCGTAATATTCATTTTATTTTTACGAAAAGAAAGTAATGAATTTGGAATGATGAATTCCTTGTCTAGCCATGATCTTGATTTTTTGATGAATTCATCCGAACTTTTTCGTAATTTTAATTTTTTCTGCGTAATCTTATTGAGAAAGAGGTGAATAGAATTATTCAGATCTTTTTCGATAGAAGGCAAACATTCCGAAAGACCTAATTTATTTAAAATAAAGCTTCGTAAAAATTCGAACCGAGAAGACGGTTGAACATCCTCTATTACCTTATACAGTTCAAGTCGCGTGAGAGAAACCATGTTTTGATATTTATAATCTAAATTAGTTGATTAATATATTTTAAGAACTATTAATAAAATTATCAAATGAAAACTGCGAATAAATGCGTGAACAAAAAACAAATTAACTACTCTAAGAAATATTATATAATATAGTAAAGAAAATTTACATATTGCAAAAGAAAGGTAAATTGAGAAATAAATAAATGTTCTCTTTAATATGTTTGGCTAAAGTATGCTCAGCATACAATTAGGCCAACAAGGGAATCTCATTTCAATGACCGCGGTCCCGTATTATATCCCCTTATTGTTCTAAATCTTTTCACAAGTAAGCACATTACCGCGCGCCCTCTATTAATGAGTTAATGGACGTTATTCGCGTTCGCGCGCGTTGGTGGCGGACGAAAAATCAAGATATGCATTAAATGCAAATTGAGTAAATGTGATAATGAAAGATTAATCTGAGTTATAGATAGAAAAAAATTATAAACAGGAATTCAAAACCTATGTAGAAAAAAGGAATTATTTATTTACGCCAAAAAAATATATATTAGATATAAAGATATTATTTTTATTTTAACCGCTTTGAATCAATAAAAACGAAGAAAACTCATGAGAGCCTGGATTGCAGCTGTTTTCGTCTATTATTCAATAAAAACTTAAAAATTATAGAAATGTACAATGAACAAGTAAAATCGAAAAAATAATTTAATAGTCTGAATTAATAGAATTTTTTTTCGATATGTGGATCGAGTATTAATATTTTAATTGCCAAAAATTTCGATTAAGATTTGGAGATTCAAAAGGGATAAAAAAGTAAGAATTGTAAGAACGAAAATAGGAATTCAAGATTTTGCAGACCAAAAAACATTATCAGAGGCTTAAATGACCATGAACAAAGTTCATAGTAAATTTTAAATTTCGACTCAAAAAACGTCTGCCGTATGGCGTCGCGTCGCTGCTCATAATAAGGCGCCGCGCGCCGCGCATTGGAACACAAAATGTGCTGTACATTAAAAAGCGCTGAAAATCGCGTGTTCTCCTTTTATATATCAGTTCTTATAGGTATGCACTCTATGTAGAAAAAGCCCCATCGTGGAAGTCGATGGAAGTTTTTTTATACAACTCAATATATAATCTGTTTTAAATTTTATAAAGTGGTTGCAGAATCTCAAAGACTGAAAAAATCTGGATTGATTTAATAATGATATAAGGGGTTTTTCAGAGGCTTATTAGTTGATAGATTATAGAAAAAGAACTTTTATTGATTACATTAATAATAACTTTGAATAATCGCCATCTGTTTGGATTACTTATTGGAGTTGCTTAAGCGATGCTATATAATCAATTGAGTTTGATTGTAAATATCTTTCTTAAACAATGGCATATTTCATTAAAACTTTCATTTTCGTGTACCTTCGATTATTATGAAACATGAAAAACACATATTTGATAATAATTTTTAATTCCATTTTTTTCATTTTTGGCCGGCTAGAATCGATTTGAGCCCACTGTGCGGCGTCGCCGATATTCTCCCGTAGCCGGAGAAGAGGGGGAAAAAGATTAGAGGAACGAGTCGAGCGGTCCACCGTTCCTCTGGAAATTAAGTAGTGGCAGGCAAATTCAGGCAATTTTCACAACAAAAAAAAAATCTTATTCGCGACGTTTATTCGGAGGAATTTATGTCTGTTTGTGAAAAAAGCGATTAACGTCGGTCGTTCCGAATTATACGGATCTTCTCCCGTTAGATTTAGGTATTGTATAAAATCGCTTAAAATATCGCTACAGATAAGACATTCATCGAGAAGTCTAAAAATTGTTAAACGCGTTGAACAGGAAATACACGCGTCGTAGCAGTGAGTAAATCCAATATGTATAGCGTGTCTTCGTTTCAAAACGTAGGATGAGCGGATTTCCCAAGAAGCACGGATATAGCACGCGGAACAGATTATATGTTCTATGTCAAGACGGTGTTGATAAATTCGCGAGATAGAACATTTAGCGGATGTGATCCATTCGAAATAATGAGCTGGCCGCGCGTTCGTGTTAAAAGTCGCCGGAGAATGAAGCGAACGCGGAGGGCACATAACTTGCCTGTTCTTTCTTTACTCGGTGTCTTCGTCGGAATCGTAAAGGCGATACGGAGATATAGATCGTGCGACGGTTACAGTAATCGGAGTATTATAAAAAGTGATGTGATAACGTGCGGAAAGGGTAGGTATTATAAACGACTCAAATTTCGTGGTGCAGACGCTGCAATCGTCATATGAGACGGTGGTATTTAATATTACGCAGCATTCGGAGCACTCTTCATAGATGGGACTAGTACCGCAGTGGATGTAGTGACGGATTTCCTCGTCGTATCTGCTAGGGTCGGATTGATCGCTGATGCAATTGTGACAAAGGATAGAATTATTTAAACGATTCCGAAAAAGAAAGACTTTATTGCACGAAATTATCTCGTTTGTGATTCCGCGTGGGCGAAGAGGAATTTCATATTTTCGTGGGAAGACGCGGTTAGTTACGCCCATGATATTTGTGCGAGGCACATATTAATATTAAGATTTACGCGACGGTTAGGAAAATCACGGCGCTGAGTAGAGGGGAGACGTTTGACTCGAATAGGCGGCTCTCTACAACGGCGATAGTGGGGGAGCCAGAGCGATGCGTCGGCGTCGTTGCTCGGCGGTATAAAATGGCGCGAGGCGCGTTCAGCCACGTGGCTGCGTGAAAATCGAGATCTATTCTTCGCGAGACACTCCGAATTCACTGTTCGATATTGAGAATTGATCCAAGCACTTAACCTATTTTTGGAGGCGTAAAACTCGTACCTTGAATCTTCCTTAGGAATATGTGTCACGTCGATAGGTCGTTTTCCAACGGAGATTTGTACTGGCTTATACGGAATGTGCGCAGGGGCATCCTTCTCTGTCGATGGGCGGATGGTGTAAGGTAAAGCGCGGGTCCTCAGCAGGAATGACTGACGGCTTGATGCGGGGCACGTGGAAAATGATGGGCACCAATTTATAGACACTGCTTCTAACTGGCAAGGATACGAGCGTTTCGGTTTTATCCGCGACCGCGTAATCTTCTCTTTCTACACCGAGGTAGTGGAGAAATCCGTGGGTAGGTAATGTTTGGTAAAGTTGTGGCTTTAATTCTGCGAACCTGGTATTTACGTCCGCCACGTCGCTGTTTCGACATTCGTGATGAAAATATTTTTATATAGTAAAAGTGGAATAAATGTTCGTAATTGTTATTAAAATAATTGTATTAGATTTGCGATCAATCATGTTCATCACGAAATTGAATAGGAGAAGGGCTCTTGTGAAAATAAAGGAAGCAGGAATTTTACTAAATGATTACTATATTTGAAATACTTAAATTTACAACTAAATATTGAAGCACAGAGTTTACAATGTGGTATTGTTATAAAAGTGTTAGATATTCTTGGTTGAAACAAGTATTATTCTAAGTTCGCTTTCTAATTTAACGCAAATTATTTTAAGTACACACGAGAATATGAAAATATTTTATGTTCGAAATCGAAGTATTCTAAGGTAAAGAGATGGAAATATTCTAAGTTTTGAATTGGAAATATTCTAAGTTAAATGAGTAAAAATGCAAATATTCTAAGATATGGAAGTTGAAATATTCTAAGATGTGGAAATATTCTAAGTTAAAATTTGGAATTGAAAATATTCTAAGATATGAAAGTAGAAATATTCTAAGATGTGGAAATATTCTAAGTTGAAATTTGGAATTGAAAATATTCTAAGATATGGAAATATTCTAAGTTGAAATGAAAGAAATAGAAGGAGCACGATGCTTGATCTTTGTTTGATCTCTAATCTTCTAATCTTCTACTAAGATCTACTTAAAATCTGATCTTGCATAAGGATATATAGTTACATAACCCTTCCTCGAGCATATCCCACCCTCGTCTCTTTTTCGGCGGCTCGTTGCGCAACGCTCAAGCACGAGGCTTCACTGCTTGGGGAATGTACCAGCAAGGGTGGGGATGCAGTGGACTTGCAGAGCATTACAGGGTGTAGTAGTGGGAGTACGGACGCCGTATGCGAGAAATAGTAATAGTGGGAGTACGGACGCTGTATGTGAGTAATGGTGGGAGTAGAGACGCAGTACAGTCGCTGTTTCCCTCTTCGTTGCTCTTACAGCTTCCCATTCTACTGTCGCAATTTACTTACACGCGCTAGAAACGTATACATAAGAATTGATATAGTCTATGAGTTTGGGAATAATATGAGCGCGCGCACATCGCGGTATTATGCTAATATGAAATTTAACAATGCTTAGATCATACGCAAATTAATTGTTCTAAATTTACATACAAATATTAATAGTAAAATCATACACATGTCACGTCCCGTGTAAATTTTTCAACTTTTATTAATTATTTGCTTCATGAATTTCCTTTATTCGTATATCTATTCATATATTCAATTATATTTTAATCAATATTATATTATTATTCATTTATTACACTTATATTATATTCTTATCCAGTTCTTTTAATTATTCAGTTAATTTCATATTACACGACTTACTTATTATTCATATTATTATTCACATTATATATTCTTACAATATTTTATTATTATTCTAATAATCATATACTATCTATATTAACCAGTTAATACTTTTATTATCATATTCTCTAACGTTCATAACCTTTTGAACCACTATTTTACTTATATTAATTATTGAGACAATATAAAATGTTATACTCTTTAAAGTTACAATCTTTCGAAATCATAATGATAATAGTTAATCACTAAATTTATATTAAATATCGAATTATTTAATTAAATTAATTATATACCGTATAGTCGACACCTAAATTTAATATTGTAAAGGAATTGCATCAATAATCGTCCATTTTATTATAGAAATTCTTTAAATTAAATTAAAATACTAAAATCTTATAAGTTACCGACCAACGGGATACCTCTACTATTAAAAACTTACCATTAACTTGTATACTTTGCCAATAGAGGGCCAACTGTCGATAACTTACCATCAATTACCATTCCCTAATTACCGACAATGGTATACTTACTATTTGTTACAAGCGCCTACCGAATGACAGACCCGTTATACACAGCCATCATAAATTCCTGGAAATGCTGCTGTAATTCCAAGAATTCCCGAAAACTTTTGCTAATATCTCGAGAACCATAAGAGGTAGAGTTGCCAAATTAATTCCAAGAAGCGTCGCAGACTTTGTTTATACTAAAAATCATGTTTCCAAAAATTAGGAAAAAACAATTATTTTTTGGGACAAATTTCACATTTTTTACCCAAAAACCGAAAACTTGCCAAAACGCTCCGTTTTACCTGATTCGACCGTAAATGATGTTCTTTTAAAAACTTTAATTTTTACCCCCACCCTGATTTTTTGGGAGGACCAAAATACAGCCAAACATAGTCCTCGAGATCCTCTACACGATGGTCCAAACCCCATCTCTTAATCTCTTACCGTTCACGAGATATAAATTTTTTAAGTGTCAAGGACGACTGCCAAAAGACCTTTATAAATATTATAGGCCTTGAAACACAAGTCTCTCACCTTGAGAACCGTCATGGTATATGAGCATCCTTGTGAAGGTGAATGTAAAATCATTGCATCACTATCATGAAATATTATTAACAGTAGAATATTCATAAGACCATTGTAGAAGCCTAAATAATATATAAAATGGTTTAAACAATTAAATAATTATTAATATCAATTTAGATTATTATTCCAAACATAAATATTAATTAACAATCATCTTTTTGCGTAAATACTAATTAACAAATAGAATATTATATATACGAACAATAATTTAATTATAAATAAATAATCCTTATTAATTACATAATTTTGCAATTATCATTTATTCATAAAGCTAGTTAACAATCGATTTTAATTAAAGAAATAATTATTAAGGCTTTTGCAAGTGCATAATTAATAAATAAAGTCCCAAGGCCATGTCACTGAAGCTATTGCAGTGTATACAAGATGGCTGACCATCACTATAATGAATGCGAATCTCTATCAGAAGAATGTAAAATTATTATAAAATTCACATATGCACCAGCGATGAAATATTACTTAAGATAGAATATTCACTGACAATATTTAATTGCAAACGTCTAAATAATACAGATATCTTCAATTTCATTACTTATAAATAATTAATAATTATTGATATTAAAGTCATAATTACCATATTAAATAAAAATATTAATTTACAACTAATTTTATTAACTACATAATTTATATAAGTATTTGACACCAAGATATTGGTTAATAATCCGTTTAATTAATTATATAATTATACGAGCCTAATTAATGTTCAGATATTAATTAACAACTGATTTGTAATAAAAGAAATATTATTAAGACTTTTGCAATCGCATAAAATAACGAAAAAGCCTTCAAAGTTAGCTCATCGAAATTTATTACAAGTGCTAAAAATTCAAGAGCGGCGAATCACTAAGGTGATCACCACTGTAATAGATGGGAACCCCTATTTAAAATATGTGCAAATATTATAACCTTGAATAATAAAATATTACGCGCAACTAAATATTCATTAATAACACACTTGCGAAGGTTTAAAAAATATAAAAGTTATATACATGGTTTGAGAACCACTACTACTATACGTTAAAATTGTTATCACGAAGATAAATGTTAATTAACAATTAGTTTATTGATAAAACATACCTACGTACGCATATTCAATTATTCAGACTCAGTTAATAATTAATCTTAATAAAACAGAACTCTAAATAATATAAAATCTATTTGTATCAATTAATATTACCATATAAAGTCATTATCTCAACAAATAAATATTATAAACAATTAATTTCGTTAAATATCAAATAATTAATGCGTGGCGTCTATTAACAATTAAATTTTGCAAAAACTAAGCTTTACAATGAAAGAAATATTATTGTATAAAACCTCCGCAAGTGTACGAGTCGTAGAAACATTAATTAATAATTTATTTCACAGTTATAATATTTGAATGAATATTTTATATGCATAAGATGCATAAATTCCATTCTCACGCTCGGGTATGAGTCATCGTAAGTCACTTGCGAAATTGTTTGATCAAAAAGTAATATGATATTTTTCTGCATCTCGAAAGACTAAACATCCGATGCAAGTACATCTTTTGTAAAATTATGCCGACATTCCGCGGCACCCTTTGAAATTAGAAGCGAGAATGATGCAACTTCTACTTCGTACTACACCCCGCGGCCAACAAACTCGAACAATATAAAAGCAAGCGCCGTGGCGGATCAGCATTGCGCGCCAGCCTTTTCAAGTAATAACATCTTGCTCCTCGCGCATTGCGCGCCGGACTTTTCAAGTAGTAAGATCGTACATCTCAGAGTGTTCACATTGCGCACTGAACTTCAACACTGTACCGCATATCTGCCATTTTAAGAAGCATCCGCCATTTTGTCGACTATAGAAGGAACATTGTAACTGAAAGAAATAAAGATTTATAAAACTATAAGGGGATCCAGCCTTAACAACTCATATATCCCCGAAGACATTTTGGTGAGTAACTCAAATTAATTAATTTTATTTATCTGATTTATATAATCTCAATCAAGCTCTCATCAATTTCTACATGTGAACACTCTGCCGCGCGTAATCACTTTTCGACCATTATTCTAAATTATTTCAAATTATTTTAATATTAAATATTTAACAACCGAATAGATTCTGATACAATATTACCCCAGTCTGCCGTTTGGAAATTTAATTCAATTTAATTCAGTTTTAATATCATCTAATCACGATTAAATTTAATTTAGTTCAATTCAATTCGCGACTTTGACAATTTAATTCTAATTTAATGCAAGTCAATTGACATTTTGATTTTTATTTAATTTAATATAATTGACTTTAATTCAAATTATAATTTAATTCAATTTAATATAGCTTGGTTAATACATTGACATTTTATTTGACATTTTATTGATATACTGATTGATGAACATTTTATTTCTGATACACCGATATTTTAATATACTGATATTCTGATTTATTTTATTTTAATGTGACATATCCTGCAATCTGATTTAATTTAATGTGCATTGATATCCCGATTTAATTTGATTTAATTTAAATTTCAATACTACAAATAACTCACCACTGAACTTGATTTAATTCATTTTAATGCAGTTTATTTTACGATCTGATTTAATTCACAATTCAGTTTAATGCGGCAGATCTGATATTTCACTCTGATTAAATACAATTTATACTACTATTCAAGATAGGAAGGAGAAAATGGCGGAAGGAGAAGGTTGGTTGAGTGAGTGCTCGCGGTTATAAAGAGGTGAATTAGTGGAAAAAAAAGTGAAGAATGATGTGAGAAGGTATGGACGAGGAAGAGGAGGAGGAGGAATAACTGGGGCATTGAAGGGAAGCACGAGACGGAAGGCAGAGAAGCAGGAGATATGGTGAAAGAAATTGGAGCAGGTGATAGTGAAGAGATGGAGAGTCGGTGGAAGAACGTGAGGCGCAGGATCGGAAGGAAGCGGAGAGGCGGTCTGGACAGATGGCGCGGCGGACGGAAGGAGCGAGTGACGGATGCGAGATATCGATATACGAGGAGAGAAACGGATTGGTGGAAGGAATGAGAGAGGGAAAGGATGGGTAAATCATGGGATATCGATGAATCGATGGGTCGATGAAATGGAGATTGGTGGAGAGTTCGAGAGTGGAAAGATGGAGAAGAATCGAACATCGAAAAGGAGTAGGGAGAAGGGAAGCACTAGGTGACGTGAACTGAGATGGTGGTGAAAAAGGAGGTGAAAAGCGGGAAGCGGAACAAAGAAAGCAGAGAGGATAGTGATAGAGGAAAAAAGGTGGAAGACGGGAAGATGGACAGCGGAGAGCTGAGGAAAATTAGAGAGGAATTGAGAGGAATAAGAGAAGGTATAGTGGACTTGGTGGGGTTATGGAGGAGTTGGATAGAGAAAGAGGAAAGGGGAAAGCTGGAGAGGAAAGAGAACAGAAAGAGAGCAGAGGGGAAGAGGAGACGGAGGGACAAGAAGAGCAGGGATCAACAGAAGAAAAGGTTGGAAGTAGAGATTTCAAGAGGAGAGGAAGCGGAGACGAGCAGAGGGACAGCAAGGAGAGGAAGGAAGAGGAGAGAAGGAGGAAGTTCACGGAGGGGGAAGGAGAGGTAAAGGAGAAGGAGTTAAAAGGTGAGAGGAGGGAAGAAGAAGCGAAGAGCAAGAAAAGGAGGACAGATGGAGAGGAGGGGTTGAGGGTCAGAGGAGAGAAGGACAAGGAGAGGAGGGAAGAGATGAACGAGGTGACGGAAGAGATGATGGAGGAGTGGTGGAGAGAGGTGGAGGCGGAGGAGGAGAGGCTGTGGAAGAGAAAGGCAGAAGGAGAGGAGAGAAGGAGAGAGGAGGAAGAAGAAAGAGGGATGACGCTGAAGAAGTGGCAGAAGGACATAGTAAAGGAAAAAAGGGAAAGTGAATGGAGAGAGATACAGAGGAAGAAGAATGGGCAGAAGGTGACAGAAGAAGGGAGGAGTAGGAATGAGGGAAGAGAGGAGCCAGAGCAAGTCAAGAAGGGGGAGGATTGGGAGAAGAGGACAGATAGAAGGAAGGAGATGGAGGAGAGGACGAGGAGCAGACTGGAGGAGAGAGAGAGAGTCACGCAGAAGGAAAGAAGGAGGGCAGCAGGAGAAGAAGAGGACAAAAAGAGAAGGGAGAAGAATGTAGTATGGAGAGGGGTAGAGGGGGAGGATGGAGAGGAGAGAAGGTTCTTTGTAGAAGGCATCATGGAGCGGGTGTTGGGAAGGAGGGTAACAATAGGCAGGGTGGAAGAAAGGAAGGGAGAGGGGGGAAGATGGGTACTGATTACAGAAATAGTAAGAGAGGCGGACAGGGAGGAGATTCTAGCAAGGGGAGGGGAGGTGAAGGGGACTTGGGGAGTGGGAGTAGATGAGGACCTGTCAATGGAGGAGAGAAGGATGAGGTGGAGGATGGTGGAAGCGGCGAGAAGGGAGAGGGCAAAGGGAAGGAATGTGGTAGTAGCGAACAGAGGGCTGTGGGTGGATGAGAGGAGATGGAGTTGGGATGAAGAGGGGGGTAGATGGAGGGAGGAGGGAAGGGAAGGAGAGAAGAGGAAGTAAGGAGGGGATGGTGGTACAAGATTATTAAAAAATGTTTTTTGATTTGTGACAGGTGGCAGACAGACAGAGGAGAGGGAAGGAGATTGGACGAAAGGAGTATAGAATAAGAAGCGAGAGTGGAGAGAATACATCCTTAGACATGGAAATGAGAGAAGACTCGGATAGAAGGAGACGGAGGAGAAGCAGGAGGGAAGGAGAGAAAGCATGAGGAGAATGGAGTAGGTGATGCAGAGAGAGCAGAGAAAGACAGGAGAGAAAGTGGAGGAGAAAGTGGAGGAGAAGTCCAAGGATGAAAAAGGAAAGAGAGGTTCAAGGAGAAGAGGTTAAAGAAGATAGCGGGGAGGAAATGGATAGAGAGAGAGAAGGAGTGGTCAGAGAGGAGAGGGAGGGGATGGGGGAAAGGGCGTGCGAGGGGGGCGGGGGGTAACAGATTGTAAGGGTCGCATATGGCCAGGTCGGTTCGGGAGTGGAGGGGCTATGTATGTGAACGGTTCGGGAACGCTCTGTGAAAAAAGCGCCTTGTATACCCCGTATTTGGGACGCAATAAAGTCTATTCTATTCTATTCTACTACTATTCAATTCAATTTAATTTTGTTTACTGCAATTTTATCCATGATTTAATATTCTGATATCCATATTAATTCTATTTTAATATCCAACTTGTATATCTCTAATTTAACCATTATCATAACATTCTACGTTACTCTTTATGCCAGATATAATAAAATAATATTCAAACCATTGATTCTAATAATTTACATGGAATAATATAATAATTATTCGAAGTTCACATGCAATTCACTTGATTTCATAACGCATTCGAGACCCAACTGAATTAAATGCACATATACATATATGATACAACAATTGATTTTTATTTACACATGTTTTATTATTGTCAATTATAACTCCGCTTATTTTACTAATTTAGATATAGAAATTTAACTGAAGTACTTCCACACTCCTTAAACCTTTATGCGATCTCCAGCATTGTTACCTGAATAAATAAATAAATAAAAATTATAAAATACGATCGCATCCTTCTATCTTTCAACGAATAATTCAATTTCAATTGCCTCTATATTTTTTGAAATCTATAAATAATTACGCGTCTACCGCGACATGTCTCATACGGATCACCGTCTTGTGCGTAGGCTCCTCAAATAAGAAGTCGAGTTTAGTCACCCAACAGTTGGTGGTATTGGCTGACTGGAGCCCGTTGAGGGTACTCCTGGTGATAAAAAGCTAAACAAGCGGATATCTAATATCTACTTTGCACGGGACAATACCTGTATGATCCATCGGTTCGCTAACGCAGTTCTTTCAGACAATCAAATGAATGATAACAATATTCCGATCCTTAACTTATAAATTCAATTATACTACAAATATCCTGTCAAGCTGGATTCTCAGACTCTGCTTCTTTTTTTTTATTTTATTTTATTCCCGATGTGACGTGGGATACCGCATAGCGAGAGTGGAGTCGTAAGATACGTTCACAAAACCCTGATTGACAGTGATTTTCTTTTATTTTAAAACGCGAAATCTGAAAGAACGATTGAACGAAATACACAGATATCCCCCTTGCATGGTTATTTCTTTGAGCGATCCCGCACCGCGTCAGCATTATCTTTTATTAATTTGGCAATAGTCTGAATGTGTCAACACCTAACTAAGGCAGTTGAGTTCGCGTGCATCCCATACATCCGTCTATGGTATTGATGGGTGTACAGGATTAGCCTGACGTAGATGATCCCCCACATGAGAGGAGCGAACAGTGACCGCATAACGGTCGCTCCACATTTAGACAATACCACTAGTTGCCAAATTTAAATCCGTTTCGCTAAATCACATCAAACTAAATCATTTCAACTAAACATTTAATTCGTGATCGCTCATCTTCCATACACATCCCGATATCATTCCCACAATCTATACCAAGATCTTTTCTTTTTCCTTATTGTCTACGTACTTCACAAAAACAAGGTAAGACGCTTAAACACTAACAGCATTAACCATTCTTTAGACATCAAGAATTCGGCTGAACTGGCAGCCTACTCAATAATACAACAAGAAATATTCATCACAAGTTTATTCAATCAATAAAGTAAATAATTTTTATCCAGTTTATAAAATCACTCAAGTCAATTAAATCAGTTAGATTTCATAAATTGATCTGTTTTTGTTAAATGACTAAACGTTAAATGAATCCATATCTTACCTGATCATAAATAATTTAATAACATACTTATACTCACTACTTTATTTAATTGTTTCATACGCATATTTTGGATTTATCTACCACATACCAATTTGAGTAATCTAACGCGCTTTATTCATTACTTTACATTATATTATTTTATCTTATCATTTATATACTTTGAACATATAACTTCTATCATTCCAATAATCATATACCACAAATAAATATATATATATATATATATATTATGCTTTATGTACTCAATAAATGAAGGTTATTACTGATTGCTAAATAGGCTTTCGTTTCCGGTGCGACTAGTGAGAACACGCGGTTACTTCGTGAGAGCTTTATCAGGTGCATAGAGAGAAAATAGGAGTGAATGCAAGGTGAGAGTGAGTGAGATAGAGAGAGAAGGACGAGAGGAATAAGTGAGAAGAGAGATATAGGGATAGGGAAAGGGCGTAGGGAGAGAAGAGAGGATAAAAAGTAGGTAGCGAGAGGTGAGTGACGGGTAAAGCATAGAATAAGAGTTAAAAGAGAGAAGGTAGGAAGAGAGTGATAGTTATTAGGCATAGAGAGTAGGTAGATAGAGGGGATGAGTGTAGACAGACGGGGAAGCGTAGAGGGCGGGACAGTGGGGAAAGAACAGGGAGTAGGCAACTGGCTAGAGAGGAAACAGAGAGAAAGATGTAGTAGCATAGGGAGCTTGAGTAGCATAGAGGAGTATGTGAAAAGGAAAAGAGAGGGGACGGACGAAGAGAAGAAGGAGGAAGGGGGGAGTCCATTCCATAAGAGCAAGAAAACGCCGAGATCACCGACTAGAGCAGGAGAGATAGGGGAAGTGGAAGAGGGAAAGGATGGGAGAGAGGGGGAGGGAAGTATGAAAGGGATAGAAGATTTAAAGAAAATGATGGAGAACATGTGGCAGGACCAAAAAAGAGGGAATGAGGGGGTAAGAGGGGGGTTAAAAGTGTTAGAAGAAAGAATGGAGATGATGAGAAGGGAACAAATGGAAAGAGATAAAAGGTGGCAGGAAAAAAACAGAATTAATGGGTAGAATTGAGGAATTAGAAAAGAGGATGGGAGCGATGGAGGGAGGAGAGAGAGATAAAAATAGGGAAGTCGGGGGAGGGGTGGAGGAGAGAATGAGGAGGATAGAAAAGGAATGGGAAATGAGGGAGAGGAAAGAGAGAAGGAGGAACGTGATAATTAGGGGGTTAGAGATAAAGGAGGGAAAGAAGAGAGAGGCGGTGAAAAGTTTATTGAATGAGATAGGGGTAGAAGCAAAATTGGAGGAAGTGAGTAGAGTGGGGGGAAGAGAAGGGAGAGACATAATGTTAGTGAACTTAGAGAATGAAGAACAGAAGAGGGAGATAATAAATAAGAAAAAGATATTGAGGGGAAGAAAGGAAAGGATAGGGGAGGACTTAACATGGAGGGAAAAGAGGATGAAATGGAGATTAGAGGAAATAGCAAGGATGGAAAGAGAGAGGGGGAGAAGAACGTGGGTGGGTTATGGAAAGATAAACAAAGACGGAGAGTGGTGGTCGTGGGACGAAGGGGAGGAGGTATTAAGAAGCAAGGAGGGTAGAGTGAGGGAGGAGGGTCAAAGGGGGGAAGGAAAATAGGAAGAGGGAGAGGGGAGGAGGTGGAGTTAGGGGAGGGAGAGAGAGAGGAGGGGGGAGGGGGAACGGAAGGAAAATGGAGAATAAGCTTTTGGAACGTGGCAGGATTGATGAACAAGGACAGAGATTTTTGGAAGGGATTAGAAAGATGGGAGGTGGACAGTATTGCTAGAGACGTGGGTATAAGAAAAGAAATGGGGAAAAGTAAAGAAGAACTTGCCGAAAGGATACAAATGGGGGGTACAATTTGCCGAAAGAAAGAATAAGAAGGGAAGGGCGATGGGAGGTATTTTGATGGGAATAAAATTGGAATTAGTAGAAAAGGGGACGGAAATAGAAACGGAAGTAGAGGGGATGATGGTAGGGATAGTAAAATTGGAAAGGGAAAGATTGAGAGTGGTAGGGGTATATGTAAATGGAGATATAGAGAGTTTTGCAGATCTCAAAAAAATGGGTGGAGGAGAAGGAAAAGGGGGTGGAAACGCTTATAGTAGGGGACTTTAACGCGAGAACAAGAGATAAGGGAGGAGGATGGAGAGGGGAGAATGGGAGGGGGAAGAGGAGGAGAAAGGAAGAAGATCAAAGGATAAGAAAATAAATAGAAAGGGAGAAAGATTAGTAGAATTTGTAGAGGAGGGGGGGTGGAGTATATTTAACGGAGGGATTAAAGGAGATGAGGAAGGGGAATTTACGTTCACGGAAAGCAGAGGGAACACGATTATAGACTCTGTCATAGGGAATGAAGAGATAAGAGAGAAAATTATTAGGTTGGAGATAGGGGAAAAGATAGACTTGGATCACCATCCAGTGGAGGTAACACTCATAGGAAAAAAAAGGGGGGAAAGAAGGAAAAACAAAGAAAGAAGAGAATGGAGAGGATGGTGGGACGAGGAAGGGGCGGAAACTTTTAGAAGAGAAATGGGGGAAGTAAGTTTAGGGGGAGAGAGGGTTCAGGAGGAATGGGATAGGCTAGAAGATAAGGTTAAGAGAACAGCGGAAAAAATAGAAGAGGAGAGAGGAGAGGGGAGGGTGAAAGGTAGAGGGTGGTGGGACAAGGAATGCAGGGAGGGAAAGAGGATAGCAAGAAGAAAACTGAGGGAATGGAGAAAGGGGAGAGAGAGAGCAGGAATATAAAAGAGCGAAAAGGGAGTATCAGGAATTATGCGGGAGGAAAAAAAGGGAAGAAACAGAAAGGTGGATATGGATGGCTCAGGAGGCAAGAACGGAAGGACAAGTGTGGGAAATAGTAAACAGGGAGAAAAGAAGGAGAGGGGGGGTAAATGAGTGAATTGAAGGAAGGGAATGGAAGAATTATTTTATGGAATTGCTGGGAGGAGTAGAAAGGAGAGTAACAAGAGGAAGAAGGGAGGGAAGAGAGAGGGATGAAGAGGGGGAGATAAGAAGGGAGGAGGTGGAAGAGGTAATAAAGAGGTTGAAAGGGAAAAAAGCGGCAGAGATAGATGGGGTGACAAATGAAGTATGGAAATATGGGGGAGAAAGATTGAAAGTATGGATTTGGGAATTCTGCAATAGAGTATGGAAAGAAGAAGGGTGGCCGGAGATATGGAAAAAGGGGATAGTGGTTCCGATACTGAAGAGAGGAGAGGGAGTGGTGGTGGAGGATTACAGAGGAGTGACGCTGATGCCGGCGTATAAAATATACACAGCGATATTAGCGGAGAGGTTAAAAGAAGAAATAGAAGGGAAAGAAATAATACCACATAATCAGACAGGTTTTAGGAAAGGAATGGGAACGATAGACAATATATACGTGCTGAATTATTTGATTAACAAGCAGATAGAAAAAGAAAAAGGTAGATTGGTAGCACTATTTGTAGATTTGAAAGCAGCGTTTGATTCGGTGGATAGGAAAATACTTTGTGGGGCAATGAGAGAGAGAGAGGGATTAGAGAAGGATTGGTAGAGAGGGTGGAAGAATTATTGAGAGAGACAAAGAGTAGAGTAAGAGTAGGAGAGGAGGTAAGCAGTGAGTTTTGGACGGCAAGGGGGTTAAGGCAGGGATGTCCTTTGAGTCCAATTTTATTTAACGTGCTAATAGCAGATTTGGAAGAGAAAATGAACAGAGTGAGATGGGGGGGGGGGTAGAGTTGGGAGGGGAAAAGGTGTACACATTAGCATATGCGGACGATATAGTTTTATTGGCAAAGGACGAAGGGGAAATGCGGAGTATGATAGAAAGACTGGAAGATTATATGGAGGAGAAAGGGCTGGTGCTAAATGTGAAAAAGACAAAGATAATGAGATTTAGGAAGGGAGGAGGAAGATGGAAACTGATAGATTGGAGGTGGAGGGGAAAGAAAATAGAGGAGGTAAGGGAATTTAAGTATTTAGGTTATGTATTGCAAAGGAATGGAGGACAAGAGGCTCATGTAAGGGACAGGGTTAGAAAAGCGGCAGCGGTAATGGGACAGGTATGGGGGATTGGGAAGAGAAAATTTAGTAAGGATTGGGAAAGAAGATTATGGTTGTTCGATAGCTTGGTGTGGACGGTTATGAGTTATGGGGTGGAAATATGGGGATGGAAGGAGAGAGAAAAAATGGAGAGAATAGAAGAAAGGTACATAAGGTGGGTTTTAGGAGTGGAAGGGAAAACACCGGGGTATATGATAAGAGAGGAGATGCAGAGGGACAAGCTAGAGGGAAGAGCAGGGAAAAGGGCGTGGAGCTTTGAGAAGAGATTGATAGAAGGAAAGGGAAGTAGGTTGGCGAGGGAATGTTTGATGGAGATAAGGGAAAGATGGAGGAGAGGAAAGGGTAGGAAGGGATGGGAAGAGGAAAGAGAGGAGTTCATTGAAGGTAAAGGGGTAGAGATGGAGGAGTGGGAGAGGGGAGAGGAGGGGGAGAGGGGAGAGGAGGAGGAAAGCTGGTGGGAAAAAGAAGAAAAGGAAAGGCAGAAGAGGGAAAGATGGGAAAAAATAGGAGAGTCAAGGTATAATAAATGGTATAAGGTGATAAAAGGTGAAGGAATTCCAGGATATCTGAAGAAAGGTTGGGGGGAAAGTAGATGGCAAAGAGTAGCAAGATTTAGATTGGGGAATGAGGTAAGAGAGAGAAGGTAGGAATGGGAGAGGAAGGAGGATAGGAGATGTAGATTATGTGGAGGAGAGATAGAGAGTTGGGAGCACGTATGGGAAAGATGTAGAGATTGGGGAGCAGAAGGAGGAGGGAGCTGGCAGGAAAAGGCAGGCAGAGTATTGGGGGAGGAGGGAGAGGGGGAATGGTGGATGAGGATGGTTGAGAGAGAGAGGGGGAAGAGAGAGAAGGGAGGGGGGGAGGAGAGTGAGAGAGAATGAAAGAAAATGAATGGCAAAGAGAATGTAGAGAGGCACCTGAATAAAGAGAAATTGGAGAATAGAAAATAAAGATGAAAGTTGGAGAAGATACAAAAAGCAATAGGAAACGGAAGCCCGAGATAGGGAAAGCGTGTGTGTGTGTGTATATAGAGGTAGAAAGGGGTTGCGGCATGGACAGGAGACTGGCATGCGGCAGCTCATATAGAATAAGTTAGATGTAAGATAGTAAGTTAGAGGTTAAGGTTTGTTTTGTATGCGCGTGATTGGAGGATGTAAGAAAATTGTAACCCTGAGGGGAAACAAAATAAAGAACTAACTACTGATTGCTAAATAATAAATACGTTTATTTAACCTATCTCTCATCCCATTTATTTCTCTCTCAAACGCGATAAACGATCCTTCCGGCTCTCGGCGTATCTCTGGGAAATAAGCAGACGTGCTGCGGTCGCCCTAAAACAATAAATTGAGAGCCCCGTTAGACAAAAAAACGAAAGCTGCCCTCGTATCGAGTAGTCTTCAACGGAACGTTACAAATCAATTTTTGAAATTTTTTCCGTAACACACAATTTAATAATAAAATTGTAGTATTTAAAATGATAGGTTCAGGCGCAACTTAATACTCATATAACCATACGCAAAATAATAATAGCGTTACAATAATTGTACGCAAAAATGAAAATAGGAAATAATACATAATTAATTAATATGTAATATTAATACAATTAATAATAGTAAGGTTATTCGCGAATTAATAATAGTAGTTTTATTTAAATACATAATTAATTAATATGTAATTAATTATAATAATATGGTTAGGAATATGAATAATAAAAGTAAAGGAAAAGTAAAAAAAAATTACTAGTTTGGCGGGGACGTCACAGAATTATGATCTATATAGTTAACCATCTAATTAATCATTTGAACGCTTCAAAGATTGGTGCTAATTAGATTGCAATTTCCATCAAATTATTAAGGTTATGGAAAAAGATAAATTTAACAATGAAATTAATAAGTAAATAAATTAATGCTATTTATTTTTAATGTTTTGCAAAATTGAATTGCTTTTATAAAAAATAATATAGTTGCGTCAGTTTATAACATATAGATATATGTAGACAATAACAAGTATCCATATCAATGAGTCAAATTGGCGTAGCAGGTAGAGTACAAGGTTCGTCATCCTAAGGTCCCGGGTTCAAACCTTGCAGCGGCAAGTAAGAATAAAATAAAAAATAACATAATTTAAATTTAATCAATTAATAAAAATTTATCTTAAATTTAGTATGTTGATAAAAATGAATTTAGCTGTTGATAAAAATAATTTAAAAAAAAAATGAAATTTTTATTTTATTTTATTTTTCTTTGTAACTGTTGTGTGACGGTTAGATAACATGTAATTATAACATGTTATATTGCTGAGTCGGAAATTGTAATTTACATGTAAGTTACGTGTAATTTCAGAGTAACGTAACCTGTTATATTCGGTTACATTGCTGTTACACTGCTACTATATTACTGTGTTCACTGGGTTGTGACCTTAGAATAATATTTGTTTCAATCAAGAATATCCGACACTTTTATAGTAATACCACATTGTAAACTCTGTGCTTCAATATTTAGTTGTAAATTTAATTATTATAAATATAGTAATCATTTAGTAAAATTCCTGCTTCCTTTATTTTTACAAGAGCCTCTCTTTTATTCAATTTCGTGATGAACATAAATTATTAACTTATAAACAAACTAATTCATATACATATACTCGATCAATCACGAGCTGTGAGTAAGAGCCATCGGTGCGGCTGACCTGCACGGTCTGCGACGACTGTTTCAGCACTGATTGATCGCAGATCTATTACAATTATTTTAATAACAATTACGAACACTTATTCCACGTTTACTATATAAAAATATTTTCATCACAAATGCCGAAACAGCGACGTGGCGGACGTAAATACCAGGTTCGCAGAATTAAAGCACAACTTTACGAGACATTACCTACCCACGGATTCCTCCACTACCTCGATGTAGAAAGAGAAGATTACGCGGTCGCGGATAAAACCGAAACGCTCGTATCCTTGCCAGTTAGAAGCAGTGTCTATAAATTGGTGCCCATCATTTTCCACGTGCCTCGCATCGAGCCGTCAGTCATTCCTGCTAAAGACCCGCGCTTTGCTGCCTACATCACTCGCCCATCGACAGAGAAGGACGTCCCTTCGCACATTCCGTATAAGCCAGTACGAATCTCCGTTGGAAAACGACCTATCGACGTGACACATATTCCTAAGGAGGATCCTAGGTACGAGTTTTACGCCTCCAAAAATAGGGTAAGTGCTTGGATTAATTCGCAATACCGAACAGTGAACTCGGAGTACCTAGAATCTCGCGAAGAATAGATCTCACCATTTTTACGCAGCCACGTGGCTGAGCGCGCCTCGCGCCATTTTGTACCGCCGCGCGACGACGCCGTCGCATCGCTCCGGCTCCCCCACTACCTCCGTTGTAGAGAGCCGCCTACTCGAGTCAATGTCTCCCCTCTACTCTGCGCCGTGATTTCTCTAACCGTCGCGTAAATCTTAATATTAATATGTGCCTCGCACAAATACCATGGGCGTGAATCATCGCGTTTCCCCACGAAAGTATGAAATTCCTCTTCGCCCACGCGGAACCACAAACGAGATAATTTCGTGCAATAAAGTCTTTCTTTTCCGAAATCGCCTCAATAATTCTATTCTTTGTCACGATTGCATCAGCGATCAATTCGACCCTAGCAGATACGACGAAGGAAATCCGTAACTATATCCACTGCGGTAACAGCCCTATCTATGAAGAGTGCACCAAATGCTGCGTAATATTAAATACCACCGTCTCATACGACGATTGCAGCGACTGCACCGCGAATTTGAGTCGTTTATAATATCTGCTCTTTCCGCACGTTATCACACCCCTTTTTATAATACTCCGATTACCGTAACCGTCGCACGATCTATATCTCCGTATCGCCTTCACGATTCCGACGAAGACACCGAGTAAAGAAAGAACAAACAAGTTATGTGCCCTCCGCGTTCGCTTCATTCTCCGGCGACTTTTAACACGAACGCGCGGCCAGCTCATTATTTCAAATGGATCACATCCGCTAAATGTTCTATCTCGCGAATCTATCAACACCGTCTTGACGTAGAACATATAATCTGTTCCGCGTGCTATATCCGCGCTACCTGGGAAATTCGCTCATCTTACGTTTTGAAACGAAGACGCGCTATACATATCGGATTTACTCAATGCTTCGACGCGTGTATTTCCTGTTCAACGCGTTTAACAATTTTTAGACATCTCGATGAATGTCTTATCTGTAGCGATATTTTAAACTGCCAAAGAATACGAGTTGGAACGAATCAAAAGATCGAACGAGATGCTCGGCTACAGAAATTAGAGCAGACCCTGCGCCTACAGTCAAACGAACTGGAAACAGAAAGATTTAGATTCGAGAAGCAACGCGCTGAGGCCGACAGAAGAATGGCCGTCCGCGAAAAAGAAATTACGTCGCGCGAGCGAAAATGCTCTAATAAATAGATAGACACGCAACATCCTCTGCCGCCCGGGCCCTGTCAACGCCTTAATCCTTGCGAAGCGGCACCCACGACGTAGTCGTTACTCGATACGCCCTCTCTCCTGCCTCCTTACGGCAATTCTACTATTCTGACGACTAAAATGTCGTTTCGCGAAGCGACGGAATCCGTCCCTTACTTTGACGGATATAATATTCCCTTAGCGAGATTTACTCGAGCTTGTCGACGCGCACGTGAAATCATACCCCCGTCCGCCAAACGAAACTTAACAAAATTATTAATTAATAAACTCGGCAGACGAGCATATTACGCCGTGGAAGACGAGCCATGCGACACGGTGACTCAGCTAATCGATTTGTTAACAGAAGCTTTCGGTTCGTCTAAAACGCTAGATCAGTATCGAGGCGAATTGAGCATGGTCTATTTAAAACCCCTGGAACATATTATTGATTATATAGTCGAGTGAAAGATCTCCGCACTAATAGTCTCGACGCGGAACGCCGAACAATAGGATATCTCGATCCCCGCTTCGTCGAAGAAATAGACGGTCTGACCGCGAGATCGTTCTGCGAGGGCTTACCTCTCGATTATAAACTGCAGCTCAAATCTGACGCTTATCATTCATACGCAGACGCCTTTTTCTCCGCGAAAGTCATCGCTAAACGTCTGAAATTAGATAAACAACGATACGATCCGCGCTGTCAGAAAGCTCGTCATACGGAGCAACGCCGCATGGCGCCCATCGGAGCCCCCTCTACGCCGCGATTTAATCAGCAGCCTTATCGCCACGATTCCCCGGACCGAGACAGAAGGGACTTACCTGTCTCCCCTCGTAATAACCATAATAATAGCTTCTCCTCGCGTAACAATTATAATAATCTTAACGATTTCTCTCCGCGCAATAATTACAACAATAGAAGCTACGCTCCGCGTAATAATCAAAACGATATTAGAGATTATTCCCCACGCAGTAACTATTTCTCGTGCAGTAACTACGATAATACAGCCAGAAATCATTCTTGGCGTAAAAATCACGATAATTTCCCTCCACGCGATAACCATAATAATTCGAATCTCCGTAACGATCGAGTTAATACATCAAGATCAACCGAAAGCGCGCCTCGTGACGCATCAAATAAAATCTGCAAGTACTGCAAACATCCCGGCCATGAGATCGATGAATGCCGGAAAAGACAGTATAATAATTCGCGAAGAATCGAATCGGGAAACGCAACAAATCCGTCGGGACCACGGGACGCGAACCGCACGGACAACAGGAATACGCGTCCGATAAATGCAATCGAGGCGGAAACGAACGAACAGTCACAGTCTTAAATCCGGATAGATTTCCTCATGCACCAACAGTAACTATTACGGCTACCGGTTTATTAAGCGATATCGATTTTATGGTAGATACGGGCGCAGTTCCCAATATAATAAAAAAACGTAGCATACACCCCGATACTCCTATCTCCGCGCTGAAACCGCTCTACCTTAGCGGCATTATGAGCGGTCGCGTCGAGACTCTCGGGTCTATTGAAATAATGTACAAAGGTTATCTCGTAACCCTCCACGTGGTGCCAGACAATTTTCCAATCGCGCAAGAAGGCATCTTAGGATCAAACTTTCTGCGTGACGCTTCAAATATAAACTTTCTCGAAAAATACGTGGAGTGGCAGGGAACAAAAATTCCATTCACATCCCGCGAGCGAATAGTAATTCCCGCGAGATCTCAGGCTACATTCTACCTTAGGGTCAAGAATCCAGCCGTCAAAATCGGATACGTCCCGCGACTTAGCGTCTGCGACGGCGTATACCTCGGTGACGCTTTAGTCACAAATAGAGTCGGAAAGGCGTGGCAAATGCGAGCGAGTGTCACGTTCCTGTAATTAATTAATTTAACTTCCTTTATTCGTATAACGACTTGTTTAATACATTATGATTCATTTATTTCTTTTGTTAGTATATTCGATTTTATACTTGCTAATTTACGCTGCACAGCACGCGTAAACATATATTAATTTAATATCATTCATTATTATATTAATTATTTTATACATTATTGATTTGCTGCACTTATCATCCAATTATTCAGTTAAAACTATTATAATAATCATACAGTTATAGTTATTTCTTTTAACTTCACGTAATATTTGTTCAAATACTTTATTCACTTATTCAGCTTTATGTTCTATTATTCTTAGCATATTATATACGCTGTTCTGATATTATTCGTATCTTGGCCGTACTGATTTAACATTATCCATTTACTACATATTATATTCGTTCAATCTTTAATTATATTGTTTAATTATTATTTAACGCTATACTTTAATTGTACTCAGTTTTATTAATCGCTTGACACATAATTATTACTTATGTTATCATACCTTTTAATATTTGCTATTATTATCTTCCGGAATACAGTATTTATTGTATTAACTATTTTATCATATACTGTTAGTCGCTACTGTCGATAAAATTGTAAAGGTGTTGCATCAACTACTGCCGTCGATAAAATTGTAAAGATAATTTACCAACTTACTATCGTCGGTAATTTTGCTTACTACTTAACTCACAGTCGGTAAAACAGTTTTCTACTAGGCCGACCTTGGTGTCTCGACCGATAAGGTAGGTAGGGACCTTACCGACTACACCCCCCTACCACCCCCTAGGGTCCATCCCCTATATACTTTTAAAGTTCCAACGCCAACCCTCGACCCCCTTGTCGAGATATAAATTTTTAAAGTATTATATAACAGCCTCACCGATTCTTCTAGAACCTTCTAGAATGTTCTAGAACCTTCTAGAATATTCTCGAAGGCGTTCGAAATTTTTATAAGTACTGAAACTAAAAGGGAAGGATTTTCAGCGTGAGCATCACTGTAATAGTTGAGAAACTCTAAAATATTTACCGCGTAAAATAATATTTTATAAAAGTCTTAAAAGACGAAGTACGCGGCGACGGTCGGCAAAACTCAAAGACACCCCCAGACTAAATTCCGAGAATGTAACCGCCAGACTGTCGCCGGCGGCATCTTTTGACGTAACACCTGCGGCTGATGCAATCCCTACCTCAGACCGCATCCCGCGGCCTACAAACTGACAGTATATAAGAGCGCTCGCCGCGGCGGAACGGCATTGCGTGCGGGACCATCAAGTAGTAAAGACCTAAATTGCGTGCGGGACCATCAAGAAGTTAAAATCTAAATTGCGTGCGGGACCATCAAATAGTAAAGATCTAAATTGCGTGCGGACCCTTCAAAAAGTAAAGATCTTAAAATACGTATCACTTCAACGACGAAACTTTCCGCCAAATCGCACGGCCGCCATTTTGTCGACACACCCAAGACTGTATTCTCATATAATAAAGACAAATTATAACGAATTTCGGGGCCCAGCTCTAATTCATTTCACGCTGTTCTACAAACAATTTGGTAAGTTTAATACAATTAATTCGCACTTATTTCACTGAATTATATATATATGTGTCGAAATCTTATTTCATGTCTCTGACTAGTTGAATTACCATTTTGTGAACAAGATACACTATTGCCGCACGTAATCACTTTAATAATTAATTAATTATTAAATTGACTGGAATTATATTAACTTAATATTCAATTAATTATTCAACTTACTGAAGTTACATACATAATTACTTACTCAATATCCAAACGATTATATAATTAAATACATATATTTCACTATTCAATTAATTATTTTATAAATTGCAATTTCATACATGATCACATTTTAATATTTTTTATATTTAATCCAAATAAATTATATTTATTCAATCAACTGAAATTATACACTGTATCACAAAATTGTTGTTCAACCTACAATTTAATTAACTGAATTTATATTCATTGTTTATTGAATAAATTGCCTAATTGCTTGGAATTTCACACAATCAATGTTCGATATATTAATTATTAATTGCAATTATCTACGGAATTATAAATAACTCAATTTAATAAATCTAAATTATTACTTCCTTATATACTGAAAGTATCCGATCCTATGTGACTATATAACAAAATCAATTATTAAATCAATTGTAATTATTACAAATATTGCATTTTTAATGAAACTTAATTACCTTTTAATTTGAATATTAACAAACTTAGTCACATATTTAATGAATAAACCAAATGATTGCATTTACGTACAAATATTATATTTTAATGAATTTTAATTATTTTTACAATTCGAATATTGATTGTATTTGAATACCTGCAATAATTATTATGCTAACAAATTCCATTATTATCTCATATGACCATTCATTATACATGTGAATTATATGTTCAATCAAATTTAATTAAATTATTACTCATTTATCATAACAATATACATAACAGAGTATTTAATTAACTGAAATCACATTTCCAGTCAATCTTAATTATTATTAAATAAATAAAACATATTTATTTCTCTGTCCAGATATTTACCACTGATTCTAACTGCTATTATATCCAAATAATGAATACATACATAAATAAAATATTTTTATTTCTCAGATTCTGACATTCTATTATAATCAATTCATATAAATAATTCCAACTAAATACAATTACTGATTAATGATTATTTTGACAATTATTATTATATAACTAGCATTATTTATGCACATGATTGAATTTGATTAAAAAACAATACTATTTTACTAAATATATATATGTATGTCTATTTCTATTGTCTGATAACCACTAATTAATTTGCATTTCTTCGCTAACAACAGATTTAGACAGTGAAGTGCTCCTATAGGTCCTAATCCTTTATGCGATCTCGGTATATTACAGTAGTCAGACACGGATGGGGTATTCGTGATCTGATGAATCGTTTTCTATACTTAAGATATTCTATACTTAAGATATTTTAATGAACTAAATATATAAATTTCTGATCGCATCCTTCTACCTTCGTAATAAACAAATTAAAGAATTGTTTCATTAATAAATATCTCGATACTATTATTCCCTCTAAATTAAATTCACTACAAATAATTTCTCAAGTGCGATAAGGATCACCGTCTCGTTGCGTCGGCTACTTAAAATAAAAAGTCGAGCTCGGTCACCCAACAGCTTGGTGGTATTAGCTTACTGGAGCCCGTTGAGGGTACTCCTGGTGATAACAAGCTGAGCATGTCGATATTTAATATCTACGTTGCAACGGGGTAATACCAGCCTTGATCCGTCAGCTCGTTAATTATAATTTTCCAGACACTCGAATAAATTTTAAGCAACATATTTTAATTGATTAACCAATTCGTTATTTAATATTTGACATCAGGGAATAATTACTTTCCAATTTTCCTTTTTCCTTTACAAGAGTGACCACGCGTCTTGTTCAATATTTGTTACATTTTCGAATGGCAAGATTTCAGTGCGTCTGCGTTGTTTAACGCCGAGTTCACGTTCCGCCGGCTTGTCACTGGTATTGGCGAGTTCGTTGGGCTTGTCCCATACGTCTAGGGCCCTGAACGATGGTCATATTAGTACCCCTGGGATGATCACCTCGTACTGAATATACCACCAGTTGCCATTCGTCGATCTTGAATAATAATTAAATAAAAGTTTAAACATAAATTGGTCACTCTCTCGTTCAAATTATTGTGTGACTATATACTCAAGTTCGGCAAGAGTTCAGTGCGTCTGCGTTATTAACGCCGAGTTCACGTTCCGCCGGCTCGTCACTGGTATTGGCGAGTTCGTTGGGCTTGTCCCATACGTCTAGAGCCCTGAACGATGATCATTTCAGTCATTTCCTGAGTATGATCACCTCATACTGAGCATACCACTTGTTGCCGAACATAACGAGTTATAATTAAAACAGTCGCACTTGTTCGGGAAAAGCAATCTCGCATAAATGGCGAATCTTGAAATAACTCATTAATAACTTCAATTCATTACGACCTATCTTGTCCTAATTTCTACGATATCACTTCACACAAGGTAAGACGCACGAATACTAAACAATAACGCTTATTTAGGTGTTGGGAAGCCACGCTATATTTTATAATCCAGGAAGGTTGGTTCCCTGTTGAACCAAGGACTTTCCACCGTAAGTTTATTCTATCTCCATTAAGATATACAAGTTTCGATTAAACTATGACCGCCTTGAAAATCAAGAATCTTAAAAGAATAATTCCTTTGCAGATTTCTTTTCGAATTTGACAATATTTAATTATAATCTTTATCCATCCAAATTACTAATGCATACGCGAGATCCACCATATCTCTCATCTTTATCACTTGACAATTATTACTGTTTAAGTCTCATGCAGACATTTTATTATCGTATTAATGTTCTATAATTTCAATATCACTTTAATCAATTGCTAAATCCCAACGTCGGCTCCAGACATTCTATTCTTTTATTTGCGTCATCACCTACTGAGCAACTTAACCAGATTATATTTAATATAATACTTTATATAATAAATATTCCATAATATCTCTTACTTAAATAATTGCGTCTACACGAACGAATGTTCATCTTTTCACTTTTAACGAGCCTCATAATTTCGAGATTATCAGTTCAATTATCACAAAGTAAGAAATCACCATTCAATTAATTTAATTAAAGGCGTAATTATTAATTATTAATTTGTAACTTATTATTAAATTGATTATATTAATATTTTTGCTTCTTACGTACAAATTCATACTTATATCTATTCAATAATTGTAAATCAAGTTATTTTGTTTTACAACTACATTATATTAACGCATGAATGTCAGAATACTGCACCTTTTATTTCAAATAATCAATATACACATATATAGAATATTTTACGGGTTATTAAATCCCGATCTTCCATTTTTCACTGATTTTCCAGCATTACTACGCAGTCTTCAACAAAAAAGAATTTATTACAGAGAAATAAATATAGAATAAATGAATAATAAAATAAACAAAAATAAATAAATAAAAACAATCATTTACCCCGTCTCTCATCCTTTATTTTCTCCACTCAATAAGCGATAAACGATCCTTCTGGCTCTCGGCGTTCCCTGGGAATTAAGCAGACGTGCTGCGATCGCCCTGAAATTACAAATAAAGAGCCCCGTCTGATGAAAACCGCGAAAGCTGCTACCCGCGATTAGTAATCACCGACGGGATATAAAACGGTTCTAATTTTCGACCGGTAACGCGCGGAAGTAACATTTCGGGCAACCATAGATTTGGTATCTTCGGGAATTAACGCTTCCAAGACGTTACAAACGTTAAAATTTGGTGGCAGCGGAGTGGGATTGATATACGCCAAAAGAAGGAATCGCAAAGCTTTGAGTGAGAAAGGAGAGAGATTTATTACTAAAATACACGATCCATTAATTTCTCAATTCTGCTAAATAATACTACGATATATACCTTAATAATCCGTTTGCCAATTTCACAGGATCTGGGCCCCTATTCTTGAAACTGTACGCAATTTTACGTATACGCACGTTGCGAACGGTGAAAAAGCGTATACGTTTTTGATATTGTATTCTTGAATACTGTTTTGTGGTATTCGCAGTTGGAAACGTATATGTTTCCTATTGCGCTGAAATACGCTTGGCAACGTTGGAAAATATACTAGCTTTCTAAAAATATTGGACCAAAAGTGGATAATAGAAAAACAAACGGTACATAGGGTTAATGTTACATACAGTGATTAAAAGGTAATTTAATCATATTTAATTAGTTTTTTATAATCGATATATGTTCTTATACTTTAAAATATATGTAATGTTTTTTCTTGACAGAATATTTTTTGTTTTAATAATGTTATTTGTAAAGAATTAGGTTAGAAAGTTGTAATAAAGCTATTCACTATATATTTTAAATGTTTTGTTATACTTATAAAGAAATTGTTGATAAAAATAAATATGTTATATATAATGTATAATTTTTAAAAATAAAGATTTTATACGTGTTCACACTTTTCTATATACTTTAATTTTTATAGCACTTTTTTTAAATGTTATTATAGATTGTAGGTACTTATTATTAATTCAAGAAATAACAAATGCTTTTTAGTCAAAGCAGTTCTTGATGCTAATAATAATTATAACTAAATTTTTCAGTTTTATAGACTGTGTGCCAATACGGTTTATTCTAAGGTAATCTTTCGCAATAAGTTTTTTTACAGTTTTTTATATGCTCTTAGAGCGATTATATCTGATGATTAAATGAATGTGATATTATTTCTAGCCTTGGTTTTGGATTGCGTTTCAAGTCCGACAAACCATATTGGCATGCAGTCTATAGAACCGAAAAATTTAGTTATAATTATTAGCATCAAGAACTGCTTTGACTGAAAAGGCATTTATTGTTTCTTGTATTATTCAACTATTAGCCGAAATATTTATTTAATTATTGTTTATTATTAATTACTTTTTATACAAATATTATTCTGTATTTTAGATGGATAACTTACAAAGAAAAAAGAGAAGTGCAAACATTACAAACGAACAAAGAAGTTTATTAATTGAATATATGAAGAAGCATCCACAACTAACACATGGAAAATTTTCGACATCTTTTACATTAAAAGATAGTATACATTTGTGGAATGAAATTACACACATTTTGAATGCAGTTAACGGAGCTAAAAAAGATTGGAAAGGTTGGCGAAAGGTAACTTAGCACTTTCAATTTGGTCAAATAAATTTAGTTTTAAATTCAATATTAATTTAAAAAATTTTCCAGTGTTGGCATGATTTTCAATCACGCAGTAAGAAGAAATTTTCAACTATAAAACAGTCTATGGCAAAAACGGGTGGTGGTACAATAAGTGCTGAGTCATTAACTACACAAGAAGAACAAGTTTTGGACATAATGTGTCCAACCAGCATTACAGGACATCCTGAAATAAAAGAATCTACTGTTAATATATTGGAGGAGGTTCCAGAGGTAAGACAAAAAGTATTATATATTTTTGTTATTAATATTTATTATACAATATAATACACACTAAATAGATTTGGTTAATGTTATACATTTTCATAATAATACAAATTTAGAAATTTTATATATATACATTTATGTATTTTATAACACTAACAACTTAAAATTTTAATAAGTAAAATGTTTATGTGCTTTACAGGAAGAAATAATGGAAGTCGAATTTTTGGATGAAGATGAAGAATATGTCTTAAACGTTAATAAGAATCCAGATACAGATCCAGATACAGATAGTAGTGCCTACAATATGTCACAAACAAATCAAACAAATATTGACAATGAATATACACAGAAATTAGTAAGTGGAAAAAGAAATATTGCTAGCACATCAAGGAATTATACTGATGTTAAAAAATCTACTATTAAATTTGATAAACCGATTAAAGAAAATAGAATTTTGCTAAATAAAATTAATTCAATACAAAATGTGGAAAATAACAAAAAACAAACTTTATTGAAAAAAAAAGAAAGACAAACACCAAAAAAAGAATTGAAAAATACTATTGAACTATCGGCACATCTAAATAATATTTACAAAAAAACTTTTGAATTAAAAAAAAGCTTTTATGAAAGTAAATTAGAATACTTACGAAGATTTGTGGAAGCTCACGAAAAACTAACTAATATTTTAGAAAAATCTAATTTTTCACATTAAATAGAGAATAGAGTTAGATATCTATATAATTCCTTGATATCACTTACGGATCCTGATGTTGTTAATGGGGAGGAGGGGGTCGGCAAAATTATTTGGTTTTATGTTTTTCTTTATTTTACGCTTAGCTTCTGTTAGGAATCTGTTAGGATCAACGATGAGGACGTAGTGGAACTTCTGATTTCATGTTTGTCTTATTTTTTTATTTATTATAGAGTAGTAAAATTGATTTTTTTTTTATTTTGAAGAGGGGCCCGGAAAAAATGTTTTACATAAAAACGCATTGCTTCCTTTAAAAAAGCTAAATATAAAAAATTGTACATTTATAATAATATATATTCCGGAATATATATGATTATGTATGGAAAATTTTTCATACTTAGCTTTTTTAAAAGTAATGCGAAAATTATTTTTTAAATTAGTTTCTATCTTTTCAGTATGACTATTATTTTTTATATCAAACAGAAATTCTACAAAAGAAAGGAAAATAATTTAAACATATATGGACATATTTTATATATATTTATATATGTTTTTATATGAAACATTTCTTCCCGGAGGGTTTTAACCCCAAATCCGTCGCTTAGGATCCGTTAATGCGTGATATTAATATTTTCTTAATATACACTGTGATATACTGTGCACTGTGATGTAGGGTATAATATAAAAAACAAGTGATAATTAGTTACTTTGCGAAAATGCTCTTATTATATTTACTATAACGTAAAAATTATACTTACCTAAAATTTTCTTAAAAATAGAAGTGGGCTAGAATTGTTTTAAGATATTGAGTTTTACAAGATTATGTGCACACACGCACAAAAAATAAGTTAATTTAATAAGAGTATATTTACGTACTAAATGTTAATATAAAAATATTTTATTTTTGTTTTTTACATTTTTATTTTGGTATGCGAGAATATTGTATGTAATAATATTATGTTGCATGTAATAATATATAGAAAATCTGAAAATTAATTTTGTTATATAGTTTTTTATTGTATTTTTAATTACAAAAGTAAATAAATGTTTAAAGACAAAGAATAATTTATTTGTACCATAATCCTCAGTTAATGTATTAGAACATACGTACAAATATAGTGAAACATATCATAATTTAACAAATTTATTATAATTTAAGAAAAATAATTTCTTATTATCTGTCGTTGTTTTATTCTGCCAGCTGCCAAATCTGGATTGATTCTTCGAATATTCCTTTCAGGTACATTATTTTCCTCATTTGCATTGACATTTTCATTAATATTCATCCCCAAATCGAATTCTTCATCATCATCATTTAACTCCAATGGCATTGGCACGTTTTCATTGATGCATATGTTGTGTAATACAGCACATGTATATATTATTTTTGATGCTGTTGGTGGTGAATAATGTAATACTCTATGCTTTAATAGACATCTAAAGCGCATTTTTAATATTCCATTGCACTGCTCTATTAATGAACGACATGTCATTTGCTTTCTGTTATATAATGCTTCTGGACTATTCTCTGCTGCATCCGTTATAGGAGTCATCATCCAAGGTCTTAAGGAATACCCTGAATCACCTACAAATAAAAAACATCTTTGAACATTTTTTGCAATATTTATAGCATCTAAAGAAAAAATTACAATGTTTTTGAGCAGGTACAGTTGGTTGATTACAGATTGAAAACCTTTTTTTCGATGAGTTTTGTAGTATATTCTCTACTTTATCTAATAGAAAAAATTATTTTTTAATAATTTTGGGAAATCAATATTTATATTGAATAGGCAATGTGTAGCAAAATTTATCTAACAAAGAAAAATGTTGAAATCTTTAATAGCTTGATTGTATAGTATATTATACTAAAAAAGAAAATTCTTTATTGTCTTGCAGATTTTTCCGTACTTATTAAATGCGTGTAAAAAAATTTTTTCTTTAAATATAACGTGTTCTACTTGCTAAGGTAATTTCATTTTCCTTATACTTTATTATTAGACTATATACTAAATTGTATGTAATTCAACATACATCTTACCTAATAAGTGGAAATTTTTGTTTGGATATCTCCTACACAGATTGACCATTGCATTCTTAACATTGGAATTATTCCAAATGTATGCATCGTGAGTACTACCGGGGTAACGTGCATTTATATTTATAATTTTTAAGCGCCAATCGCAAATCTATAATGAAATACAATATACAATTGTAATATATAGATGTAAGATTTTAAAAAATGTAAATTGTTTATATTAAAATTATTATCTACCAGTTGAGTATTAATTGAATGATATCCCTTTCGGTTTACGTATATATGTTCAGGATTATTATTTCCTGTCGGAGGAAAAATAGCAATATGGGTGCAATCAATACACCCTATAGTGCCAGGAAATTCAAATTTTCTGTAGAATCTGAAGTAAAGAAAATAGTAATATAATATTAATATTATAGTATATACAAAAGTTTACAAATTAATTATATATACATTTTATATTTATTTTATATTTATTCTTATATAATATTATAAAAAATTTGTATTGTTACTCTGTTCGCAGCTCATTCATTTCTGCTAAGGTACAAGGAAATTTAATCCATTGGCTCATAATGTCCTGTCTTGTTATGACATCAATAACTTCATGGATGCAACGGGAAACTGTCGGTTGACTAACAGCCATATAAACATTTTTTCCAATATCCATCTGATAGGAACCACTTGCAAAGAATCGCAATGCTGTCAAAATCTGTACAAAAATAGTTTTTTATTTATTATTTAGATTATGTACTTCATATATTTATATATATATATGTTTTGAATTTTACCTTAGTCGTGGCATCAATTGCAGATATCCTTGTTTGTGGAGTTAGATATGGTTCAACAAGATCGATAACATATCTTGCTGCATTTTTATTTAAACGATATAATTCTATAAATTTGTTATTAGGCAATTCAAAGGGATCGTCTTTAATATAATGGACAATTCTCCTTCGTTGTACTGCTCTTTCAGCATTTTCTAATGCATTAAGAATTGGCACATTTAATATGATATCTTCGAGATTCATTATTTATAGATTTATATAAATTAAATATATTAATGTGTGAATGTGTAAATGTGTACTTTTGTTCTACAATTTCTTTTCTTTTCACAATGCTTCACATAACGTATACGTTTCGAGAGAAACGTTTGGTCCAACCCATTCGTTGCATTGCGAATGGTAAATTGCGTATACGTTTGCACTTGCGACTGTCAAGAATACCGTTCTAGGGATTTTCCATTGCGATCATTCGCAACTTGCTATTTACGTATACGCAACTGTTTCAAGAATAGGGGCCCTGCACTATACTTACACACAAATATTATTTCTAACTCCCCAGATATTTATACAAACTTTACACTGTGTCTTGATACCCAATATTACCAATATCCCATTGCACTATATTAAATCCAAATAACAAGAAAAAACAAATATTATTTATCAAATTCTTGCTCTTTGTCTCTTACCCATTAAATAAAAATTTGGTGGCTAAAATTTTAAATATAATAAAAATTTGGTGACTTTAATTTTGAATAAAACGTAAAATTTTGTGGCTTCAATTTTGATATAATAAAATTTGGTGGCTTCAATTTTGAATACAACAAAATAAATCTGGTAATTTAAAAATTTAAATCCGTGTGGCTGATATATATATCGACATTCAAAATGCCTCAAACAAAGTCTGCCTCAGAAAAACAGTTATCACTCGAGGAGATAGAAAAATATACGCAATTACTAGAAGAAAAAGAGAGAATATTGAGAGAACGCTCAGAAGCAATAGCCGCTAAAGAGGCGGAATTAGAACAGAACCGCGATACGACCGTGGAACAAATAATACAACATATAGTCATTAAACGGTCTCCCCGAACAAATTGATAAACTAAACTATCGCATTACGGAAATGCAGCAAACGCATACATCACCTTTATCACCCAATCTTTTTCGACGAAACGATGGCGAATCGCCTATCCGTTTCAAAGATGCGATCGATAGAATTCCTAAATTTGATGGACGTAACATGTCCGTGTTTCACTTTAGCAAAATTTGTGAACGTGCCCTGGATCTTATCCCTGAGTATCATGATTATTATTTGATGCAATTAATTATCAACAAACTACAGGGTCACGCATATTCGGTGATAGAGAGTTCGGAGCCACGAAGTGTACGCGAATTAACACGGAGATTGAAAGAAATTCGGCTCTAACAAGTCTGTTGATCAATATCGCGGAGAACTTGCAAATATTTACATGAAACACAACGAGGACATTTTTGACTACATCGCGCGAGTTCAAAAATTGTGTACCGCCATAATAGACGGAGAATCTAATTTATACGGAGATATAACAGACGAAAAGAAAGAAAATATCGAACGCACCGTCATGAATAACTTTATAAATGGATTGCCTCCAGATCTTTTAGTACGCGTTAAATTAGAACATTGTTATTCTCTCGAGGATTGTATTATAACAACGATTCAACTATAAAAAACTCTCAAGGTAGAAAAGGCTCGTAAGCAAGCTAATCCCCCGTACCCCCCTCGTGCTGATTTTTCTAATCGTGTTTTACCGCAACCTCGTTTTGTACCAAATCTTCAAAATCAAAATTCGGCTTCATATCGAAATCCAGCGCAATCTTTTATTCGACTGCTTGTCCCTGGACAACCTGGTCCTAATTATCCTGCTATTAAAGTATGTAAATTTTGTGAAACACCCGGCCACCTAATAAGCGAATGTCGTAAGCTTGCTTATCGCAAGGCATTAGAAAGCCAAAATCAAATGCAACGGCAAGTCTCTCTACAACAAAAGCCACAGAATAATTCGGAAAACTTCTCGGGCGTTCCGATGTCCGACGCCCGTCGGAACGATCCTCTAATAGCGTGTCCGACGACATCGAACCAAACACCAGCCACCACGATTCAAACTCCGCAAACTACAGTTTCTATAACTTGAACGTAACGAAAGACGTTCATGCTTTACCTTCAGTGGACATTCCGTCCCCAGATCTAGTAAATCAATGCCACTTTATGCTTGATTCTGGATCTGCATTTAATCTTATAAAATCCCGGCTCCTACGCGATCATGTTACAATTAATAATAAAGATATCGTTACATTTAAAGGTATATCTCCTGAATTAATTTCCACGTTAGGATCCGTCGAGATTTTATTGCTTAATGAACCCACTAAATTTCAAGTTATTCCCGACCTAGCTGGTCTGCCACACGATGGAATATTAGGAAACCCATTTTTTCAAAAACATCTCGCCACTATTAATTATCAAGACAAAAGTTTAAATTATCAAGATACAAAGATTCCTTTTGCTAATTCAGAAACTATTTTTCTTAAAGCCAGATCCGTTACTCCATTTCATGTCAATATAGAAAAGAAAGTTGGATATTTACCCCCATATACTATCGCTGATAAAATTTATTTAGGAGATGCTATTGTTACAAATACTAATGGAAAGGCTTATTTGACAATTTTTAATACATCTGAGAATGAAATAAAAGTACAAATCCCCTTCGTCGAACTTGAAGATTTCGATATGGCAACCTCTGTTGTACAAGCTGCCTTCCCTGATAATAAAAATAAATTCCCCCTTGTCGAACTTCAAGATTCTGACATGGCAACCTCTGTTGTACAAGCTGCCTCCCCTATTTACAAGCCAGTTTACAAGCCAGATAAAATACAAGTCCCCTTCGTCGAACTTCAAGATTCCGACATGGCAACCTCTGTTGTACAAGCTGCCTCCCCTACAAGCCACAAGAGTCTCATAAATAATACAAATAATACAAATAATACAAATAATGCAAATAATGCAAATAATATGGATAACATTGGAAGTGCCAAACGACCGCTTGTAGTCAATGTTAGTCCGGGCGATTTACCCCTGCGGACTGTCAAAATCCGAGGGCATGCGACAGTTCCGTCGATTAACGAAGATAAAAGAGTCAATGTCGTGAGACGCCGGCAATCTCCTAAAATCGACAATGACCTCGATGATAATCTTCTTCCCCTTCAAGCTACCGCGACCCGAGGGCACACGGTAGCTCCTCCGTCACTAACGGTGACTATAATCAGAGTATAGATAACGTCGGTGGAGTCCGAGGATCTCCCAGAAGGACCGACGTTAGTCTCGTTGTCAGCTCTGTTCTTCAGCATGTCACTGAAATCCGAGGGAATTCGGTGATTCTTGCCAATTCAAATACTACTACTATTAATTCAGAGACTCATTCGGAAATACATAATCAAGGAGTCCGAGGACGTCCTATAATCCCCGCATACGATAACCCTGTATACTTTCATTCTAGATATATTATACCGCTTAATAACAATCGTACCTCAACTATTTTTTTATTTACTCAGACTCGATCATTTAAATCCAGAAGAAATAGAACATATAAAAGAATTAATTCACGAAAATGAAGATAGATTTCATCTCCCCAGCGATAGCCTTGATGCCACAAACACAGCAGAACATTTTATTCCGACTGCAGATGATATTCCGATACATACAAAACAATATAGATTTCCCCCTGTACACAAAGAAGAAATAACAAGACAAATTAACGAATTATTGGCAAACGACTCTATCGAACCTTCTACTTCACCATATAATTCCCCCTTATGGATCGTGCCCAAAAAACCTGATTCTCATGGAAACAAGCGATGGCGATTAGTCATCGATTATAGAAATTTAAACGAAAAAACAATAGGCGACGCCTATCCTCTTCCAAATATTACAGATATATTAGATTAATTGGGATCAGCAAAATATTTTTCCGTATTAGATTTAGCCTCCGGTTTTCATCAAATCCCCATGGCAATAAAAGATGCTCCTAAAACCGCTTTTTCAACTCCATACGGTCACTATCAATTCAAAAGAATGCCATTCGGACTTAAAAACGCTCCCGCGACTTTTCAACGATTAATGGATAACGTTCTCTTTGGTCTACAGGAAAACGAACTTTTCGTTTATATGGACGACATCGTCATTTACACAAAATCATTAAGAGAACACGGAATTAAATTTACACGCCTAATACAACGATTGCGAAACACAAATTTAAAACTTCAACCAGACAAGTACGAATTTCTCCGACACGAAGTAGCATACCTTGGTCATATAATTGGATCGAATGGCGTAAAGCCAGATCCTGATAAAGTCAACGCGATAATGAATTTTCCTACTCCTAAGACTCCTAAAAACATTAAACAATTTTTGGGACTAGCCGGTTATTATAGACGTTTCATTCCGAATTTCTCAAAAACCGCGAAACCTCTCACTGATTTATTAAAGAAAAATAATACTTTTAGTTGGCAAATAAAACAGATTCATTTAACTCTCTTAAACTAGCATTGTGCTCTAATCCTATACTTCAATATCCAGATTTTACTAAACCTTTTATTCTTACCACAGATGCATCCGGATATGCAATCGGAGGAATGTTAAGTCAAGGTCCCGTCGGACAAGATTTGCCTATTTCTTATACCTCTCGAATTCTGAGCACCGCAGAGAAAAATTATTTTACAATCGAAAAAGAATGTTTAGCTATTGTATATTGCATAAATCATTTCAGGCCATACTTATATGGCAAACGTTTTACTATCATTACCGACCATAAACTTCTTGTTTGGTTAAACTCAATAAAAGATCAATCATCTCGCCTATGGAAATGGCGTAATAAATTATCTGAATACGAGTTCGACATTAAATATAAAAAGGGAACCTTAAATAATAATGCCGACGCTTTATCGCGAAATCCTCCCGATAATCATGTTTTACCTTTAATAGACGCAAATCAAGACGACTCCTCTGACGAATCTTTATTTTTCTCTAGTAAGAAAAACCGAAAAACGCCACTTATCCCACCGCAAAATATTGATAATGAAAATCACAACACGACAGAACCCAACAGCAATTACGTAGATATGGACGCATCACGAGACTCGAATCGCGAAAATTTAGAAGAAATTTCCGACAGTGACGAAAGTGATACAGACGACGACGACGAATATTACGACGAATTAATTACCCCTATGTCTGTTTCTCACAAACAAATTCCGCCACTTCCTCCTGCACTCCAACCTCCGATAATTAATGAAACTCGCGAAAACCTGCTTAGCCGAAAGGATAATCACGTTATATTTGTACACTTAAACGGCACTCCATTTGATAACGGTGCTAAACAATATTCGGAAGCCAATTTATTGCCGCGATACGAAAATCTAACCTATGAAAGAGCAAATGTAAAGAACATAAAGAAAAATCTTTTGATCGCGCTCCCCATTAAATTAAATAATCACTTTACTAGAAGCACAGACTTTGAAAAATTGTCTCCAATCATTGCTAGACGTTGTAATAGAATTACAGTTAAAATCAATAAGTATCAGCAAAACTGATTCATTTGACGACTTACCATGGTCTTATGTTCTCAAACTTTTAAAATTATACTTAACGGGAGCTAATTGTCAAATTACTATTTGTGGAAATTTAATTCGAAGCCCCGAACCTCACGAACACGAAGCATTAATATTAGAGACTCAAGCGTCTTCGTACGGTGGTCACAAGGGTGTACTAAAACATATAATTGTTTAAGACCGCATTATTTTTGGAGCTCAATGAAAAATGATATTTCGAACTTTATTAGAAAATGCAAACAATGCCAAATTAAAAAATTAACGCGAGTAAAAACAAAACAGCCTTTGATAATTACCGATACTTCTGGAACTGCTTTTGATAAAATTTCACTTGACATAATGGGACCTTTACCCATCACTGTAAGAGGAAACCAGTATATATTAACCATGCAAGATCTCTTAACAAAATATTCCGTAGCCGTACCATTAAACAACGCTACGTCCGTTTCAATAGCAGACGCATTTGCAAAAATTTTTATATGCATATACGGCGCTTCAAAAGCCATTCTCACCGACCAAAGAGCGAATTTTTTATCGTCCCTAATGCGTTCATTAACTAAAAAATTTAATATACAACATTTTAAAACCACAGTGTATTATCCTCAATCTAACGGTTCTCTAGAGAGATCACATCACGTATTAGTGGAATATCTAAAAACACAGATCGATAAAGAAGATAATTGGGATGATTATATTGTCACGTCTCGGAAGAGTGACCTTCCTAGCCTATGCGTACCTAGGTCGCACAGATTAGGGGTGCTCTCTCTGCTTTTGAGGCTACCTGCTGGGCCGGCAATACCTCGGGATGTCGAGAGCTAGAATCGGAGTGGGGAGGGTCGAGTGCGTACGCGAAAGAATAGAAATGGTCTCTTTATCAAAACAAATTCTACTTTTATTATCACACTAAGTGTCTACAACTACTAGACTACCATGTTTAGAGGGAGTTACAATTATGAGTCACTGGGCTGGGCTGGGCGCAATTCTAAGGATTGCAGGTATTCCTCGAATTCGTCTTGGTTTACACTAGGGAGAGTTTCGGATGGTATGGCATTAAAGTTTTGCACTGCTTCTATCATTCGAGCGAGACTCTCGTCAACGGTGTCTTGGAGGGCCTCCTCGATATCGGTTGCTGTACTGTTAGATCGAGAGGGGGAAGGGGGAGGGTTGGATGTCGAAGCAACCGCTGCTGGGGGTTGAGGGGGATAGCTTATAGCTTACGGGGGTACGCGTCGCGAGGTGCGTCGAGGCATAATGTTACGAGGGGCGGTATTAATGATTTCGACATCAAAACACGAAAAAGTCGATAGGTCAATCGCGTGCTGAATTTGTCGCGAGTGATTCGGTAGATGGAATATTTGAGGGGCGCGCCTATCAATAGAGTGCAAAAGTCGGAGAATCCTGGCCCTTGACTCGATATACCGTTCCAATTGTCGGATGTTCTGCCTGCGGGCTTGTCTCTGTAATGATCTATTCATCTACAGGATCCGAAGGAGGGGGAAATGATTTAATGTGTTTTAGAAAATACCAGAAAATACATTAATATGATGCGCACATGATCTTACCTTTGCGGTGAAGATGAGTCGTTAACGTGTCACGATTGTGTGAGAAATTAGATGAAGAGTCTAAGAGAGAGAGAGAGAGAGAGAGAAATGGGGAAAAATAAATATAATAAAACCAAAAATATACAGGAAGGGAATCGTCAGCTCAGAAGTTCCAAGAATCCGCTTTCTAAATCATTAAAGGTTCAACACAAGTTTCCTAAATTATTTAATCTCAAATAAGCACTGCCAAAGTAAGGATGGAGAAGGAACAAGTCTATCTAATTTATTCTACTGAACGCTTCCAGCTCACAGCGTATTGGCATATGGCGGATACGTTAGACCTATCATTCCACAGATCAACAGAAATCCTTTCGGATTGCAACGGAAAGCGTTTCTGCAAAGCCCTTCATCGCCTCCAGCAGTCAGCCTTTAGCTAGTTGCGGCTACGGTTCTTTGACGTTTGCAGTGGTTATCTCTTTTACGCTTCTGTGGCCACGGAGCTAAACCTTACTCTTATCGCTAAGATTATTACTGAGGGGTTGGCCAGTGTCTTATTTTCCGTCTTATTCCACCAATTCAAGAGGGAGTAGGATGTTAGTTATCTTGAAGTAAAAGGAAATACTATGCCAGACTACGTTTCCTGCGTACAACACGTTGACTTGCAGCGGATGCGTCTTTGCTGGATCTCCACAGTTATCGCACGCAGAACTGTGGACGACACTTAACAAGCGTAGCGGGTGCTAGTCTCAATTAAGGACGCAACCACGTACTGTGATAGTCTTGCACACTGCCAAGCAGCAATATGCTCGAAAATCACCTTTAAGCCTAATATGAGAGAGAGAGGGATGAAGGGGGGGGAGCAAGTTGGTGAAATAATACGATGTTATCATCAATAATATTCAAATGTAGCTACTGCTGACGTATTTTACACGAGGGGATTCTTTTACTCTATTATTTCTTATTTAATTCAAATAGAGGTTGAACAGGGGTTAAAACAAAATAATCAGATTAATAAAGGGATGTTGGGTAGGGTTCAAGCAAGCTTTCAATGATTATTCAATATTTTCGCCGAGTTTCACAATTTCAATAAATCTGCCAATCGCGGGGCAAGCATAGAGGTAGATACGTCACTAAGGTAAACAATCGACCAATCATAGGACAGGTATAAGGGGTCTTCACAGTATAACAATAAAAGTTTCGCTTTTCTACAGAATATTATCAAATATACAGAGAGACAGTAGGGTATGCAAAAGCTCAGTTTTATACACAGATCTATCAAAATCACGGTGTTCAGGTGCTTAAATGAAATAAACCAATTACGTGCAAATAAAATCAACCAATCACATGCTCGTAGGCATATGGGGCTTTAGGTTCTAGCAGTATCCCTAGCGATTTAAATAATTGTTAAATTGCTTAACAAATTACAATACAATGATTCGATTCGAGCTCTAAGATTGCCAAATACACATAAATTATAAAATACAGTCGAATTAGGTTCGTTCACAATAGTTAGAAATAATTTAAAACACTTCGAAATAGTTTGACTGAGCGCGGATCTCAGCCGTCACTCACATGCATGTAGCAACTGTCACAGGTGGTTCAACAATTAAAATTCAATCAATTCAAAAGACAATAAATGCAAATACATAACAGACAAATCAGTACATGGTTCGATTGCAAAAACATTCAAAAATAAATCAAATAGTCACAGAGCATAAATTCGACAAAGTAAAAATTAATTAGAATTGCCTAATTGTTAAATGCTCCTTTTTCTTTGCAAATTTTATTCTGAGTGGTATTTTATTGTTAGTTAAACTATTATTTATTGGATAAAAAGATCGTAGCAATTTTAGTAATAATTAATAAGTAAGTTACACTTGAACAAATTGAGAGATGATTCGAGCTGTCACTTCGTACAAGAGTGAAGAGTTCGAGTGATAGATTCGAACTGTCACGTAATTAATTTTATAAATTCTTTAATTAGTTAATTAATTGGAGCTATTTATTTCTGATTGTTCTTTTAGTTATTTAATGGTCTTGACTTGCTTGTGATATTTCTTTTGGCTTCAAATTCGTGTTCTTTTAATATTATTAATTTTTCCTTTGTCTTTACATATAGATATATATAGATATATTCACCATTCACAGTTCACAATTCACAAATTATTATTTTAACAGATTGAAATTGCTGGTACTTACGGGCGACTCCGAAACACGCAAGGGCCACAATTTCGAGATATAATTATTTCGTTCCTTTCCTAGTCTTTCCAGAATTCGCAAGAATACAGAATCGTGCTTTTCCAGAGTGCAACAGGGCTGTTCACTTTACAATATTCTTTCACGATGAAGCACGTACAAGAGACTGTATTATAATGATTAATCTTATGCCGCAGTAATTAATTGTTTCAAAACTTCGGCCGGAGTGCGCGCGATGGTATGAGAGGCACCTTATATATTATGCAACGGGGGGACGGGGTAGTCTTCGAGTATCATCCCAAAGGAATGCAGATGATCTAATTTTCACTGCACATCGACAATTGCATAATCGGTTACCATGCAGCGATTTTATTCTTGAAGCCTTATGACAAAAGACATTACTTTATTTAAATTAATTAATTCTTTTATTCCTTTTGAATCTCGAGTAATATATGTCTATAGCAATTTTGATAATAATGATTTGATTAATTTTAATTATCCTGGCTTCAAAATTAATTCGCATTATTCTTATATTAATTATGTATATGTGGGCACGGAAATTAATAAATTAATTTTCGTTTACAATTCAACCATGTAGGATCTTGCAAAGATTCTAGTGAGAAGTTTCAAGCAGCGTTAAAATTTAATATTGCAATTTTAATTATTATATGATTTTATGCATTAGTTATATTATATAAGTTAATAAGATTTTTATTCATTAATTGTTAATTAACGTTTGCAATTAATGCAACGTGTTCAAGTCTTATTATAATCATTTGTTTAAATGATATAAATAATTTCGCGCTACTTGGACCTTTGCAAGATGCTGAAATAAATATATAAAATATGTTATTACGTAATCGTCTGCTATTATGCAATAATCCTATGCGCATTGTTCACAACGTTGCAAGAGCCTTAGTTGTCGTTATTAAATTTTATTATTAATAGTCGTTATTGAAAGTAGTAATAAAAATGGTTGTTAACTAATTTTATGCGTTAATTATATTTATTTAATTAGTAATTCAGTTAAATTAATTCATTAATTACACAGGCACACAAAAAAAAAAGTGGTTGGTCCGGCGGACTAGACTAGTCAATCCTTATGTATTTTGACCCGCTGAATCCGAATCTAAGGTCAGAATTGCAAAGTTAGCTCGCATTTTCTAACCTCAAAAAAATTTTTTTTTTAATATTGGTCCGGTGGGCCAGACTAGTCAATCCTTATGTATTTTGACCCGTTGAATCCGAATCCAAGGTCAGAATTGCAAAGTTAGCTCGCATTTCTTAACCTAAAAAAAAAAAAATTTTTTTTAATGTTGGTCCGGCAAACCAGACTAGTTTATTCTTATGTATTTTGACCCGCTGAATCCAAATCCAAAGTCAGAATTGCTGAATTGGCTCATTTTTTCCTAACCTCAAAAAAAATTTTTTTTTAATGTTGGTCCGGCGGACCAGACTAGTCTATCCTTATGTATTTTGACCCGCTGAATCCAAATTCAAGGTCAGAATTGCTGAATTAGCTCATTTTTTCCTAATCTCAAAAAAAATTTTTTTTAGGTTAGGAAATGCGAGCTAACTTTGCAATTCTGACCTTGGATTCGGATTCAGCAGGTCAAAATACATAAGAATTGACTAGTTTGGCCCATCGGACCAATATTTAAAAAAAAATTTTTTTTGAGGTTAGAAAATGCGAGCTAATTTTGGAATTCTGATCTTAGATTCGGATTCAGCGGATCGAAATACATAAGGATTGACTAGTCTAGTCCGCCGGACCAACCACTTTTTTTTCGTTTGCCTGTGTAATTAAAAAAAATTTTTTTTTGTGGTTTGAAAATGTGAGCTAACTTTGCAATTCTGACCTTAGATTCGGATTCAGCGGGTCAAAATACATAAGGATTGACTAGTCTAGTCCGCCGGATCAACCACTTTTTTTTTTGTGTGCCTGTGTTAATATTCAATGTTCTTTAAATCATACGATCTCGAAATGACATTACGGCTTTAAATATTTAATTGTTAAATTGTCAGAAGTGTTATAATAATTTTAATTGTTTAAGGCTTGTACAACGTTACAATAAACTAATTCGTTATTTAATAATTTTATCGCTTATAGTCATATGGAACTCGCATAATAAATTTTTATTATTGTCTCTGCTATTTAAGTGTTCTTTGCATGAGGCGTAATTGTTTATTAGCCATAAACAAATAGTTAATCTACGTCTGGACTTGTGAAACTTTGACATAATAAACTTTAGGGTGGTTATTTTAATTTAGCATAATAAAATTGATAAAATTAATTTATTTAATGGCAATTTTCCATTTGTTAATTAACATTTTACTCATGTGTTCTCAAGTAGAACCCTTAAACAGCTATATCTCGCGAACTAGGTATCGGAGGAGAGGCGGAACAATACCAGTACCATCGGGGAGATTTAGATTTTCATTTTTTTGGGGGGTGGTTTTCCGATTTTGGATTCTTTATAACTCGAGAACGGTTTGAGCTATCGAGTTCTGGTTTGTGCCGAAAATTTTTGTTTTTAAGAGCGCTTCTAATGACTATTTTGGATTTTTGAAAATTTTGAAATTTAAATTTTGAGTTTCAAGGCCAAAACAAAAATAGTATGGTTGAATACTGCATGACGTACTGACACTGTATATAGCGTTTTTATAATTTTAGGATTTTTGGTGTGCCAGATATAGAGGTTACAAAATTTTTGGATTAAGGCCCAGTTTCACCAATTTGAGTTTAAACTAAGTTTAGCTAAATTGCCGTTAAATTTAACGCTATAGTTAAACCAAGTTAAACTCCTGTTGCGTCCCACAACTCATTTTTAACGAAACGTTACCTAAACCTATAATCTATTCGAAGAAACTTTGCAGCATAGAATATGATTGGTCAATTTCCAATATAAGGGAAAAGATCGAAGAGACGGAAATATTGTTATTGCACGTAATAGTGAGGTTATAAGTTGTATGAAGTTGTGAATATTTCATTATATTTAGTGTTATTAAAAATGTCCGAAATAAAAAAAAGAGAAAGACTTCCAAACTTTTCAAATACTGAAAAGCTCAAAGTAATAGAATTAATAGAAAAATATAAGAACATAATAGAAAATAAAAAAACGGATAACATTAATTTGAAAGAAAAAGAAAAATGTTGGCTAAATATATCAAAAGAGTATAATAGTAGTAATAACTCAATATATAGAGATGTAGCTTCCTTAAAAAGCTGTTGGGATAATTTAAAAAAGAAAACACGAAAACATTATGCTGAAATTAGAAATGAAGTTTTCAAGACAGGTAAGAAAAGTGTTATACATATATAGTATTAATTTTGTTTCTTAAATTTATATTAAAATATATATTAAAAGTACTAGATTGTTGTACACATGTCACATTGAATAATTGTTTTTAATACAGGTGGTGGAAAGATGAACATAAATGATGATCCCATTGCTAAAAGGATTAAAAGTATCATTCAGCCATCAATAGAGGGTTTAACAAATAACTTTGATAGCGATAACATTACAGGTATGCTATAGAATAATTTAATATATTTCTTGTAACATTTTAAATTAATACGACATGTCGTTTTTTTAATAATGAAAATAATATGTGTGTATTATTCAATTATGTAAATAAAAGATATCTTTTTAAGTAATAACTAATAAAAAATAACATTAATTTTTTGTTAGTATTAATTTATATATGTAATTAATATATATTTGATATTTTAGGCATCGCAGAAACAAATACATCACAATGCAATGAAGAATCAGAAGGTGAAAGCTGTTATCAATATGAGGTACGTACATCTTAGTGATGGATTCAAGACAAGACAAGACAAGAATTCGACGTTCTTGTCTTGTCTTGACTTTTCAATACCAAGAATCACTATGTCTTGATCTTGACAGTCAACTTCTTATCTTGATTCTTGATTCTTGCAAGATTCTTGATATTTTTATAATATCTATAAACTATATATACATGTATATTTATAGATATTATAAATTTTATAAAATTTATAGATGTATGTATAAATTTTAATAAAATCTGGATATTGTAAGTAAAAATATTGATTTATCTACATTCTAATTTTGTTAAAGTTTTTGAAATATTTTTTATAAAAATTATTAAAAAAATATTTTTTTAACAGACAAATATTAATTGAATACACAGAAAGAAATTCATAAAATATCAAATATTTAAATATATTTGAACAAAAACACATTTTTAAATAAATATATATTTTTATTTATCACAATACAATTAATATTAACAAAACTATAAGTTTTGACTATATACGTTGCATACTTGTCAAAGAAATTAATATTGACTCTAATTTTTAACATTTTTCAATTTTTATTTGTATTCTTTTTAATTGATTTTATTATTTTAGAACTATGATTTATTTAATTCTACAATGCGTTTTGTGTACGCTTGTACTTCATACTCATTGTATTTTTCTTATAGGATGAAAAAGCACACAATGATTTAATTAAAATTGTCGGAAACTATTTTTAGTAATAAAAAAATTTGACATCATAAACGATCAAACTTTTCAACTCGGAATCTTTGTATTTAAATGATTCTTTTGTTAACTAAATAAAATATAAATATTATAATTTGGAATTAGTAAACAATAAATTTGATAAAATTTTATTATAGTTAAATAATTTGTTTACATAATTTGTCAATTATAATTTTAAAAATTGTCGTTTAATACTTTGTCGTTTAATCAAATTATTAAGATTTACAATAATTTTTTCATTATTGTTAAAAACAAAATAGTTAAACATTTTTTTCATTTTAATGTAATACAACTTAGAAATAGCATTTTGTGAAAAATGAAAGATGCAAATGTAAAAATCAAATCTTTTAAATAAACATTTTAAATTTTGCTGGTTGCGTATCATAGAACGGTAAATGTGTTGGTAAGGTATCTCCGTGCAAAGTCTCTTGCAAACTCTCCTTTTTTTTTAAACAAATGAAGCAGTTGAAAATCAAGCTCGGCTTGCAACAAATGCGATCGCTTACGTGCGCTGTTCAATGTGATACCCAGCACGCGTTCGTGCTTGTTCTATCGTGTATCGGAAGCACTTTTAACTAAGCGTAAGTTTTATTCAGACTCATAATTATATTAGATAAACATATTAAGATAAACTATTTATGAAATAGGGTGTCCTCCACAAGGAAAGGAAGGAACGAATTAGTAGAGCAACTTCTCTCTAACCTGTCAGAGAAAAGTGCCTTACCTCATTCCCTCTTCTTTTTTATGGAAGACACTTAGGATTTTGGTCTTTACAAGTCGTCTATCTTAATATGTCTATGCTCATTACAGCTTGATAGTGAAATTACGTCCGCTACTCAACAAAGTGTAATACATTGATTGATATCTTATGATCGATAATTTATCATCGAATAATAACTGTGTCATTGAAAACGATAAATTATCAAAAAAAAGAAACGCTTGTGATGATGAAATGGATCATCATCTTGTAGATCATTCTACAAAGAAGACTAGAATGTATAAAAGTAAGTATTATAGCTTTAAATTATTATGCAATTTGCAAATATATAGATATTTAGTCAATTAGATCAATATAAAAAATATGAAAATATATTACTTAAATTATTTTTGCAATAAAAAATTAACCTAATCGATAAAAGTAAAGGCTGTAACATTTAATAATTTATTTAACTGATATCACACACACATAAATTGATAAATATTTAAAAAAAAAATTAACTAGAGAATTTCTCTTTTCAGTTATTTTGTTTTAAAATAATTGACAATTTATTTACTTATATTATTGAATCCTCATATATTACAGAAACTTGTTTATATTTATCATGATATATAAGTCAAATACTAAAAGTTATTTTTTAATTAAATTTTATAATTTATAATTATTAAACGACACATTTTTTAAAATTGTATTTGATAAATTAGGTTCAAAAACATATCAAACTAAAATAAAATTTTATTGAATTTGTTGTTTACTAATTCTAAATTATAATATTTATGTGTAATTTGTTTAGCTAGCAAATCATCTAACTGTAAAAATTCCCCAATTGAAGAGTCACCAGAAAGTACATTGTCGCCAACATCGAATGTGTAAACGAACCAAATCTAAAGAGGAATAAAAATAAGTTTGTTAATTACTTTGAGATTACAAAATCTAACGAAAAAAATGCTTCAAGAAATGATAAAATTGCTTTGTAAACTATGCAAGAAAAAGAATCAAAACGTACATATAAAAATGAAAAACGCCAATACATCTGGAATTCAAAGGCATTTATCAGCATTTCACAAAAAACAATATTTTGAAATTAATCAAAATCAGAGGCAAAACTCTTCCACTTCAAATATAACAAAATATGTTACTCTTTCATCTGAAGTATCAAAAGTGAGTAATTCTTTTAACAATATTTGTGTTTTTAACAAACATTTTGAAAAACTAAAATAAGAATCCAATAAACTGCTTAACATAATATATATATATATATATATATATAGAAGTTTAAAAAATTCATAATCTCTCTATTTATTAAAAATATTTTTATGTTAATACGTCTATTTTTCACATATTATTAATAAATATATCTTTACATAATATTTTATATAACATTGTTTGAGCATTTAATTTAAATATAATTTATACACATTCAAAGTTATTTCAATTACAGAAGAAGTATTATATAAAATATCTAAAATATAGCTAATAATTACTTAATTTTATTATTATTATATTTTTGCCTTGTATATGGTTTATATATTAATTTTTGCAATTCTTATTCATTTTCAGCCGTTAATATCTAAAGAATGTTCTCAAGAAAAATTCAACTCTCTACTTGTGGAATTAATAGCAAGAAAGTATCTGCCATTCAGTTTTTTCGACGATGATTTTACTAAATCTGTGTTTGAATATATAAATTCAGACTTGCAAGTACCTCAAAGAAAAGCAATGCGTTCTTTGACTTTAAATAAGTTTTTCTCCATGCAGAAATCAGTTTTCAAAATTTTAAAAAACAATAAATCTCAATTTAGTTTTACTATTGATGGATGGACATCAGTAGCAAATAAATCGTTTTATGGAATAACTATTAATTTTATTAATGATGAGTGGCATCTTCAGTCTATCGTGCTCGATTTTGTTCCCTCTCATGGTAAATATACGGGGAAAGATATTGCAAATATATTCAAAAATACAATTATGCAAAACGATTTGTCTTTAGATACAAAAATCATTGGAATTACTTTAGATAATGCCTCAGCTAATACTAAATTTATTCAGGAATTGGCCGCGTTATTACCACATATAGATGCTATTGATCAACACTTCAGATGTTTTGCTCATATAATAAACTTTGCAGTTCAAGATATTATGTCAATGCTAAAAATAAGTAATGAAGAAGTTTCAGATAATGAACTTGATGAAAATGAAAACAATGACGTTGAAGATACCTCTACATCGGTCAATAAATTGCGTAGTCTTCTTTTAAAAATAAAAAATTCTGAAAATTTAAGTATAAAATTACGTAGATTTTGTGAAATTGTTAATTTAAAATATAATACTCCTGTGATGGACGTTAGAACTCGATGGAATTCAACGGCTGATATGCTTGCATATTGTTTACGTCTAAAACCAGCACTTGAAATGTTTTGTGATAATATAGAAAACTTAAAAAACTTAAAATTATTAAATGAAGAGTAGTTGCTAATTAAAAAAATCTATACTTTTCTCCACGACTTTCAAGAATTTAGCACTACTTTAGGTGGAGAGAAATACGTGACTCTACCAAAAGTTGTAGTTGGTTTTAATCTATTGATCGATAAAATTGAAAAAACAATTTTAAATTTAGATTTAAAAGAAAGTCGATCAAAATTAGATGAATCGCTACTGTTGGCACTGCAAGCAGGAAGGGCTAAAATGTTAAAGTATTATATTAAAACTAATTGGATTTATTGTGTAGTTTTTATTCTTGATCCTAGACACAAAATTGAAACTTTTAAGAAAACTGTATGGGGAAACGAATTACTTGAAATATCAAAACAAAAATTTGAAACTATTTTCAAGGAAAAATATTACATACCTAAAACACAATTTCAAGAATGCGATATAAATGAAGAAATGTATCGTAAAGATGTTGATACAGACGAATTAAGTAATGATGCTATTGATTTCAATATACTCTTTGAAAAGCATCCTGAACAACACTTAAATTTGGATGTTACGGACAAAAATTTCAAAAACCGATTTGTAACGTTCCGTTGAAGACTACTCGATACGGGGGCAGCTTTCGTTCTTTTGTCTAACGGGGCTCTCAATTTATTTGTTTTAGGGCGACCGCAGCACGTCTGCTTATTTCCCAGGGATACGCCGAGAGCCGGAAGGATCGTTTATCGCGTTTGAGAGAGAAATAAATGGGATGAGAGACAGGTTAAATAAACGTGTTTATTATTTATCAATCAGTATTAATCTTCATTTATTGAATACATAACCAATATATATATATATAATAAGATAAATAATGAAAAGAGTACGTTGATTACTCGAAATAGTATGTAGTAGATAGACCCAAAATATGCATATGAAACAACTAAATAAAGTAGTGAGTATAAGTATGTTATTAAGTTATTTATAATCAAGTAAAATATGAATTCATTTAACGTTTAGTCATTTAATAAAAACAAATCGATTTATGAAATCTAATTGATTTAACTCTGACTTGAATGATTTTACAACCTGGATAAAAATTATTTACTTTATTGATTGAATAAATTTGTGATGAATATTTCTTGTGTTATTAAGTAGGCTGCCAGTTCAGCCGAATTCTTGACGTCTGAAGAATGGTTAATTATGTTAGTGTTTAAGCGTCTTACCTTGTTTTTGTGAAGTACGTAGACAATAAGGGAAAAGAAAAGATCTTGGTATGATTTGTGGGAATGATATCGGAATGTGTATGGAAGATGAGCGACCTCGAATTAAATATTTAGTTGAAATGATTTGATTTGATTTGATTTAGCGAAACGGATTTAAATTTGGCAACTAGTGGTATTGTCTAAATGTGGAGCGACCGTTATGCGGTCACTGTTCGCTCCTCTCACATGGGGGATCATCTCCGTCAGGCTAATCCTGTACACCCGTCAATACCATAGACAGATGTATGGGATGCACGCGAACTCAACTGCCTTAGTTAGGTGTTGACACATCCAGACTATTGCCAAATTAATAAAAGATATTATTAACGCGGCGCGGGATCGCTCAGAGAAATAATCATGTAAGGAGGATATATATATATATATATGTGTGTATTTCGTTCAATCGTTCTTTCAGATTTCGCGTATCAAAATAAAAGAAAATCACTGTCAATCAGGGTTTTGTGAACGTATCTTACGACTCCACTCTCGCTAGGCGGTATCCCACGTCACATCGGGAGTAAAATAAAAATAAAAAAAAAGAAGTAGAGTCCGAGAATCCAGCTTGACAGGATATTTGTAGTATAATTAAGTTTATAATTTAAGTATCGGAGTATTGTTATTGTTATTCATTTGATTGTCTGAAAGAACTGCGTTAACGAACCGACGGATCGTACAGGTATTGTCCCGTGCAAAGTAGATATTAGATATCCGCTTGTTTAGCTTTTTATCACCAGGAGTACCCTCAACGGGCTCCAGTCAGCCAATACCACCAGCTGTTGGGTGACTAAACTCGACTTCTTAATTAAGGAGCCGACGCACAAGACGGTGATCCGTATCAGACGTGTCGCGGTAGACGCGTAATTATTTATGGGTTTCAAAGTATAGAGGCATATGAGATTAAATTATTTGTTGAAAAGTAGAAGGATGCGATCGTATTTTATAATTTTTATTTATTTATTTATTCAGGTAACAATGCTGGAGATCGCATAAAGGTTTAAGGAGTGTGGAAGTACTTCAGTTAAATTTCTATATCTAAATTAGTAAAATAAGCGGGGTTATAATTGGCAATAATAAAACATGTATAAATAAAAATCAATTGTTGTATCAAATATATATATATGTGCATTTAATTCAGTTAGGTCTCGAATGCGTTATGAAATCAAGTAAATTGCATGTGAACTTTGAATAATTATTATATTATTTCATGTAAATTATTAGGATCAGTGATTTGAATATTATTTTATTATATCTGGCACAAAGTAACGTAGAATGTTATAATAGTGGTTAAATTAGAGATGTACAAGTTGGATATTAAATAGAAATAGAGTAGATATCAAAATATTAAATCATGGATAAAATTGCATTGAATAAAATTAAATCGAATTGGATAGTAGTATGGATTGTATTTAATCAAAGTGAAATATCAGATCTGCTGTATTAAATTGAATTGTGAATTAAATCAGATCGTAAATTAAATTGCATTAAAATGAATTAAATCAAGTTCAGTGGTAAGTTATTTGTAATATTGAAATTTAAATTAAATTAAATTAAATCGGGATATCAATGCACATTAACATAAATTAAATTAAATCAGATTGTAGAATATGTCACATTAAAATAAAATAAATCAGAGTATCAGTATATTAAAACATCGGTGTATCAGAAATAAAATGTTCATGCATCAATCAGTATATCAATAAATGTCAAATAAAATGTCAATGTATCAATAAATGTCAAATAAGATGTCAATGTATCAACCAAGCTGTATTAAGTTAAATTAAATTATAATAAAAATCAAAATGTCAATTGAGTAGTGTTAAATTAGAATTAAATTGTCAAAGTCGCAAATTAAATTGAATTAAATTAAATTAAATCGTGATTAAATAATATTAAAATTGAATTAAATTGAATTAAATTTCCAAACGGCAGACTGGGGTAATATTGTATAAGTATTTATTCGGTCGTTAAATTGTTAAGTATTTAATTATTAAAATAATTTAAAATAATTTAGAATGATGGTCGAAAAGTGATTACGCGCGGCAGAGTGTTCACTTGTAGAGATTGATGACAGCTTGATTGAGATTATATAAATCAGATAAATAAAATTAATTTAAGTTACTCACCAAAAGGTCTTCGGGGATATATGAATTATTGAGGCTGGATCCCCTTCTAGTTTTATAAGTCTTTATTTCTTTCAGTTACAATGTTCCTTCTACAGTCGACAAAATGGCGGATGCTTCTTAAGATGGCAGATATGCGGTACAGTGTTGAAGTTCAGTGCGCAATGTGAACACTCAGAGAAACGTGGTGTTGTTACTTGAAAAGACCGGCGCGCAATGCTGATCCGCCGCGGCGCTCGCTTTTATATTGTTCGAGTTTGTAGGCCGCGGGGTGTGGTACGAAGTAGGAGTTGCATCATTCTCGCTTCTAATTTCAAAGGGTGCCGCGGAATGTCGGCATAATTTTACAAAGGATGTACTTGCATCGGATGTTTAGTCTTTCGAGATACAGAAAAATATCATATTACATTTTGATCAAACAATTTCGCAAGTGACTCACGATGACTCATACCCGAGCGTGAGAATGGAATTTATGCATCTTATGCATATAAAATATTCATTCAAATATTATAACTGTGAAATAAATTATTAATTAATGTTTCTACGACTCGTACGCTTGCGGAGGTTTTATACAATAATATTTCTTTCATTGTAAAGCTTAGTTTTTGCAAAATTTAATTGTTAATAGACGCTACGCATTAATTATTTGATATTTAACAAGATTAATTATTTATAATACTTATTTGTTGAGATAATGACTCTATATGGTAATATTAATTGATACAAATAAATTTTATATTATTTAGAGTTCTGTTTTATTAAGATTAATTATTAACTGAGTCTGAATAATTGAATATGCGTACGTAGGTATGTTTTATCAATAAACTAATTGTTAATTAACATTTTTCTTTGTGGTAACAATTTTTACGTATAGTAGTAGTGGTTCTCAAACGATATCTGTAACTTTTATATTTTTTAAACCTTTGCAAGTGTGTTATTAATGAATATTTAGTTGCGCGTAATATTTCATTATTCAAGCGTTATAATATTTGCACATATTTCAAATAGGGGTTCCCATCTATTACAGTGGTGATCACCTTAGTGATTCGCCGCTCTTGAATTTTAGCACTTGTAATAATTTCGATGAGCTAACCTTGAAGGCTTTAGACGTTTGCAATTAATATCGTCAGTGAATATTCTACTTTAAGTAATATTTCATCGCTGGTGCATATGTGAATTTTATAATAATTTTACATTCTTCTTATAGAGGTTCGCATTTATTACAGTGATGGTCAGCCATCTTGTGTACACTGCGATAGCTTCAGTGACATGGCCTTGGGACTTTATTTATTAATTATGCACTTGCAAAAGCCTTAATAATTATTTTTTAATCAAAATCGATTGTTAACTAGCTTTATGAATAAATGATAATTGCAAAATTATGTAATTGATAAGGATTATTTATTTATAATTAAATTATTGTTCGTATATATAATATTCTATTCGTTAACTAGTATTTATGCAAAAAGGTGATTGTTAATTAATATTTATGTTTGGAATAATAATCTAAAATTGATATTAATAATTATTTAATTGTTTAAACCATTTTATATATTATTTAGGCTTCTACAATGGTCTTATGAATATTCTACTGTTAATAATATTTCATGATAGTGATGCAATGATTTTACATTCACCTTCACAAGGGTACTCATGTACCATGACGGTTCTCAAGGTGAGAGACTTGTGTTTCAAGGCCTATAGTACTTATAAAGGTCTTTTGGCAGTCGTCCTTGACACTTTAAAAATTTATATCTCGTGAACGGTAAGAGATTAAGAGATGGGGTTTGGACCATCGTATAGAGGACCTCGAGGACTATGTTTGGCCGAATTTTGGTCCTCCCGAAAAATCGGGGTGGGGGTGAAAATTGAAGTTTTTAAAAGAACATCATTTACGGTCGAATCAGGTAAAACGGAGCGTTTTGGCAAGTTTTCGGTTTTTGGGTAAAAAATGTGAAATTTGTCCCAAAAAATAATTGTTTTTTCCAAATTTTTGGAAACATGATTTTTAGTATAAACAAAGTCTGCGACGCTTCTTGGAATTAATTTGGCAACTCTACCTCTTATGGTTCTCGAGATATTGGCAAAAGTTTTCGGGAATTCTTGGAATTACAGCAGCATTTCCAGGAATTCATGATGGCTGTGTATGACGGGTCTGTCATTCGGTAGGCGCTTGTAACAAATGGTAAGTATATCATTGTCGGTAATTAGGGAATGGTAATTGATGGTAAGTGCAGGTAAGTTATCGACAGTTGGCCCTCTATTGGCGAAGTATACAAGTTAATGGTAAGTTTTTAATAGTAGAGGTATCCCGTTAGTCGGTAACTTATAAGATTTTAGTATTTTAATTTAATTTAAAGAATTTTTATAATAAAATAAACGATTATTGATGCAATTCCTTTACAATATTAAATTTAGGTGTCGACCATAAGGTGTATGATTAATTTAATTGAATAATTCGATATTCAATGTAGATTTGGTAATTAACTCTTATCATTATGATTTCGAACGATTGTAACATTAAAGAATATAACATTTCATATAATCTTAATAATTAATATAAGTAAAATGGTGGTTCAAAAGTTATGAACGTTAGAGAATATAATAATATAAGTATTAACTGGTTAATATAGAGATAGTATATGATTATTAAAATAATAATAGAATGTAAGAATATATAATGTGAATAATAATATAAATAATAAGTGAATTAGGTAATATAAAATTAACTGAATAATTAAAATAATTGGATAAGAATATAATATAAGTGTAATAAATGAATAGTAATATAAAATTGATTAAAATATAATTAAATATATGAATAGATATACGAATAAAGGAAATTCATAAAGCAAATAATTAATAAAAATTGAAAAATTTACACGGGACGTGACACCTCCCCCCTATTTTAGAACGAATCCCGATGATTTAGAAGGGATTTGTTCAAGATCGTCGAAACGATCTCTTAAAGTTTTGTAAGGGTAGGCGTTAAGGTTATCTGATGAGGACGTTACCGGATTATTTTCGTTGGCTTCTTCCTGGATTGTGCTCATTTGGGCGTCCTTCTGATGAGAACAAACTGGCCTGTTTGAGTCGGATAAATTTTCCTCGTTGATTACGTATATCTGGGCATCCTTCAAGCGGGAGAATGCTGGAGGGGCCGTCGGCAACGGAGGTGGTTGCGGCGGCTGCTGTGGTCGTTGTTCGATTTTCTTATCGGGCTTCCGCGTCGGTCCGCGGCTTAAGTGAAGTAGCAGGTGAGTGATAGAGCTCCACAGGGCTCCAAGTAAATGTAGACTACACCCATATACTGAATGAAGGGCGTATCCGTGAAGGAGTGTGTCGATCACGACTTTGATGACACGTATAATAATAAAAATGCCCATTATTCCGGCTGTTGCTGAGCCGAAATTTACAAAGCCTTTCCGTAGGCGAGAAGCAGTGTTGTCAGCTATTTTGTTAAGGGCTTCTTCGTCCAGGAGATTATAGACAGATACGGCATTTGATCCAATATCATGTCCGGTGATGCGTCTAGCGATTTCGTGAAGTAGTGCAGGTTTCTCGGCGGGAAACATAATATGATCTCTGAGCCTTTCAATTTCCTTATCGGCATATAATCCAGAGACGGCTAGAGGTGCTGGCTTGGCGTAGTTCCAAGTTAATTTAGTAAGAGGTTTAAGTTGTTCGGGCGGTAATTGCAAGACCTGGGGTTTCGGCGTGAATTGCAGCCAGGTTTGCTCGATTCTAAATAATGTCGGTAGTTCGTTGCTGCATTCTCGTTTGTTCCCTACCCTAGAAATTATTCTTGATCTAGGCGTCAGGAAAAACGATCCATTTCGTACGGTTATCGGTAATTCAGAGTAGCATTCAGTTGTTTCTCTCAGTGTGACTTCCACTGGGATACATTTTACAATGTGGACGGACTCTCCGGTGTTGACTGCCATATAGCCGGGTCCTTTCATGAGTCTGTATGCGAATTCGTCAGGTTGTAAAGCAGCGAAAGATAGAGCGTTTGTGATTACCTGTCTTTCGAGCTCACATTTTTGCGTCATTACGTTATGGTATAGAGATGTCATCTGGCTGCGTACGTGTTTTTCAACGTACACAAATTTAGAGTTTAGATATGCAAAGATGTCGAGGTTGTGTATCGGGATGGAGGTACGGCTAGCGAAGGTAGCTCCGTTTTTAATTTCCATTATAAATAATTTTGGATGCTCCGTGCGTAGTAAATTATAACCGCACAGAGGTTGCTCTCCTCGGCTGGTTAGAGCGAAGGTAACGTCTTGTGTCGTGAGGCTGTAGACTGGCGATTCAGAACTGTCGCTTTCAGTAGTTTTATTTGCAGGTCCTTCGTAGAGGACATCATATTGATTAAATCCACAGGCGGGAGTCGGTATCGATTTCCAATATGAATATCCGTCGTCCGTGTCGAGACAAAAGCTATCAGCAAGTATGCAGGTCGTTCCAGAGCGTAATTTTATTTTTCCAGATTCGAGATGAACGGGATTCATAGATGATTTAATGGTTATTTTGGCGCTGGCTTGAACTATGACGTCAGGCCATGATCCATACGGGTCGGAATATTGTGCTGTACCCTTACAGTATCCGTCATTTTCAATTCTTCCTCCAAGGGTGAAGCTGCGGTAAGTCGTTTGATTGGCTTTGATTCCTGTGAGGAGAACTCCTGGTCCCATTGATATGGTTCCGTCGTTGAACATCCTCATGCATGTGGTATATCCTGTTTCGTGGATATATTCGGCTTGGCCGTTGTGGACTGCGGAGATGTGAGAGTTCATTCCACAATAAAAGACTGTTCGTGAAATTTCCACTTTGCACTGGAAAACTTCAGCTTGATTGTAATTAGATAATTGTAGAAGTTGAATAGAGACTTCCGTGGTATTAGGCCTTTTGTATTGCAAGTCGCACTCGCCTACGTCGAGCGATGATATAGCGGTGATATTGAGGTGTCGTCCGCCGCAATCGAAACCGATTAAAGCGTGAACGTTAATTACGAAAGTCAAAACTATTATAAATGGCTTCATTTTTATTAATAATCCTTTATGCGTATATGTATTTATAGTAATAAAACTGAATGTAATATAAAGGTATAAAGTAGTATATTGTAACGTATATATGCGTGTAATTGTAGGAATATTGCAAAATAAATGTTTATATTACGATTGAAAATAAAGCGTGATATTTCATGAGATATTATACCATAATTGTAGGCCTATAACTTGTAACTAAAATATATGTAAGAAGGAGAACAAGAATAACCTTATATCTATGTTAATAAAATAGTATTGAATATAATTATAGTAATAGAGATTTATGTACGGCAGAGAACGGATATGTAAATACGCTTATCAGAGTGTCGAGTACAATAATATAAGATTGTGAATCGCAAGATATGTGTATATTGTGTAGTAGGTTATAAGTATAAGTGCTAATAATCTAATAAAATAAAATAAAATAAAACGCAAGGTAAATTAGTTTGACTTGCGTAGGATATATGTAAGATTAGTATAATATTGTTAAGTAAATATTATTATTTAGTAGTAAGTAATGTTAATAGCGGTGGGATAAAATGATAAAATAAAAATTTAAGCAAAGTAAAATTAAAGTTAATAGTATTAAGTTGTAATGATATATGTTTCCTATGTTTATTCGTGTGTGATAACGCCGATATTGAATGCACTTAATAAAATTAGAGAATTTTTTTTTTTGCGTAACTCCTTTTTCCTTTGTATGGATAATTTATGATTATTATTCGTAAAATATGTATGTAAGTATACGGGAGGCGAAAATAAAGCTAAATATGGTTAATATAGTTTAAAACTCAAGTATAATCCTTAAAAGTAATATTTAATATGGTTAGTATTGTTATGTTATATTTATTGCGGTGGGATATATATTATAGTGGGATATATTATGTAGTTAGCATTGCATCATATTGTAAAGCGGTGGGATATAAATATATATATGTATGTATGTTTATTTCTTATTTTATTATGTATATATTTTTTTTTATTATTTTGTATGGTCAGATCAATCAATGAGACTCTTTCAAATGGCGGTGGGATTTATGTTTTTTTATGTATATTTTTCATTTCCCCTTTTTTATTGTGAGATATGCTTATATAAATTTTAACGGTGGGATTTTATTTTTATTTCTTAACATCAAGCAGTAGTGATAAAGCTAGTAGAATTATTAACTGCGGAGGGATTATGTGTATTTTGTAGCAATAAGGCGAAATGAATCAAATCGTTAAATCGATATGAGAAGTCTATCGGCGGCATAGGCAGCTCGGTGCCTTATTCGCGTAGCGCGATATTGATTGATCGATGACCACGTGTAATTTATTGATTAGTAGTGAAATAAGCTAATCGGTTATTGCTTTAGCGGTGGGATTATGTTTTTTTGTCAGCGGTGGGATTAGTGGTAACTACAACTAATAAAAATTATTATACTGCGGTGGGATTAATAGTTTGTATAAATTGCGCTTGTGGCATAAGATTACATATTGCAAGGTATATAGTAAATTAATTGTAACTGTGTATCGGAATAAACGAACGATATATGTGTATATAATAAAAAGAAACGAGGCAACTGTGCGTATCCTGTGGTAACGATTATGATTGGTCATATAAAGCGTCGATTTTTACCTAATTAATTATAAAATAAAATGTATGTATATACGTATGTGCGTACTAAGTATAATATTGAATGCAAGTAATATATTGTATGTAAAATTGTATGATTATATGTATTCTATAAAACGAGATAATATTATCAATGTAATTAATAAGAATAAAACTAATATTTAATGTGATATAAGTATTACATATTTTTTTTTTTTTTTTTTTTATGCGGTGGAATTTAGTGTAGATAAAATGCGATTAGTATAATATGTTAGAATGGTTATTGGATATGATTAGTATAATACTTCTATTTTGTTTTCATGCGATCTTATTATTAATATTTAATATTTAAAGTATGAATAGATTTGCGTAAATCGGTTATGTGAACAATTAATTATAAGCATTATTTATTTTTTCTTTGTTTTGTGTTTTTTGTGCGGCGGGATCTATAATGTATCGTTAAGTTTTATAAATTTGAATAAGCAAATGGATTGTTAGTATTTTGATTATGTTGATTAATATGTTAGATTGAATAAGTGTTAATTATATTTGATCGAGCTTAGTGTTTCCGGTGAGACAGTAAGTTTGATATTCACTTGATTTTCCGCTGCTCGAAGAATCAAGCGCATGGTATTTGCATGCCCGTTAATAAAAGGAACCTCGTGAAATCACGTAGGTTGTTTTATTCATATGATCTATTATCTGTTCACTTATATCGATTTCGTGTAGATATTGCCACAGTCGATTGGTACATGTAAAACAATTTCTAATCGGTTTAATTTCTGTAACTGATTTTAAGCATTGACTACAATTTACTTCGTGGTATGTTAGAGAGTTTAAGGCAAAATGTGATGTTTCGAATTCATATTGGGCTCGAATTATAAAAGTTCTAATTTGTTTAAAACATTTAAGACATAGGCAAAAATTAGTTACTTTTTCGCGGTAGCCTGTGTTTTGTACACAGTACCAAAATGGTGATTTATCGACTGGTTTTATAGGAGTGGTTAAATGTCGGGCCGGAAGACCTGGCCGACGGTGCCAAAGCATCTGTGAACAGAAATAATGATTAGGCGCTCATCCTGGATCCACGTGTGCTACCTTCAATTTGTTGATATGCACAACGCGTGGTCTTTTGCCAATTAGAATTTTTACGTTGCAGGGTGGGAGATTTTCAATTACTTTGTAAGGTCCCACATATTGATCAGAGAATTTTCCTTTACTTGGTTCTTTCAATAGAAATACTTCTGTGCCTTCCTCAAAATGTCGAGGATTTATGTGTCTGTCATAGTATCGTTTGCTTCTTTCTTTAGCAGAGATTAAATTTTGTCTAGCCTCTTCACGTGTTTCGTGTAATCTATTCGCGAGATCTGTGATATATTCGTGATACGTATTTTCGTTATTGGACTCTAAAGGAGGGTGGCTAGAGGGTAAACGAGCTAGTTTGCCGAATATAAGTTCGTATGGCGAAAATTTTGTACCTTCGTGTACACTAGTATTATAAGAAAACATAGCCATGTTAATATAGTCGTCCCAGTTATCTTCTTTGTCAATTTGCGTTTTAAGATATTCGGTTAGTACGTGATGCGATCGTTCTAAAGAACCGTTCGACTGAGGATAATAGGCGGTTGTTTTAAAATGTTGAATATTGAATTTCTTAGTCAAAGATCGCATAAGGGAAGATAAAAAATTTGCTCCTTGATCTGTGAGTATGGCTTTCGGAGCACCGTAAATGCATATAAAATTCTTTGCAAATGCGTCAGCGATAGATACCGACGTGGCGTCATTTAATGGCACGGCTACGGAATATTTCGTTAATAAATCTTGCATTGTTAGAATGTATTGATTTCCTTTTATGGTGACTGGTAATGGTCCCATTATATCAAGCGAAACTTTATCGAAAGCTGTTCCGGGAGAGTCTGTAATTATCATGGGCTGTTTAGTTTTAATTCTGGTTAGCTTCTTAATTTGACATTGCTTACATTTTCGAATTAAATCTGAAATATCCTTTTTCATGGAGCTCCAAAAATAATGTGGTCTTAACCGATTATAGGTTTTTGTCACACCCTTGTGACCACCGTGCGAGGACGCGTGATTTTCTAAGATCAATGCTTCACGTTCGTGAGGCTCAGGATTTCGGATTAAATTTTCACAAATAGTAATTTGACAGTTAGTTCCTGTTAAATAAATTTTGAATTGCTTAAGGACGTAAGACCATGGAATGTCGTCAAAAGATTCGGTTTTACTAACGCTTATTGATTTGAGCTCTAATTCAGTTATTACGTCTACTAATGATTGAAAACAATTTTTTAAAGTTTGTGGCTCTAATAGTGTACGATTATTAAATTTTATAGGGAGTGAAATTACAGTGTTTCCTTTTATGGTCTTTACATTAGCTCTTTCGTAAGTTAAGTTTTCGTAGTTCGGCAATAAGTTAGCTTCTGAATATTGTTTTGCGCCGTTATCAAAAGGAGTGCCGTTTAGGTATATGAATATAACATGGTTATCTTTTCGGCTAAGTAAGTTTTCACGAGTTTTATCGATTGTTGGTTCTTGGAGTGCGAGAGGAAGAAGCGGAATTTGTTCATGAGGGATTGATATAGGAGTAAGTAATTCGTCGTAATATTCTTCGTCGTCATCAGTATTACTTTCGGTATAGTCGGAGATTTCCTCTAAATTTTCGTGATTAGAATTTTGTGATGCATTCATGTCTACGTAATCGTCGTGAGTTTCTATTGAAATGCGATTTTCGTTATTAGTATTTGGCGGTGGGGTTTGTGGTAAGGTTCGGTTTTTATTACTAGAAAAGAATAAGGATTCATCAGAAGAATCGTCTTGATCTGCGTTTATTAATGGGAAAACATGATTCTCAGGTGGGTTTCGCGACAGGGCATCTGCGTTATTATTTAAAGTTCCTTTTTTATATTTAATTTCAAAATCGTATTCGGATAATTTGTTGCGCCACTTCCATAAGCGGGAAGACGGATCTTTAATCGAGTTTAGCCAAACGAGAGGTTTATGGTCGGTAATAATTGTAAAACGTTTTCCGTACAAGTATGGTCTGAAATGATTAATACAGTATACTATGGCTAGACATTCTTTTTCAATTGTAGAGTAGTTCTTTTCTGCAGCATTTAAAATTTGCGAAGTATAGGAAATGGGTAAGTCTTGTCCGACGGGACCTTGACTTAAAACTCCTCCGATAGCATATCCGGATGCATCGGTCGTGAGAATAAAAAGCTTAGTGAAATCGGGGTATTGGAGTATTGGATTAGAGCACAATGCTAATTTAAGAGTGTTGAATGAGTCTATTTGTTTTACTTGCCACGAAAAGGTGCTGTTTTTCTTTAATAAGTCTGTGAGAGATTTTGCGGTTTTAGAAAAATTTGGAATGAAGCGTCTGTAGTAGCCAGCAAGGCCTAAAAATTGTTTAATGTTTTTAGGAGTTTTGGGAGTAGGGAAATTCATTATTGAGTTGATTTTTCCGGGATCCGGCCTTACGCCGTTCGATCCAATTATGTGTCCAAAATAGGCTACTTCGTGTCGTAAGAATTCGCATTTATCTGGCTGGAGTTTCAAATTCGCGTTTCTTAAACGTTGCATTAAGCGGGTGAATTTAATCTCGTGTTCTCGTAAAGATTTTGCGTAGATAACGATATCGTCCATATAAACGAAGAGTTCGTTCTCCTGTAAGCCAGAGAGAACGTTGTCCATTAAGCGCTGGAAAGTTGCGGGAGCGTTTTTTAATCCGAATGGCATTCTCTTGAATTGGTAATGACCGTATGGGTTCGAAAAAGCAGTTTTAGGGGCATCTTTGGATGCCATAGGTATCTGATGAAAACCGGAGGCTAAATCTAGCACGGAAAAGTATTTTGCTGATCCCAATTGATCTAGTATGTCAGTAATATTTGGGAGAGGATAGGCATCGCCTATTGTTTTTTCGTTTAAGTTCCGATAGTCGATGACTAGTCGCCATCGTTTATTTCCTTGAGAATCAGGTTTCTTGGGGACGATCCATAATGGAGAATTGTAAGGAGAAGTGGAATGTTCTATGGAATCGTTTATTAATAAATCGTTAATTTGCTTACTTATTTCTTCTTTATGTACGGGAGGAAATCTATATTGTTTTGTATGAACTGGTATATCGTCAGTAGTTGGAATGAAGTGTTCAGCAGCGTTTGTGGCTTCGAGGTTATCACCAGGAAGATGAAACCTATCTTCGTTTTCATTGATTAGCGTTTTAATATTTTCTATTTCTTCTGGATTTAGATGATCGAGTCTGAGTAGATTAAGAATTGTTGAGGTACGATTGTTTTTGAGCGAGTGAATATATTTGGGATGACATTCAGTCGTATAATGAAAATATACAGGATTATCGTATGCAGGAACCTCAGGACGTCCTCGGACTCCTTTGGTATGTGAGTTTGAACGAGTCTCTGAATTAGTAGTAGAATTAGTTGAATTAGCAGAATTAGTAACATTGGCAAGAATTACTGAATGCCCTCGGGTTTTAGTAACATGCTGAAGAACAGAGCTGACACCAAGACTAACATCGGCCTCGTTAGGAGATCCTCGGACTCCTCCGATGTTATCTATACTCTTATTATAAGTCACCGGGCTCAGTGACGGGGCTACCGTGTGCCCTCGGGTCTCGGTAGCATGCAGGGGAAGAAGATTGTCATCAAGATTAACGTTGATTTTAGGAGACTTCCGGTATCTCACAGCGTTATCTTTTTTATCTCCATTAAGGTTCAGGGGGGTTTCAAGATTAAGTGGAACTGTCGCATGCCCTCGGGTTTTGACAGTGTGTAAAGAATTATTTTCATCACCCAGACTAACATTGGCCTCAAGCGGTTCGATGCCGCTTCCAATGTTATCTATATTATTTTTTAAATGTGTGAGACTCTCAGGATTTAGTAAACGATTTGGTAAATGAGGGGGAGAGGCAGCTTGTTCAACAGAGGTTGCCATGTCGAAATCTTGTAGTTCGACGGAAGGGATTCGTACCTTTTGTTCGCTGTCTGATGTATTAAAGATCGGTAAGTAAGCTTTTCCTTTAGAATTTGTGACGATAGCATCTCCCAGGTAAATTTTATCGGCAATTGCGTATAGAGGTAAGTATCCAACTTGTTTTTCTACGTTAATAATGTTAACATGAAATGGGGTAACTGATCTAGCTTTAAGAATAATGATTTCGGAGTTAGCGAAAGGAATTTTTATATCTTGGTAGCTTAGAGATTTATTTTGATAATTAATATTGACAGAGTTTTTCTGGAAGAAAGGGTTTCCTAATATTCCATCGTGTGGAAGACCAACAAGGTCGGGAATTACTTGAAATTTGGTTGGCTGGTTGAGTAATAAAATCTCAACGGATCCTATCGAAGAAATTATTTCAGAGGATATGCCTTTGAATGTAACGATGTCATCTTTATTAATAGTAATGTGGTCTTGTAGGAACCGTGATTTTATTAAGTTAAATGCAGATCCAGAATCAAGCATAAAATTGCATTGATTTACTAGATCTGGGGACGAAATGTCGACAGAGGGTAACGCGTGAACGTCTTTTGTTACGTTCAAGTTGTAGAAACTGTGGCTTGCGGGATTTGGATTGTGACTGCGGAAGTCTGTTGAGATGTTGTCGGACGCGCTATTGCGGAGTCGTTCCGACGAGCGTCTGACATCGGAACGCCCGGGAAGTTTCCCGAATTATTTTGTTGTGGCTTTCGTTGCAAAATAACTGATTGCTGATTCTGGCTTTCTAGTGCTTTACGGTAGGCGAATTTACGACACTCACTCATGAAGTGACCGGGTGTCTTACAATATTTGCATATTTTACCGGTGGGATAGTTGGGACCGGGCTGTCCAGGGACAAGCGGTCGAATAAATGGTTGCGCGGTGTTACGATGTAAAGTTATATTCTGATTTTGTAAATTTGGTACCAAACGAGGTTGTGGAGCGCGATTAGGGAAATCAGCACGCGGAGGATACGGAGGGTTAATTTGTTTACGAGCCTTCTCTACCTTGAGGGTTTTCGAAAGTTGGATTGCCGTGACAATGGATTCTTCAAGAGAGAAACATCTTTCTAATTTAACGCGTACTAGAAGGTCTGGGGGTAGGCCGTTAATAAAATTTGTTTTGACTATGTGTTCGATTTCTGCTTTCTTATCTTCCGTTATATTTCCGTATCGATCAGATTCTCCGTCAGTAATTGCGGAACGTAATTCCTGGACGCGAGCGACGTAATCAAAAATATCTTCGTTTTGTTTCATGTAGATATTTACGAGTTCTCCGCGGTATTGGTCAACAGATTTGTTCGGGCCGAAAAATTCTTTTAGTCTCCGGGTCAGATCGCGCACGCTACGAAGATCTGCGCCTTCGATGGCTGAGTAAGCGTGACCCTGTAGTTTATTAGTAATTAATTGCATCAAATAAAATTCATGGTATTCCGGAATGAGGTCTAAAGCACGTTCGCAAATTTTGCTGAATTGAAATACGGACATATTACGTCCGTCAAATTTAGGAATAGTATCAATCGCGTCTTTAAAACGAATTGGTGAGTCAAAGTCGTTCCGTCGGGAAGGATTGGGAGATATAGGAGTTGGTGCGCTCGTATTTGATTGTTGCATTTCGAAAAAACGGGAATTTAATTTTTCTATTTGATCGGGTAGCGCGTTTAATGAAGCTAGCTGTTGTGTTACTTGTTCCATAATTGCTCGACTTTGTTCTAATTCAAATTGTCTAGCTTCTAGAGTTTCTGTGCGTTCCTTCAATATTCTTTCTTTTTCTTCCAATAATTGAGCGTACTTTTCTAATTCTTCTCGCGAAATTGCTTTATCAGATTCAGATCTTGTAATCGGCATTTTGAAATATAGTATGTATTACCAGAGTATTTTGTATGTTTGTAGTTTATTAGCCACCAGAGATTTCGTGATATTGTAAATGTTTTTGCTAGGGGCGCTTGGTAAGCTGCCACCAAAGAATTTTGGGTAATTTAAAATTAAAAACGGGATTGGTTATAATAATTGCAAGATTGTTATTTAGGGCGCGTAGTAAGCTGCCACTAAAAATTTTGTAATCGCCAGAAAATTCGTTTGAAATTAGATAGCCACCAAAGAATTTCGTGATTCTATTAAAGTTAAGTTGAAATCGAATTTGAGAATTAGAATTTCATTTTAAAATAAGCCACCAGAAAATTTTGATATTGGATTAAAATATTTCTTTTTCTTATTATTATTTTTATTAAGCCAACAGAAGGTTTGTTATTTGTATTAGGTTTTAAAATGGAAACTGCTAGGGTTTGTCGTCAAGTGTAATTAAAATTGATTTTCTATATTTACGATAAGCTACCAGGAGATTTGTGATTTGTGTATTCAAGATTTATTTTTAATGAGTTTAAATAAAACAGGCTATGAGCGATAGCAAACAAGAAGCAAAAGATAAAAGACAAGATACAAGGCACAAGAGTTTGATAAATAAGATTTTGTCTTCTTGTTAGATTTCATTTATGTAATTTAGTAATAAAAGCAATTTACAAGGTTTTTGCAAATAAGTAGATCAGGCTGTAGTAGTTTTTCGTAATAAAGTTCACTGAAATTGCAATTCGAGACACAGTATTAATATTCAATATGTGGTATATATAATATATTATAGCAAGAATCGATAAAGCTGAAAATAAAAGGATTAAAAATACAATAAAAATGTTTAAAAGCAAGACCAAATCTCTCTCCTTTCTCACTCAAAGCTTTGCGATTCCTTCTTTTTGGCGTAAAATAATCCCACCACGCTGCCACCAGAGAATTTTTGTGTTGTTACGGACAAAAATTTCAAAAACCGATTTGTAACGTTCCGTTGAAGACTACTCGATACGGGGGCAGCTTTCGTTCTTTTGTCTAACGGGGCTCTCAATTTATTTGTTTTAGGGCGACCGCAGCACGTCTGCTTATTTCCCAGGGATACGCCGAGAGCCGGAAGGATCGTTTATCGCGTTTGAGAGAGAAATAAATGGGATGAGAGACAGGTTAAATAAACGTGTTTATTATTTATCAATCAGTATTAATCTTCATTTATTGAATACATAACCAATATATATATATATAATAAGATAAATAATGAAAAGAGTACGTTGATTACTCGAAATAGTATGTAGTAGATAGACCCAAAATATGCATATGAAACAACTAAATAAAGTAGTGAGTATAAGTATGTTATTAAGTTATTTATAATCAAGTAAAATATGAATTCATTTAACGTTTAGTCATTTAATAAAAACAAATCGATTTATGAAATCTAATTGATTTAACTCTGACTTGAATGATTTTACAACCTGGATAAAAATTATTTACTTTATTGATTGAATAAATTTGTGATGAATATTTCTTGTGTTATTAAGTAGGCTGCCAGTTCAGCCGAATTCTTGACGTCTGAAGAATGGTTAATTATGTTAGTGTTTAAGCGTCTTACCTTGTTTTTGTGAAGTACGTAGACAATAAGGGAAAAGAAAAGATCTTGGTATGATTTGTGGGAATGATATCGGAATGTGTATGGAAGATGAGCGACCTCGAATTAAATATTTAGTTGAAATGATTTGATTTGATTTGATTTAGCGAAACGGATTTAAATTTGGCAACTAGTGGTATTGTCTAAATGTGGAGCGACCGTTATGCGGTCACTGTTCGCTCCTCTCACATGGGGGATCATCTCCGTCAGGCTAATCCTGTACACCCGTCAATACCATAGACAGATGTATGGGATGCACGCGAACTCAACTGCCTTAGTTAGGTGTTGACACATCCAGACTATTGCCAAATTAATAAAAGATATTATTAACGCGGCGCGGGATCGCTCAGAGAAATAATCATGTAAGGAGGATATATATATATATATATGTGTGTATTTCGTTCAATCGTTCTTTCAGATTTCGCGTATCAAAATAAAAGAAAATCACTGTCAATCAGGGTTTTGTGAACGTATCTTACGACTCCACTCTCGCTAGGCGGTATCCCACGTCACATCGGGAGTAAAATAAAAATAAAAAAAAAGAAGTAGAGTCCGAGAATCCAGCTTGACAGGATATTTGTAGTATAATTAAGTTTATAATTTAAGTATCGGAGTATTGTTATTGTTATTCATTTGATTGTCTGAAAGAACTGCGTTAACGAACCGACGGATCGTACAGGTATTGTCCCGTGCAAAGTAGATATTAGATATCCGCTTGTTTAGCTTTTTATCACCAGGAGTACCCTCAACGGGCTCCAGTCAGCCAATACCACCAGCTGTTGGGTGACTAAACTCGACTTCTTAATTAAGGAGCCGACGCACAAGACGGTGATCCGTATCAGACGTGTCGCGGTAGACGCGTAATTATTTATGGGTTTCAAAGTATAGAGGCATATGAGATTAAATTATTTGTTGAAAAGTAGAAGGATGCGATCGTATTTTATAATTTTTATTTATTTATTTATTCAGGTAACAATGCTGGAGATCGCATAAAGGTTTAAGGAGTGTGGAAGTACTTCAGTTAAATTTCTATATCTAAATTAGTAAAATAAGCGGGGTTATAATTGGCAATAATAAAACATGTATAAATAAAAATCAATTGTTGTATCAAATATATATATATGTGCATTTAATTCAGTTAGGTCTCGAATGCGTTATGAAATCAAGTAAATTGCATGTGAACTTTGAATAATTATTATATTATTTCATGTAAATTATTAGGATCAGTGATTTGAATATTATTTTATTATATCTGGCACAAAGTAACGTAGAATGTTATAATAGTGGTTAAATTAGAGATGTACAAGTTGGATATTAAATAGAAATAGAGTAGATATCAAAATATTAAATCATGGATAAAATTGCATTGAATAAAATTAAATCGAATTGGATAGTAGTATGGATTGTATTTAATCAAAGTGAAATATCAGATCTGCTGTATTAAATTGAATTGTGAATTAAATCAGATCGTAAATTAAATTGCATTAAAATGAATTAAATCAAGTTCAGTGGTAAGTTATTTGTAATATTGAAATTTAAATTAAATTAAATTAAATCGGGATATCAATGCACATTAACATAAATTAAATTAAATCAGATTGTAGAATATGTCACATTAAAATAAAATAAATCAGAGTATCAGTATATTAAAACATCGGTGTATCAGAAATAAAATGTTCATGCATCAATCAGTATATCAATAAATGTCAAATAAAATGTCAATGTATCAATAAATGTCAAATAAGATGTCAATGTATCAACCAAGCTGTATTAAGTTAAATTAAATTATAATAAAAATCAAAATGTCAATTGAGTAGTGTTAAATTAGAATTAAATTGTCAAAGTCGCAAATTAAATTGAATTAAATTAAATTAAATCGTGATTAAATAATATTAAAATTGAATTAAATTGAATTAAATTTCCAAACGGCAGACTGGGGTAATATTGTATAAGTATTTATTCGGTCGTTAAATTGTTAAGTATTTAATTATTAAAATAATTTAAAATAATTTAGAATGATGGTCGAAAAGTGATTACGCGCGGCAGAGTGTTCACTTGTAGAGATTGATGACAGCTTGATTGAGATTATATAAATCAGATAAATAAAATTAATTTAAGTTACTCACCAAAAGGTCTTCGGGGATATATGAATTATTGAGGCTGGATCCCCTTCTAGTTTTATAAGTCTTTATTTCTTTCAGTTACAATGTTCCTTCTACAGTCGACAAAATGGCGGATGCTTCTTAAGATGGCAGATATGCGGTACAGTGTTGAAGTTCAGTGCGCAATGTGAACACTCAGAGAAACGTGGTGTTGTTACTTGAAAAGACCGGCGCGCAATGCTGATCCGCCGCGGCGCTCGCTTTTATATTGTTCGAGTTTGTAGGCCGCGGGGTGTGGTACGAAGTAGGAGTTGCATCATTCTCGCTTCTAATTTCAAAGGGTGCCGCGGAATGTCGGCATAATTTTACAAAGGATGTACTTGCATCGGATGTTTAGTCTTTCGAGATACAGAAAAATATCATATTACATTTTGATCAAACAATTTCGCAAGTGACTCACGATGACTCATACCCGAGCGTGAGAATGGAATTTATGCATCTTATGCATATAAAATATTCATTCAAATATTATAACTGTGAAATAAATTATTAATTAATGTTTCTACGACTCGTACGCTTGCGGAGGTTTTATACAATAATATTTCTTTCATTGTAAAGCTTAGTTTTTGCAAAATTTAATTGTTAATAGACGCTACGCATTAATTATTTGATATTTAACAAGATTAATTATTTATAATACTTATTTGTTGAGATAATGACTCTATATGGTAATATTAATTGATACAAATAAATTTTATATTATTTAGAGTTCTGTTTTATTAAGATTAATTATTAACTGAGTCTGAATAATTGAATATGCGTACGTAGGTATGTTTTATCAATAAACTAATTGTTAATTAACATTTTTCTTTGTGGTAACAATTTTTACGTATAGTAGTAGTGGTTCTCAAACGATATCTGTAACTTTTATATTTTTTAAACCTTTGCAAGTGTGTTATTAATGAATATTTAGTTGCGCGTAATATTTCATTATTCAAGCGTTATAATATTTGCACATATTTCAAATAGGGGTTCCCATCTATTACAGTGGTGATCACCTTAGTGATTCGCCGCTCTTGAATTTTAGCACTTGTAATAATTTCGATGAGCTAACCTTGAAGGCTTTAGACGTTTGCAATTAATATCGTCAGTGAATATTCTACTTTAAGTAATATTTCATCGCTGGTGCATATGTGAATTTTATAATAATTTTACATTCTTCTTATAGAGGTTCGCATTTATTACAGTGATGGTCAGCCATCTTGTGTACACTGCGATAGCTTCAGTGACATGGCCTTGGGACTTTATTTATTAATTATGCACTTGCAAAAGCCTTAATAATTATTTTTTAATCAAAATCGATTGTTAACTAGCTTTATGAATAAATGATAATTGCAAAATTATGTAATTGATAAGGATTATTTATTTATAATTAAATTATTGTTCGTATATATAATATTCTATTCGTTAACTAGTATTTATGCAAAAAGGTGATTGTTAATTAATATTTATGTTTGGAATAATAATCTAAAATTGATATTAATAATTATTTAATTGTTTAAACCATTTTATATATTATTTAGGCTTCTACAATGGTCTTATGAATATTCTACTGTTAATAATATTTCATGATAGTGATGCAATGATTTTACATTCACCTTCACAAGGGTACTCATGTACCATGACGGTTCTCAAGGTGAGAGACTTGTGTTTCAAGGCCTATAGTACTTATAAAGGTCTTTTGGCAGTCGTCCTTGACACTTTAAAAATTTATATCTCGTGAACGGTAAGAGATTAAGAGATGGGGTTTGGACCATCGTATAGAGGACCTCGAGGACTATGTTTGGCCGAATTTTGGTCCTCCCGAAAAATCGGGGTGGGGGTGAAAATTGAAGTTTTTAAAAGAACATCATTTACGGTCGAATCAGGTAAAACGGAGCGTTTTGGCAAGTTTTCGGTTTTTGGGTAAAAAATGTGAAATTTGTCCCAAAAAATAATTGTTTTTTCCAAATTTTTGGAAACATGATTTTTAGTATAAACAAAGTCTGCGACGCTTCTTGGAATTAATTTGGCAACTCTACCTCTTATGGTTCTCGAGATATTGGCAAAAGTTTTCGGGAATTCTTGGAATTACAGCAGCATTTCCAGGAATTCATGATGGCTGTGTATGACGGGTCTGTCATTCGGTAGGCGCTTGTAACAAATGGTAAGTATATCATTGTCGGTAATTAGGGAATGGTAATTGATGGTAAGTGCAGGTAAGTTATCGACAGTTGGCCCTCTATTGGCGAAGTATACAAGTTAATGGTAAGTTTTTAATAGTAGAGGTATCCCGTTAGTCGGTAACTTATAAGATTTTAGTATTTTAATTTAATTTAAAGAATTTTTATAATAAAATAAACGATTATTGATGCAATTCCTTTACAATATTAAATTTAGGTGTCGACCATAAGGTGTATGATTAATTTAATTGAATAATTCGATATTCAATGTAGATTTGGTAATTAACTCTTATCATTATGATTTCGAACGATTGTAACATTAAAGAATATAACATTTCATATAATCTTAATAATTAATATAAGTAAAATGGTGGTTCAAAAGTTATGAACGTTAGAGAATATAATAATATAAGTATTAACTGGTTAATATAGAGATAGTATATGATTATTAAAATAATAATAGAATGTAAGAATATATAATGTGAATAATAATATAAATAATAAGTGAATTAGGTAATATAAAATTAACTGAATAATTAAAATAATTGGATAAGAATATAATATAAGTGTAATAAATGAATAGTAATATAAAATTGATTAAAATATAATTAAATATATGAATAGATATACGAATAAAGGAAATTCATAAAGCAAATAATTAATAAAAATTGAAAAATTTACACGGGACGTGACATGGAAGATGATTGGCAATATGAAATAGAGTCTTATTGCAATGAAAAACAGATTGGTTATAAAGATGATATACTTGAATGGTGGAAAAAAAATAGTGATCGATATCCATGCCTATCTCGAATGGCCCGTGATTTTTTATGTTCCTGCTACGTCGGTTCCATAGGAGAGATTATTTTCGAGAACGACACTTTTTATTCGTAACCATCGCAATAAAATGAATGACGATTCAGCCAGAAGTCTGCTGTGTCTTCAATCATGGTTTACGTGCAATTTAAATGAAAAAATTCGTTCTTATGATAAAGATGTATAAGATGTATAAGATTTTTTAATAAAAAATTTTCATATGTGTTATTGAAAATTTTAATCAAATTTTATGTATTTTAATTATACACATATACTACACACATACATACACACACACACACATAAAATGTATAATTAAGATTTCTTGTCAAGAATCAAGAATCTTGATTGATTTTTTTTGATCTTGAAGTAGTAAATCTTGTCTTGTCTTGATTTTATCAAGTACAAGTAATTGGTGTTCTTGTCTTGAAAAATCAAGACAAGACAAGACAAGATCTTGAAATTCTTGTCTTGCCGTCCATCACTAGTACATCTTGTTTAAAATTATTTTTTATCTAATATTTTAAATATTATAGAAAAACTATTATTTAAAAACTTATATTTATATTTGTCTCACAGATACTCGAAGATTCAAGCAATTGGACTGATTGGACACCAACGAAGTTGTGCTCTGAGAAGAGTAAAGAGTTGCAGGTTTTGGACAATCTTGAAACTGAAGAAACTGAAGAATTAATATTTGAGGATGTTGAAAGTGTTTTCGATAAGGAATCTTCAAAAGAAAACAATCCAGTAACGAATAAGTTACCACAATCAAATTTAAAGTATAAAAAATCGAAAAAGACCAAAGCAGCTGCAAAAAAAACTAATGAATTGGATATTTTGGTACAATCCAAAGTAGAACTAATAGAAATAATGAAAGAAGAAATTAAAAAAAAGTCAGCTTTAGAAATAATTATCTATAAAACGTTGTTAGAAAAAGAACAGCTTAATATTAAAATTCTGAAAAAACGGTTAAATTCTGATAAAAATTAAATAAAATAATTTTTTCTTTAATTCTCATAGTTTTAGTTTGGATTGTGCCAAAATAACCGAATTGTATCGAAAGCTGCAATTTTTTTTTTTTAATATAAAAAAGTTTATATATTCGTTGCAATATTTTTTTCTTTTTTTTATTAGAATATTTTATAGCAGAGATCACAATATTTGTTTTTATGAAACCTCTGAGGAAAGTCGCTTAATTTTATTGTTAGTATTAAGTTTGTGTATGTTCCTTTTATATAGTTCCTAGTTTTTTATTTTTTAATTTCATTTTGTTTTTTTATATTAGATTTTATTGCAGGGATTGCAATTATTTATGTTAGTGTTAAAGTTCTGAGAGTCATAAAATGTAAGTATATAAGATTATTTATGTATTCGTAGAAATATTCTTTTAATTTGGTTTTTGCTTTATTCTTTATTTTTAAAAAATTTTTTATTAAAATATAGGATGAAGGAATACAATTACATTATTTGTATTAATATGATAATCTCTAAAGAGAGTCGCATCTTTGGTTTTTTTATTCCTACTAACATAGTTTTGTAGACTTTGTTCACTAAACGAGAAGTCAAAGGACTTTGATCAGCAGCAAAATTGGTTGCTTACATTAAACTAAAAAAAATAATGTGTTATAAAACATTAATATTTTATGTATTGATTTTTAAAAAGTAAATTATAACATAATTTTTGCAAATATAAAAAAATTGTTAATTTATTGTCTATAATCTAATTTTAAGAAAAATTTATATAGAAAATATGTTTATTTTATAAATATATATTTTATTATTATATCTACACCCATTTAATAATAAAATATTTAAAAAATTTTAATCACAAAGATAAACTATTAGTAAATACATAATTTAATGGTTTTTTTCTTACCTTCGGAAATAATCGTTGATTAATAGACGTTGTATCTCATTATTACCAGGTACATCATTTCTATAAACTATATTGCCTTCTTGTAATATATTTTCCCATGGGACGGGCAATTGCAGTGCAGAATCGTTTGGTGGTAATGCATCACCGGTTTGCCGAGCAATATTATGCAACACAGCAGTTGCAACAATAACGGGTAAAACTTTGTCTACCTTTTGAAATCGAGATCCAACTGCTAAAATTGGAAATCTTCTTTTCCATATACCGAATACACGCTCGATTGTATTCCGTGTTCGTATATGCGATTCATTATATAGTTGCTCCATACGAGTGCGCGGATTTTGTAAAGGAGTCATAAAATAAGGACGAAGAGCATAACCACCATCTCCTAATAGGAAAGAATTCCCAAATGTTCCAGCTTCGAATAAAGCGCGTATTCTGCAATTATTAAATATTGTGGCATCATGCACTGATCCTTGCCATCGACCCACAATATCAATTATCTCTAAATTTGCATTACAAATTGCTTGTACATTAATGGAAAAATATCCTTTTCTGTTTCTATAATACTCTGCATCATTTCCACCTGTAATAAGTGCAATAAATAATTTATTAATAAAAGTAAATAAAATATATATAAAATATATTAAAAATACATTCTATGAATTATATTTACTAACCAAATGACTGTACTTTTACATGAGTACAATCAATGCCATCCTATTACTCTAGAAAACCTTGCAAGAATTGAAAAAAAATTCAACTTGTGTTTTTTTTAATTTCCTCAGGGCATATAGGAAATTTTTATATAACGTGTCGAAGACGAGCCATAGCTTAGTCACTCGATTAACAATTCTGTGACAGCTTGATTTACCTTATTCCACCAAAACCGCTGCCGTTAATAAATGACATCCGTTGCATAAAACCTTAACTCAAAAGAAGTTGATTCATTTAAGCTATAGCATTGTTTTTATAGTAACAAAAACAGTTTTTTATAATTTTATTAATTATTTTAACTATTGTTTTATTTTTTATTATATAAAAACGACATTCTAAAATTCTAAAGTATTTATACATAGGTTATAATATCCTTTATAGATAATCAATATTAATAATCAATTCGTTTAATATTTTTTCTCCAATTTCATATTATTTTTTTTTTTTATGGTACTGTTACATCCCAAGAAACCTCTTTCCCACGTTAAGAATTTTTCCATCTGTTTTGTAAAAGGGTTCACTTAAAATATTTATCTTAATCCACCGTCATGAATCACACAGAACATTCCCATGCGATAAACACAGGTGTGATAAATATACAGAAATAGAATTACTACTCGGACAGAAACTTAGATCTCTCCTATCCTATAATATAATTTCACTTCATTCTAAGAATTGCTTGATTGTCGCTGTTTTTAGTGCTTTTCGATACATTTGTAGCCA